>NC_090268.1:207307289-207613030 GCF_040414725.1 Anabrus simplex | reverse complement strand
GTGTTCTCCGCGTGGTGGTACTAATCACATGTAGTTGCATGGTTCGAATACAATCATCCCTTGGTCGCCCCTTTTAGTCGGCTCTCACGACAGGCAGGGGATACCGTGGGTGTATTATTCGTCTGCCTCCCCCACCCACAGGGGGTGTGTGTTTGGTCCGCGAGAGGTATTTTATTTCCCTCAAGTCCGCCGGCAAGCCGGTTAGGACCTCCCTATCCGCCACCTGGGACGCGCCACGTGGGAGTATCACCTCTCCCCCTGCTACGCCTGCGTAGCAGGTTCGTGGCTGTGAGCTTGCATCAGGGAGATAGTAGGTTCGAATCCCACTATCGGCAGCCCTGAAGATGGTTTTCCGTGGTTTCCCATTTTCACACCAGGCAAATGCTGGGGCTGTACCTTAATTAAGGCCACGGCCGCTTCCTTCCAACTCCTAGGCCTTTCCTATCCCATCGTCGCCATAAGACCTATCTGTGTCGGTGCGACGTAAAAAGCCCCTAAAAAAAAAGTTTTATAGCCAGATGCCCTTCCCTCCTCACACTCGTCATCTTCTATGTGTCTAACCTTGCAGAGCCCAGTTTTACGGTCAGTTGCCCATTCCTCTTCACAGACACCATATTGGAGGGGCCTAAAATCAAGTGGCCATCTTGGGTCAAGTTTTACGGCCAGATGCCCTTCCCTCCTCATGTCGGCATCTTGGAGGGGCTTAAACTTACATGGCCTAGTTTTACGGCCAGATGACCTTCACTCCTCACGGACACCACTTTGGAGGGGCTTAACCACACAGTAGCCATATAGGGGCCCAGTCTTATGGACAGATTCCCTTTCCTCCTCACAGATGATGATGATGCTTGTTGTTTAAAGGGGCCTAACATCAAGGTCATTGGCCTCTAATGGTACGAAATGAAATAACAAAAAGTTCAAAAAATTCACTGACCCAAATAAATAAAAATAAACATAAATAAAAATGTCATGAAAAATGAATGGATGGACATGAAACCAAAGAAAAACAAAAACCAACAGAAACAAACAAACAAAAACAGTGGATCCGACTAAAAAACGGTCATAAATAATAGTATTACCGACCAAGGGACCACTTATAAAGCACAGTCCTGAATCGATTATGCTTGTCTGAAGGGGTACAAAAACCAGGTCTACGGCCCCTCAGTATGGTACAAATCGCGAGAAGTAGAACCATGATATTTCTCGAGCTGCGGTACTAATCAAAGGTAGCGTAAACTCACGGTGTTCCAAGCATTAAGGTACTACTCACAAGTATTGTACGTCGTAAAGGTAACGCAGACCTATGGTGTTTCTCACACAATGGCGCCACACATAGACAACGCAAACCGATGAGGTTCCTCACCTAGGTGTACTAAGCACGGGCGCCGGCATTCCCGTGGTGTTCCTCACATAGTGGGTACAAATCACTGGCAACGCAGACCTACGGTGTCGCTCATATAGTGGTACAACTCACAGGCTACGCCCAGACGCGTGGTGTCGCTCAAACGGGTACAACGCACAGGCAACGCCCAGACCTGTGGTGTTGCACGCACGCGCACGACTCACGGGTACTGGAAACCCACACTGAAACCCCACTTGAGTGCTACGAATCACAAAAATATGGAGTACCTAACAGAGTGGTACTACTCGCAAGTAAAAGCGACCGATGGTGTTCCGCGCGTGATGGTATTAATCAAAAGTAGTTTCATGGTTCTAATCCGAGCATCCCTTGGTCGCCCCTTTTAGTCGCCTTTCACTACAGGCAGGGGATACCGTAGGTGTATTGTTCGTCAGAATCCCCCACCCACAGGGGGTGTGTATTTGGTCCGCGGGAGGTATTTTATTTCCCTCAAGTCCGCCGGCAAGCCGGTTAGGACGCCCCTATCCGCCACCTGGGACGCGCCACGTGGGAGTATTACCTCTCCCCCTGTTACGCTTGCGTAGCAGGTTCGTAGCCTCCTCACAGACGGCATTTTGGAGAGGCCTTGCAACACAGTGGTCATCTTGGGGCCCAGTTTTAGGGACTGATGTCCTTCCCTCTTCACAGCCGCCAGTTTGAAAGGGCCTAACCACACAGTCGCCACCTTAGTGCCTAGTTATACAGTCAGATGCCCATCCCTCCTCACAGTAGCCATCACGCACCCAGTTTTACGGACATATGCCCTTTCATCTTCACAGGCGTCAGTCAGTCAGTCAGTCAGTCAGTCAGTCGCCATCTTGGGCCTAGTTTTACGGACGTATATCCTTCCCTCTTCACAAGCGTCATTTTGGAGGGACCTATCGTCACAGTCGCCATCTTGGGCCCAGTTTTACGGACAGATGTTCTTCCCTCCTCCTCACCCGGCGTAGTTTTACGGCCAGATGCCTTCTCCCTCATAGACGCCAATTTTAAGGGGCAAATCACAGAGGCTCTTTGTCGTCTTCCCCTTTGGAGGTGCTTGTAATGACGTCGACAGGGTCTGCATAAAGCTGCATCGATTGACATCTTACTGCGGAGAGGAAGGATGCCCCAAAAAGCATCTACGAAAGGTGGCTTCCCCTCGTACGAAACAAATCCGCGAATCGGCAGCCCTGAAGATGGTTTTCCGTGGTTTTCAATTTTGATACTAGGCAAAGACTGTTCTTTAATTAAGGCCACGGCCGCTTCCTTCAGGTTGCTGGGCCTTTCCTATCCCATCGTCCCCATAAGACCTATCTGTGTCGGTGCAACGTAAAACAAATACACACTGTCGCTACTTATCGCAAAACTATTGTGTACCTAATGTACCGTTTCATTGCCCTGATCTTAGGAAAAAACCCCGAAGTATTACAACATCTATATTTTCCATGCACCGTAGTAAGATGACAAAGATTATGTAGTAGAGCAATAAATCTGCAACCCGACAAAGATAAAAACAGGAATGATAATAAAACCCCATAAATATAACCAAATGTGCACAAGAAGCAAAATACTTACCATCGAGCAGGAGCAGTATTAACAAAACCAGCGTGGTGGGCACAGAACATAAGGGAAAGGACTGGATCGAGCTAACTACTTGAGGGGTTGCCAGGTCAAGATTGCTAAATGAAAGCAAGATTAATGTTTAAATAACTTGAACTTTACTTAAAATTAGGAAAAATTTAAACAGAATTTAGGAATGAAAACTGCAGAGCAAAAAAAATATCTGTAAATAATGTCTTTAAATTATAGATAAAAATCAATTTTCAAAGCAAAATATACTATGAGTGCGCACTCGGATAACAACGTAAAATAATTTTTATATAGTAATAAATAAGTAAATAGAAGAAAGATAAAAATTGTAATAATTCAACTCATTAAATTAGGAGACAAATGTCTATTTTTAGGATAAATAAAATCGTGAAAACACGCTCAGATTACAAGCTACAGTTTGGCTTAGAATCAATGAATGACAAATGTTAAAACGGATCCGTGCATTAAATATTAATTACATAACTGGCCAGCTTTTCTTTGTGAGTAAGTATACTACAATTAATCACAATAAACTGGAATTTGCTTCCGGAACCAGTACACAAGGATTTCAATCACCCCGAAACACGGAAACACACTCAATATTTAAGGCAACGATAGCAGACCCAAAAATAGGTTCCACACGTAAATAATTGAAAGGACACAAGAGAAAATCGCACGAACCCGAATAAAAATATGTCTCAAATAAACTACAAATTACGAAGGGAAACACTTAAAATTTCACAGACAACAAAACAATGGTACACACGAAGCATACAGCTTCCCAAAACCGAAGCCAACATCCGACTTAAAGAGACAATAGGCAAAGCCCACACAAAATTAGCGTAACGGAGATAAGATAAAAACATGGCACGCAATAAAGAAAGAAGAAGGAAAGAAAAACGGACGCGAATAATCTGAGGAGGGCAAAAGTATCATCAAGAAATAGGGAACAAATTCCAGTTTATTATAACCAGAATATTACAATAATTATGTATAGTCTTTTAAATTTAACATTTCTTCCAACCAAAATATTAATAAAGGATTTAAATGCCGGTTACACAATTTTAATTTTTAGGAGGCCTTGGAAAACGGTAATGGCCGAATAAGACCGGAAATAAACTATCCCATTAAGTAATTAAACAATGAGCCATTACGAAAACAATACTAGTACATAACGTCTTTCAAAACGTTGTCAACAGTCCATCGGATGCCACAAATATGAACCAAGAAATGTAAAAAGTAATCCACCAACAAAATTAATAATAATAATAACTTTAAGAAACAGAAAAAGGCAGCACAACGATAATCTCAGTTAAATTAAAGTAATGGAATAATAGGTCTCGCACCCGCGCATATACCATGTTCCAGAATTACTCCATAAGAATAATTTGGATATAGAACATTACGTTAAGTTACATTTTAATATTTAGCAGATACAATTTATATCATTAAAATGTCCGATGAAGAAGAAAGTCCAGCTTAATTTAATGAATAAACGGTGGTCGCCAGGTCCATAAACTATAGGCCTAATTTCAATTACAGTAGCGGAGTAGAGACGAAGTAATATTAACAGCGTTGCCAAAACATTTCTTCTAATATAATAGTTGTCGCAGATAGCTTGATACACACGTTCTTCTCCAAATAATCCGGCAGCAGAACAGTTTCGAAACAATTAAGTAGATACTTGTACTTACATTTTTGGGTGTCCAATTTAATATACTGTAATCCAATAGCTTACATTCTAGCTCATTTTGTAATGAAGAACCCTCCTTCAGATAGTTCGGTCACACTAATATTAAAAAAACTGTAAATATGAAACACACAACATTATCGCGCTTCAATTAAGGCAATGCCTTAATTAACGAGGCTATTAGCCTGGTTTATCAAACTCCACTCCAACAACTTTCAATTGCATTTTGTACACAACTTCTCCAAACGCGTCCATCTTGGCGATCTGCCGGGAACAGACTGGCGTTCAGTCCAGTCAAGCCGCGGGTTGCTCAGTTGAAGATCGACACTGCGCACGCTCAAGTCAAAAATTTGGTTATTGAGCCAATCAGAATTTCGAAGCAACCGACGTAACAATGGCAAGAAGATACATTTTAAATCGCCACAGTTTCAGGCACATAATTTAACGGCAATGCAAACAATGGCCGAGAATTGCAGATAAAAGTCCCCACACACAAATGTATATGTCCAACAAATGAGGGTATGGTAAATTATTGTCTCAGTTCTCCCCTCCGTAAGCCAAAACACGGGGAGGCGAAGGGTCAAGACGTTCGGATACAATATTATATGATACTATTTCAATGTCCAAAATAAATCTTCACACGTTGATACAGAGATGATAGTCGAACATATTATGTACAGTAAACATGGACTGGTCTTACTTGGTTGCAGGAATGTTGACCTTCACACAATACTAGCAGATTACATGTTGAGTGTGAACAGAATGGGATGCAACGGGGCCAGCGTCTCATCACGCACCACACAAGTTGACAGTACATTATTCAGCACATTGATCACACCAGTACCGAGTGCAGTAGGGAACCATAGATATCACACACATTAGATCTCCGATCGGCAGATGCATGGGTGCTCCCGCGCGCCAATAACTGGAACACCACACACAGGAGCAGAAAGAGAGGGTCCAAGTGTACATAGCAGACCATAATAAACGGAAATGATTCAACCACTGATGTTAGGGACCACAAAATTTTTCCAACTAGGTTTCCAGGACACCTTAGTAATATTTCATTATGTTTGGAGGAGTTACGCAAGTTCCACATGTCCAAATTTACTAGCGATAATAGCTCCAGTTTTGCACCCGAGTTAAACATATAAGTAACACCGTTAACGTCATTATACCAGACCACATATTTTGTATCGGCATTTGAGGAATTACCAAAATAACGAGGTTGTTTTACATTCTTTTGTTGACTAGTAAGCAAACATACACAAATTTTTGAATTACCAATTCATGAGTTATAGTATTATCCATCCAACCTTTGAATAAGACTTACATATTAAGAAAAGTGAAAATAACTCAACTGAAATATTCCAAGACTTCAATATACTAATATCGAGACTAATCACAAGAGATCAGAAATGTAATTTTGAATATGTAAGGTGGCTCATGGAATCCAGTGGCAAGTTATAGCGGTTTTAGTCCCAGCAAGTTAAGTAAAATTCAATAGACTCAACAATTTGATAGGTCGAAGACCATTATAGATTACACATACTTTTACATGTAATACTAGCATTCTTCCACACATCACATAATTCCACAGGACGGTACAGATACCAGAAAGATCGTTAAGACCAAGAGCAGGAAAGATAAATGACCAGGGTGTACAGGGAGGTAACAGAGCAAAAAGATATTACTAAATGGAGGCAGCAGAGCACATACTGACAAACCATGTACAGAAAACAGGTAGCCCAGAACATGAAGATTAGGAAAACAGGAGACGCAGAGGCAGAAACTTTCACAATAAACACATCCATCCGCAACCATATCGTAGCAATCACATGGATAATCGACCAAGAATAAGAAGCAACGATGGCAATAACTGGAGACTTCGCATGCATAATAACAGATGGTGGGGTGTACACAATGTGTGTCCGCAAGAGATCACCATGCAACCATTACCGAGGCCAACAACCACATGAGAGCCAACAATTACAGTTAGGACAATAGAGAACAACTGACAAGACATGGAAAAGACATTACATCAAACGGAACCAGCTCAACGCAGCATAACAAGGGCCAAAATTCAGGGAAAATTACCTCTCCATATAAATAATCTTTGAGTATACTGAGCACAGGTGTATTATCACAACCATCAAGTGTTCAGAAGAACCTCTGGATAACCCAGGACTAATAATATGGTGGCAAAATAACAGTCCACCCTGTGTGATTAGGCCAATCACCACAGACACCCTACCAGCCAGTCGGAATACACGGGATATAATAAAATATAAACGATGAAGAAGTGATAGTTTACACGATGACAAAGCGCATTAGTTGATGGAGAAGAACCTTCAGTCAATCAGTTGGGTCCCATACCCCAACGACGGACAAGGAATTTTAGCGACAGTGCCGGATTTACCCCAAATGATCCCATACTCACTGGAATAGAACCCAGAACAGTCAGATGAAAACCAGGCAACAATATAGTGTTGCAAAAACATGCAGGGTAGAGCCAGAAGCGACAGAATTACAAGGGGTTACCTAACTAAACCAGATGAGGAACTACGGAAGGCACGAACAAAGGAATACCTTATGTAAATAAGATAAAACGGAAGACGTTACACAGTGACAGGCACCAGGTGCAAGGAAAATTTCTTGTACACAAATTTTTCACAATGACACCAGATCACATAAAGCATCTGATACACGGATATCAATCAAAAAAGATATGTTCTCATACCACTAGACATCAAATGAAGACATGATCAGGACAGTGTACATTCACAAAATGACAAGATTTACCAATTACACTCCCATAACCCACAGAAAATGAACAGGAAGGAAGATTTACTACAGAAGGTTAATTTCAGAACAGATTCCACCATAATTAGATAAAGAACGGCACCAGTAACAACACAACAATTGCGAAACTCACAACCAAAATCCCAACATGAAGACACAGTAAAAACGAAGGGTCGTTTAAGCGAAAAGCCAGCTGTACTCCACACCAGAACTCAGAAATGAACCCACACAACTGCCATGAAGTACCAGTAACAACACACAGGTAAAACGACAACAGACAAGGGCAACTAAGAATCGACACATGCAGCAACCAACCAGAACTAGCAATGAAAAATCAGGAAGAATGAAAATTCACTCAAGCACATGGCCAAAACTGAAATCACTAACCAGCACCAGAAGATCACACACATGCGTGACACTAGTCACACATAATGAGCAGCAGAGAATGAAACCCAGAGCAAGAGTTTAGTACACAGACACCTGACAGAAAATATGCAAGGGGTAGAAGCTAATACACAATGACTACAATTAACCAGGTCAAATAAACCACAGATTCACAAAGAAATTAAGACCACACCTCATTACAACAAGACCACATGAGTGAAGTACATGCACACAGCAGGAGAAGGTGAATAACAGGTGATGAGTAGTACCAAAAGGACTAAGACATGAATAACATCAGGTACTGAAATTAATCACTCCACCACATAACAGACAGAGCTACCTGACATGAACACATCAAATTAAAAAGATAATACCATCTCAGATGAACCATACAGACGTAGCCTATCACCGTTCAATCAGGAAAAGCTTTTCAAAGTATATGACAATAAGAAGACTGCCCAAGGTTACACAAATAGCATTAAACACAACAAATCCAAGTGAGATTCCCATCAATACACCATAATCATATGACATAATCATCCACGAGTTCAATACAGACCTACAACAACACCATATCAAGAACGGGAACATGCACAAGACCACATAAGGTAAAATAGGAAGAAATCCCACAGCACATGACCCAGATACGAACCAATATAGGCCTACATAAGCAAGAATCACCAACACATGAGAACTCACCACATTAAATAAACTCAGAATAATAACACATGACACATAGTAACCTGGACAATGCAGAACAGTAAAAATAAAAGTGGAAGGAGAAAGTCACCATGGGTCAAGATTGTAAATCAATTTCACATGTTCAGGCCAAACAGCGAGGTGGGTGCACAGTCACTGCAAGAGAAAATTTTATTACAATACAATTTCATATCACACACGCTGGACCATGGATGAAACTGGAATAAAAACATCACTTAGAATTTAAATCAGGGTCACCACAGCAGTTCCAAAACCCAACACAAATTAATCCAAGTAAATCCCACCAAGGACAGGCACAGCAATTTCAGCAAGACCTATAGTATACCAAGAAGCTGCAGATAACAAGGTTAAAGAACATCTCATCATTAAGGTAAAATGTGGAAGAAACTTTCAATTATTAAATCAGAAAGCAGATTAAGTAAATACTTCAAATTAATTATTAATAAAAGTGAGAATGGTCTTCAACTTACCCCTACATGGCAGGTACTGTATAAGCAGACCCCAAAACACAACAGGATTCCATGACCATGGAACATGGTAAACAAAACAAGCAGCAAGTGCACAAATACAGAGCCACGCCATACTCCAAGTACAAGAGGGCAGCAACAAGCAAGTCTCGATTACACATGAAACATACATAGGAAGGAATTACTTTGGTCCATTTCAGTTTTACAATTTTTAAGTTTAAAAGGTTGGTCACTTTTAGCAGCCAGCAACACTGACCCGGGCAACTTATCAAGTTGTTAGAACAACAACAACAACCACAGCGAATTGCTACCACAACACTACTGCAACCCGACAAAGATAAAAACAGGAATGATAATAAAACCCCATAAATATAACCAAATGTGCACAAGAAGCAAAATACTTACCATCGAGCAGGAGCAGTATTAACAAAACCAGCGTGGAGGGCACAGAACATAAGGGAAAGGACTGGATCGAGCTAACTACTTGAGGGGTTGCCAGGTCAAGATTGCTAAATGAAAGCAAGATTAATGTTTAAATAACTTGAACTTTACTTAAAATTAGGAAAAATTTAAACAGAATTTAGGAATGAAAACTGCAGAGCAAAAAAAAAATCTGTAAATAATGTCTTTAAATTATAGATAAAAATCAATTTTCAAAGCAAAATATACTATGAGTGCGCACTCGGATAACAACGTAAAATAATTTTTATGTAGTAATAAATAAGTAAATAGAAGAAAGATAAAAATTGTAATAATTCAACTCATTATATTAAGAGACAAATGTCTATTTTTAGGATAAATAAAATCGTGAAAACACACTCAGATTACAAGCTACAGTTTGGCTTAGAATCAATGAATGACAAATGTTAAAACGGATCCGTGCATTAAATATTAATTACATAACTGGCCAGCTTTTCCTTGTGAGTAAGTATACTACAATTAATCACAATAAACTGGAATTTGCTTCCGGAACCAGTACACAAGGATTTCAATCACCCCGAAACAAGGAAACACACTCAATATTTAAGGCAACGATAGCAGACCCAAAAATAGGTTCCACACGTAAATAATTGAAAGGACACAAGAGAAAATCGCACGAACCCGAATAAAAATATGTCTCAAATAAACTACAAATTACGAAGGGAAACACTTAAAATTTCACAGACAACAAAACAATGGTACACACGAAGCATACAGCTTCCCAAAACCGAAGCCAACATCCGACTTAAAGAGACAATAGGCAAAGCCCACACAAAATTAGCGTAACGGAGATAAGATAAAAACATGGCACGCAATAAAGAAAGAAGAAGGAAAGAAAAACGGACGCGAATAATCTGAGGAGGGCAAAAGTATCATCAAGAAATAGGGAACAAATTCCAGTTTATTATAACCAGAATATTACAATAATTATGTATAGTCTTTTAAATTTAACATTTCTTCCAACCAAAATATTAATAAAGGATTTAAATGCCGGTTACACAATTTTAATTTTTAGGAGGCCTTGGAAAACGGTAATGGCCGAATAAGACCGGAAATAAACTATCCCATTAAGTAATTAAACAATGAGCCATTACGAAAACAATACTAGTACATAACGTCTTTCAAAACGTTGTCAACAGTCCATCGGATGCCACAAATATGAACCAAGAAATGTAAAAAGTAATCCACCAACAAAATTAATAATAATAATAACTTTAAGAAACAGAAAAAGGCAGCACAACGATAATCTCAGTTAAATTAAAGTAATGGAATAATAGGTCTCTCACCCGCGCATATACCATGTTCCAGAATTACTCCATAAGAATAATTTGGATATAGAACATTACGTTAAGTTACATTTTAATATTTAGCAGATACAATTTATATCATTAAAATGTCCGATGAAGAAGAAAGTCCAGCTTAATTTAATGAATAAACGGTGGTCGCCAGGTCCATAAACTATAGGCCTAATTTCAATTACAGTAGCGGAGTAGAGACGAAGTAATATTAACAGCGTTGCCAAAACATTTCTTCTAATATAATAGTTGTCGCAGATAGCTTGATACACACGTTCTTCTCCAAATAATCCGGCAGCAGAACAGTTTCGAAACAATTAAGTAGATACTTGTACTTACATTTTTGGGTGTCCAATTTAATATACTGTAATCCAATAGCTTACATTCTAGCTCATTTTGTAATGAAGAACCCTCCTTCAGATAGTTCGGTCACACTAATATTAAAAAAACTGTAAATATGAAACACACAACATTATCGCGCTTCAATTAAGGCAATGCCTTAATTAACGAGGCTATTAGCCTGGTTTATCAAACTCCACTCCAACAACTTTCATTTGCATTTTGTACACAACTTCTCCAAACGCGTCCATCTTGGCGATCTGCCGGGAACAGACTGGCGTTCAGTCCAGTCAAGCCGCGGGTCGCTCAGTTGAAGATCGACACTGCGCACGCTCAAGTCAAAAATTTGGTTATTGAGCCAATCAGAATTTCGAAGCAACCGACGTAACAATGGCAAGAAGATACATTTTAAATCGCCACAGTTTCAGGCACATAATTTAACGGCAATGCAAACAATGGCCGAGAATTGCAGATAAAAGTCCCCACACACAAATGTATATGTCCAACAAATGAGGGTATGGTAAATTATTGTCTCAAAATCTGAAGAAAGTACGGAAATATCAAGTTAAATAGGCCGTGATTACGTCATAAAATACGGACAGATAGAATCAAAGAAGCAGTGAATGCCTCGAATAGAATACTAATTTAACGAACCAATTAAGCCATGATCGCGATGTAAGATCGCGTGGACTTAAAGAATCCACGCGGCCATGATCAGGAAAAAAATGCCGAATGTTTTAAATTGTTAATGGCAAGGTGAACAATCAATTACGTTGAGCATCGAAACGATAATTCATGCGAAACGTTGTCACGAGGAAGTTGCTGCGGAACAAAGATTAAAAAATAGTTAACACATCAAGTAATATTAAAAAAAAATATTACGCCAACCTATAATTTAACATCAAGGCTAACGAGGAGGAAACTTTAGAAAGGAGAAAAATATCTAATTTAGCGGAGAATGAAAGTCAAACTGAAAGTTGACGCGAGTCACCTAACGAAATAAAATATCGCCAACTCGAAACGTATTGATGAGAAGCTAGAAATTAACTAGAGTACCATTACGAAGATTGTAACTGAAAGTTGACATTGAATATTTGGTGGAATGGCCTGTTTAAAAATTGTAAGTTAGTTACAGGAGAATTTCTTGAAAAGAAGCTGAATTGTGGTACTAATTATCATCTTGAATATGTTTCTGTCACATGCAATCAACGGCCTCATCATGAGTAACTAAACCGGAGATGGGAATGACGACTGACCGACTCCACGCCAGCTGATTCTACAAGGCCGTAACCATTTGCTACTGCCAATGTGTGATGTAGCTATGATCTGAAGCCGGCCAACTGCCTAAAGAAGACAAAGATGAAGTCTAGCAAAGTCCAGTAATGCCAGCAGACTAAAGCTAAGTTCCGAGCATTTTTATTTATTCAAAGTAAATATTAGGTAAATTTTAAATGTAGTAATTAGAGGTTAGAAGCATGATTTTCATGAAGGTCGTATTTATATCTAATGAGATTGATAGTGTCTTCGCAAAGAAATTATCATAATCGCTTTAAAACCAGGGAAATAGGTAATCTTCGATTGCAGAAACCAATATCCTTATGTAGGGATGAATTTAGCCAAATATGGTGAGACTTAAAACAATGTTTCGACGATTACCAAGGAAAAGTGAAACGTATAACGTGTTATAATCTAACCGTAATACGGAGTGAAGTTTGATGTTTTTGTTGGTTATTAACACCTGGTTACCGGCAATACGCGGTCACATGTAAGTATATATGAACCTGATTTGTTCATACTTGTATTTTTCTTACAGGAATGAGTGATTATGTTTTTGAGCAGAAATATAACCCATTAATGCAATGTTGTCACTCAATGATAGAATATTGAGACTTTACGCCGCTAAAGAAGTAATATTAGATATTTATATGACTAATTAAGAGTTCATTCGTCGTAAATATGAGATTATAAGTATAAATATTCGGAGGGATATATTTGTAGAAATGAATTAGGTGAAGTTGTAATGTTTACGATTGAAATATGGAGAGAGAGAGATACTTGAGATTTATTGGTAGGAATTACATGATGTGATACTAACCACTGATTATAATTGACGTGTTAGCGGCATGAATTTAATAACAAGATAAGATATTTTTGGGTTAATGGGATATTCTTGCTCCTAAGAGACTTCATGATATTGAGCTTCTCAGCGCATTGCACTTTCAACTGCCGCACATGAGGCTCCCACGATAATTTGCTATCGAAAAGGAGCCCAAGAAATCGGTAAGTGTGAACTACTGGAATAGCTACATTTCCTAAACAAAGTTCAGGAGGAGGGTGAAGAGAACGTGGACAACAAAGGTCTTTGTGGTGGAAAACCGAAAGTCATGTTCGAAGGTCCTTGCTTCACCCTCCTAATAGCTTGCTGTAATTGTCGCTCTGCGACTGCCATATTACGCGAGCTATAGTGCAGAGCAAAGTCGTCCACATATAGCGACGGTATGATTGCTGTACCACCAGCAGCAACAAAACCGTTTATGACAATCGCGAGCAGAGTGACACTAAGTACCGATCCCCGTGGGACTCCATTTTCTTGAACGTGGTGTTGCGAATATGTCCTTCCTATTCGGACAAGAAATAGACGGAGGGACAAAAAAATTCGCAATGAATACCGGCAAGTGACCTCGGAATCTCCATTGATGCAGGACTGAAAGGATACCATATCTCCATGTGGTGTCGTAGGCCTTCTCCAAGTCAAAGAAAATAGCTACCAAATGCTGTTTGCGGAGAAGCGCATCCTGGATATAGTTCTCCAGGGGTACCTAGTGGTCAGTGGTGGAAGGAGCGGCTCGAAAACCACATTGGTACTCGGACAAGAGTCCTTGTTTCTCCAGACACCACACGAGTCGGCGATTTACCATCCTCTCAAATAGCTTATGCAGGCAGATTGTAAGACGTCGGTAACTTCCTGCATACTTAGGACCTTTGTCAGGCTTGAGGACAGAAATGACTATGCCCTCTCGCCACTGAGAGGGAAAATCACCCTCCATCCGGGATGGACCCGCCTTCGAGCTTGTTCTCTTTGCGGCGTTGCTCGCAGGAGCAACTGCCGCCTTGGGCGCGGCGATCTTCTGGAAAGATGTTCCAGTTCAAAATGGGGAACCTGGCAGGGACTGTGCTATCAAGCAGAAGTCTAGTGTCTTGCCCGGTGCATTCCGAGAATTAAACTTACGGCGCGCTTCCTGGTAGGAAAGACCATCCAGGGTCTTGATCTCCTGGATCATTTTCTCACTCAGATAGGTCGGACAGTTCCGATCCCGAGGAAAATGAAGATCAGGGCAGTTAATGCACTTGTACCGAAGTTTGCACTCGTCCGGTTTGCGTTGGCTATGAGTGACGCCAATGTGTGAGAAACACCATAGGTCTTCGTTACCTTTATGACGTACAATACTTGTGAGTAGTACCTTAACGTTTGGAACACCGTGAATTTACGCTACCTCTGATTAGTTCCGCAGCTTGAGAAATATCATGGTTCTACTTTACTCGCGACATGTACCATACTTAGGGGCCATAGACCTGGTTTTTGAACCCCTGTAGACATCAAGCATAATCGTTTCAGGACTGTGCTTTATGCGTGGTCCCTTGGTCAGTAATACTCTTATTTATGACCATTTTTGAGTCGGACCCCACTGTTTTATTGTTTGTTTCTTGTTTTTTTTTTGGGTTCATGTCCATCCATTCCTTCTTCACGACACTTGTCTTTTATTCTGGTGAGTGGTTGGTTTTGAACTTTTTCTTATTTCTTTTCGTACCATTAGGGGCCCTTTAAACAACAAGCATCATCATAATCTGACATTGATAGCACCGCAAAGGAGGCGGGATGAACGGGCTCACGTCGCAACGATAGCTTGTTACTTTGACTTTCTCTGGCAACACTGACAATTTGAAGGAGACTATGAACCCACCCGTGGCAACGTCTTTACCGTTGACTTTGCGCGTAATGCGCCGGACGTGGGTCACGCCACGGTGCTTCATGTCTTCCATCAATTCATCTTCAGTGTTCAGGACGGGACACGGTGGAAAATAAACCCACGAACCAGATTCAAGGTTTTGTGCTCTTCCACTTTGACTGGGATGTCGCCAAAGTGGTCGCACTTAAGCAACTGTTCGGCTAGGAGCGCGGTGGTCGTTTTCAGGAGCAAACCATCATTGCGCGTTTTCCTTAGATCCTCAATTTCGCCATCTACACCGTCGATGTGCCGACTGAAAAGAATCGATTTAACCAGCTAGAAATCCTGCCCATCGGTTCTGGTAGCAACCAGGAACTTAGGGAAGCTGGAACCCAGATTTATTCGCTGCGCGTGTTCCCAAGGTGTTGATGATGATGATGATGATGATGATGATGATGATGTTTGTGACATCACTGCATGTATTAAATTATTGAACTGTATAATTGATAAGAGTTATAAATTTAATCACTGGTGGGTCATTTTAAAATTATTATTATGTGTGTGTATATATATATATAGGGTTTTAATCATCCATTTCACATCAACATTTCATTTCTTTGTATCGCAGCTATAACGTATTCTGAACGAACAATTTATTGTGTAAAGTATTTGAACATCATTCGTATTAATAGCTTGCAGTAAATTTTCCAATAGCCGTAGTGAGGTGACCGGAGTCAACAGGCTAATTTCAGCCCATTACCAGGAAATGTACGTCATCAAGCTTACGAGAGACCTTACCCTCTCCACCTTCCGAAGAGACAGTTGAAACATTATGAACGCCTACTTTTCAAAGTTCGCTACCTGACGCTTTATTTCGGCGGGAAAGTTCAGCCTATGTGAATAGACGTAATGAAGCAAGATGATGGATTCACAGCAAATACATAGGAGAAGGGATGAGACCTCGAATCTTACTGGACCATGTGATATGGTTGATGAAGGGAGACTTTTGAACCTATATACTCCGACGACAAGGGCTGGAGAGGCACTTGAGGAGACACTCTTGGAAGGACACTCTTACGACGATTCTATGTCTGCACATCGGAGAAGATCTTAACTTAGTTCTCTTCGCATCTGAGTGGTGTACTACTCAAAAGTTAATCTCATTGGGACCTGTTATCTCAATGACGAGAGGTAAAGTCAACGGGAGACCGCTTTTGACTGGTATAGAGGCAGGAGAGATTTTGTTATGAATTTAGTAACGCTACATTTCCGCAATACGTAAGAATACAAGTGTATTCTCTCCATGAAAGTAACCCGTGGTGGTTTTGCTATTAAAATTAGGACTCATTACGACTTTATGTAAGGAGGACAGCAGGAAGTGCTAAAGGCAGGAAAGTCATGGTACAGTAGTGTATTATGCGCAATGCAGAAGTAGGACTGGAACCCACAACTTGAGATGACACCGCCCAGGCCTCCTGTCGAGAAAATATGGTGACCTCATTGATGGATAACAATTGACGTAACTCAACTACGCATCATATATAACTATTGCCGGTCATTGCAATAGTGTCATTGTGTGGATGGGTAGTGCAACAAAATTAGGATAATGGCTTCTCCTTCTTTCGCCCACTTACTCCTGATATTCTTCGCCGTCATTGTCGTCGTCACCATCCCCGATGATGAGTGTTTCAGCGTCCATTATTTCCTCAGATGAGAGATTTACGACGACTGAACTCTCCATGGAAGGAGAGCCGTCTGTTAGGCATTCTTCCCCAGAAAATGATCGGGAAAGACGTCGGGGCACCTCGCTCTTGTCCGCCATTTCTATATGGAATGTCAAATTGGGGATTCAAAGCTAGAATATGATGATGATGTTTGTTGTTTAACGGGGCCTAAGAGCTAGGTCTTCGGCCTCTAGAAAGCTGGAACAAGTAGATAGTTTCAAGTAGTTAAGGTAAGTATTCTCCCAAGTTGGTATTATTGCCCCCGTTAAAATTGGCGATATTACGAATATTTTAACAAGTGGAAAGTGAAAAGTTTATTGTCTGCTTGTAACTGCAGTATATCATTTGGGGAGTCGTGGCGAGCTGAGAACGAGTTTTTTTCGTCGTTCAGAGGGGTAACACACCGGCAAGACTGTGCCAAGGTCAGAGCAGACCACGTGACTGCCTTCGCACGCGCGCAACCCAGCTTGTTTCTGGAATAGTCTGAGCCAATTAAAGGAGACCATCAGCCAATTACCGTTCTCGCTGAAGAACACACCTCCCTGGCTAATTAGATAAAAGGCCTTGTTTCGAGTAAATCGCTCTCTTAATGCTCTTAATGTTCTTGAAACTCTTACTCTGAATATCCTTCGTCGTGTTGTGCTGCACCACATTCTCAGACCACGTGGAGAAGTAATTTCAGTTCAAGTCGACGCCGTTCTGCTAGAATTTAGAGAAACCATTAGTGAATTCTATGGAATAAAGACGCCTAGGAGCCAAGTTAAGTGTGACAGTGTAGACGAGCTATTTATATTCGGCGTGTGCTTGTGCAAAATACTTAATTTTGTCATCTCAGTTACAGCTTGTGACCGGCATTCTACGGAAGTCGTCTTAGAATTGAACGTCTCAAGATGGATAATTCCGCAACCACCGACAACATCACTTCATCGAGGGACACCTGTTGCAGAGCCTCCATGGAGCTGTAAAATGTGAGCGTATCTGGTAATTGGAAGGAGACTGACTGGAGGAGTATGCTGGAATAACTGACTGTCGACGGGAATCGAACCCCACCAAAAACTTGAGTACCTTTTTAATTTAATTTATCTGTCTTACCTTTTGTACAACCAGAGGTCTTTCTTCTTAAGTCGTAGATCTATTAGTTTGTTGTAGTTAGAAATATTTCATTTTTCCACTTCTTAAGGTGTCGTGGTAGACTAGGTACGTGTGAATGAAATTTTGGAATCTATTAGAGTAGACATGTAGGTTGTCTTTGAATGATTTCCCATGCTTAAGGAACTTTATATTTAATAATCACTGACCACACGATAAATCTACTTTCCTTGTAATGTTGAAAGATACTGGATGGAAATTTAAGTGTACATTTTGAGTGAATAGGGTCGAACCTAGTGTCTTTCAAGATCACTTGTTGCATTTATGATGAAGTCATCTAATTTTACGATATTCCATGAGGATCAGTAGATGTAATAATCACTTAAATAATAATAATATTAACTAAAGATCGGGTAAAACAGAAGTAAACGCTCGTGAGCCATAAAATTACTGTAGAGTCCTTATATGTGAGATTGAATGTGCTCTGTTCATGAAGGGTCTGGAATATGACCAATCCTGAGGGATACTTGTTGTATAATTGTGCAGTTGATGAATCGATGATGATATTTGACTTATTCTTGTGTATTGGGAGCGCAAGATGGAATATAATTATTGGAGCACGTGTTGCGAGTGTATTTCACAGGTAGGAAATAAAAGTAATACAAGTAAGGCTAACGCTTGCGGTAATTTCAACCTGTAGCCCAAATGATGGTAGTGCTTATGGATTTTACTAGAATCTTCCATTATAATTTCATGAGTTAGATGAACTTACATTGGTATGTGAAATGTGTTTCTACCAAGTGATACCCATGACTTCGATCACTAGCCACCATAAATGAAGGATAATTTCAGTACACGGATTATTTCTGCTAGACATTACGCGTCCCGACCACCAATAAAAATCATGCATAAACTTGCCAAAACAGGATTCGATGTAAAAATGTACATAAAAACGTGTTTCCCTAGTGTGAATGTGTGTGTGTATGTAAATATGTATATTTCTCTTGTGTCATGTTGGTTTCATTTAATTTTGATCTGGTCACGCACTCGCTGTGACGCAGATTACACTCATCGTTGTGTGTTGCCTTAAGAAATAATTTTCATGCCCTTAAGGGAAAGTTTGATTAAGTTAAGTCGAGAAAGACTAGGAAGAATTTATTTTCTTAATTAGCGAGATTTAAAAGGAAAGATCATCTCGTTACTTTATGAAGGCACTCGATTTGTAAATAAAATTTATTTAACTAGCTCACACGTTGGTAATGTAAATTTCTAAAATTTGAAATACTTTAAGATTAATTTGAATAGAAATGAAATACAAAGATCAGAGGGAGAAATTTTGTTAGCCGCATGATTAATTGGAATTATGGTGAAAATAAGTCATTAATAATTAATTCAAAATAATTACTCTAAAATGCTAATGACGATCATTAGGTAAATAATGCAGTGGAAAATCAATAAGAACACGGTCGTGTGACAATGAAACATGGGCTAATTAAATGATGAGAAATTAATAATAATAATAATAATAATCAGAATAATTAATTAATTGTGAGAATTTTGAAATCAATTGTCATTTTCTACTGAAGTTCATGTTGGTGTCATTGACTATTATTAAATACTGTAAATGACAAATTCAGTTGAGTACATCTTAAAACCACGTGTTGAGACTACTTTGAATTGGTAAAGCTTTGAACACATTTATTGTAAAACCCTCGTTAGCAAGACTACTGTTAATCATTTTTTCAAGTTCTATGTTAATTTATTTAATTCTTTCAGTCAAGTATTTTGATTTGAAAAGGCAAGAGGCCTAATTTTTCTTTGGTTTCATTACAGCACAGTAAGGCTGGAGATTAAGAACACGTGTCACTTTAAATCGAGGAAGAAATGCAATATTATGAAAGTTCTATTTCTGTAAAATATATCAGCAAGAATATTTTCATTTGTTTGTTTGCTTGTGTGAATAAATGTCAGAGTGTTGTTTTAACATTTCTTTTTATTCTGCTTGGTCATCAATCCTTAACAACCCTTAAATGCCTCTAGAAAGTGATAGCCAACGATCGAACGGTCCACCTTGGGATCTCTCGCTCGACGGCTTGGGCTTAGCTCGGGAAAAATGGGGGCATTTAAGATGGCGCCCAACGTGGGGCTCGAGATTGGCTTATCCAAGCTCGAAAATGATATTGTGCTGTCCAGTGTTTATGACATTGACAAGATCAGATGACCAATTAAATTAGGCTGACTCTGATACATTTATTCGCCCAAATTCTTGTGGCTAACATAAGCATATGTTAAATGTAACTTGTATGAATTTTGTTTACGACAAAAATTCTTGCTGGTAATTAGAAATTCGAATTTGCTGCGATGATAATTAATTAAAGTTAAATTAATAATTGTGACCGATATTGGTGAAAATTCGGAACTTTCATGATATCGACAAATCGTTGCTTTCATAAATTTGATGGAGTTCGATTCCCAACATTCCAGTATTCCGATCAGAATCCTTCCAGTACCAGAATAGCCATTTAATGAATAATTGTAACTATGGAGGACTTAAGGCAGATGTTGTTGGCTATGGAGGAGAGGATCAATGCCCACTTAGAACAAAAACTTAGTGAAAATCAGGCTCACTTAGAGAAAAACTTAGAGAAAGGACTCTCTGAACTCAACAATAGCCAGTTGAACTTAGAGAAAGGACTCTTTGAACTCAATAATAGTCAGGCACACTTAGAGAAAAACTTAGAGCGAAAGCTTAACGATAATCAATTGCACAAATAAATCTCGAAAAATCTCTCGGGGAAGCTATTGAAGAAAAGTTGACGGACATTAAAAATCAAACTGAAGAAGGTTTAGGGAAGATATGTTCTGACATTAAACTTTTTAACGGCAAGCTAGCTTCAATGCAGAGCGAGCTCGTGATAGTTAAAAATGATTTCGCTACCATGAAAAAGGAAGTAAACGAAAATATTGCCAAGTCTATGGCGGGCATGTCCAATGAATTCAGTGAACGATTAGCGAACGTTCAGCAGGACATTTTAACTGGAATTGACAAATATAAGGGCGAAGTCGAACAATCATTCCTGAATATTGAGGAAACGATTGACGCAAATGCAGAGGACCTTAAGGTAACGAAAACGGCTTGGGCAAAGAAATTCCTGGGATTAAACGAAAAGCTACAACAAGTCGAAAAGGGCATTCTCGACAAAATCGAGACATCCCAAGTCGATAACTCAGAACGGATGGATTATATCCACGAGTCACTTGAGGATAGTTGGGGCGAAATAAAAACTATCAAAACCACCCTGATGAATGCCATACACAAGGTCACTACCGAGTCAAAAACTGAAACCGAAGGGATTCGAAAGGAGTACACGGATGGAATCAAGGAGCTTGTACATGAAATGCACCTCCTGAAGATCCAGAATGAAAACACTAGCAAGGTCACTAACTCATTGCTAGAAAAGCAGGCGTTACTGGAGCAACGTGTAACCGGCACGGGTCAGACGTCAACTCCACTTGCAACTATGGGAACAGGCGCTGCGAATACAATTGACATTTCTTCAGAGCCGACAGTAAATCCGTCTCAAATGAATACAACCGGCCAGACTCAGATAGTCAATATAATTCGTCTCCACGAAGACCAGCCCAAGAAATTTAATAACGTCAGAGGAAACGTGACTCCGAAAGGCTTCATTCGGGAACTGCAAGATTACTTTCGCGATGCGAAAATTCCACCAGAAAGGCAGTTAAGAGTCACCGAAAAATTCCTGGAAGACTCAGTACATACCTGGTTCGTTGCATTTCGATTTTCGTTTGACGATTTCGAAAGTTTCAAGAAAGCATTCCTGGAGAAGTACTGGAATAGCGACGTCCAATACAACCTTAGGACGGAGCTATATGCCAGGAAATATGCATCTTCTACACCCACGAGATACGCGGATTTTCTTTCCAGTCAATTAAGGAAATTAAGAGAGCTAGACTCACCACCATCAGAACCTGAGTTGGTTAAATTGATCACACGTCAATTACCACCAGATGTGCAGAGGATCATGATAGCCTCGAATACACAATCTGCAATCCAGGCTGAGGCGTTATTAAGACAATTAGACATGACGTCCAAGGAGCCAGTTCGTCAGGGACGGAACCCAGAACCTCAAATCCATCAGGTAACAACGAATAAGGAGGAGGAATCGAAACCAGTCAACCAAGGGAGAACGTGGAAACGTAACCCTGGAGGGCAAGATTCACCTCATGATCGATCGCCCGTACGCAGAAATAGACCCATCAGAAACTGGGAATATTCCAGACGTAACGAGAGGAAGCGACCATACTCGGACTACCGAAGGAACTGGAAACGAAACCAGGACTTCCGCCAATCAAGAGGAAGGAGAGACTGGCGAGAAGAAGAAAAGGAAAAGTATCTAAAGGACCTGCAAAACACGACACATGAAAGCGAACGATGGCGAAGAGCAATCCAAACCCAGGATACCAACCCTGATATCGTGGGGGCGGAAAGCCTTCAATATCAAGAGGCCAAGGCTCGGGGAAGCCAACGGAATAACTCGAGTCAGGAGCACAGCCAAGGTGCCATTAAAAAAAGACTTCATCTCCAGTGAGAGGAGACAGCCGGAATCCTGAGGGCAAGGTCAGTAAACTTCAAGAATGGATTGTGGTACAGGTCGACTCATGGACTACCAAGCCCGAAGATTTATTGGACGAGGTTGGTCAGCATAACAGCGAAATACCCTCAACTTTACCTATTATTTCAGCACGAATCTGCAATGTTCACGTCAAATGTCTTATAGATACTGGGTCGACGATTAGCGTCATTTCGACGGCATTTTTGAGAGATCTCAGGGACAGAAATGATATACCTGTCATACCGGTATCTCATGTGAAAATTAAGGGCATAATACCGGACAAGTCTGTCATGTGTAAACAACAGACATTGTTGGATGTCGAGATCGGACGGACGATATTTCCTCAAGTATTCCTAGCCATGTCCAACATTAAATTTAACATTATTCTAGGTGCTGACTTCCTAATGTCTTACCAAGCCATGATTGACATGCAGTCAAACTCAATTCAATTCAGGAAGGCGGATTTTTCCGAGACTGCTATGTTAAACCCTTCAGATGTAAACGATCCATATGCTTATTGGGGGGAGACAAACGCCTTATCTCCGAGGGAAACCGAAGACCATGAGGCTTCTGAGGAAATTTTAATGGCCATGGATAAAGTATTAGAAGAAGGCGATAGCGACGTACACCCCTTCGATCTCATTTCTGAGAAGTCAAGGCAAGCCGGGGGAACGGAAGAGGAACAGATCCAGCTTCGGAATTTGCTGCTGAAATATAAGAACTTGTTCGATTCGAAACCAGGTCTTATTCCTAACTTTCAGTACTCACTTCTTGTGACAGACTGGCTACCCTTCAAGAAGAAGCCGTATCCGATACCGGAAAAATTTCACTCCAGAGTCGGCAAGATTATTGAAGAGATGGAGAGAGATGGAATCGTCATGAAAGCTAGCAGTCCATTTATTAACCCTTTAGTAGTCGTTCCTAAGCCAGACGGATCACTGCGCGTGTGTTTGGACGCTCGATCTGTGAACGAAAAGCTAATCCCGGAGAATAATCAGCCTCCGACGATTAAAGACATCATTAGAAAATTCAGGGGTATGAGATACTTCTCTTCTGTTGACTTTACGTCATCCTATTTCCATATTCTGCTTGAAGAAAAATCCAGGCTATTGACAGGGTTCATATACGACCAACAAACCTATGTTTTCTGCAGGCTTCCCTTCGGCATCCGTAACGCTGGCTCCGCTCTTATCCGAGCACTTGATAGATGCCTAACCGACGAGGTAAAAGCCTTTACAAGGAGGTATATTGACGATTTACTCCTAGCGAGTGAGACCTTAGAGGAACACTTCGTTAAATTGGAGAAACTCCTCAAGAATTTATCCGACGCTGGCTTCCACGTGAACCTGAAGAAATCCCACTTTTGCAAGTCCGAGATTCTATTTCTGGGACATGTCAGACGGCGATGGCGTGAAACCCAACCCAGTCAAGATCGAAGCCATTAGTAATTTTCCTAAGCCTGTGAGAGTGAAACAAGTCAGACAATTCTTGGGAATGGCCCAGTTCTTTTCGAACCACTGTCCTAACTACACTCAGACAGTAGCTCCGCTGCAGGATCTCTTAAGAAAGGGCAACAGATGGAAGTGGAGCGCCGAATGTGACAAAGCCTTCGCTAAAACGAAAGAAATGCTCGTAAACAATGTTAAGCTGGGATACCCTGATTTTACTAGGCCCTTTATTCTACAAACAGATGCCTCAAACATTGGGATAGGAGCCGTTCTTTTCCAAGAAGATAAGGAGAACCCTGAAAACAGGACATACTTGGCTTTCGTCAGCAGGAAGATAAGGAAGCACGAAAAACATTACTCCGTAACTGAACTGGAAATGTTATCCATAGTCTACGCTCTTAAATATTGGCAGAAATTAATTTATGGATTTCCCATCGTTGTCAGGACTGACCATCGTGCATTAACCTTCATGTTAAAAACAACTATGGCTTCCGAACGAGTCTTCAGGTGGACACTCTTTGCACAACAATTTAATTTCCAGTTAGAACATTGCTCTGGGAAAAACAACTTGTTAGCCGACTGCCTAAGTCGAAATCCTAATTCCGAAGTCGCAGAGATACATCAGATAACTCTAATACAGGAAGACCACGAGTTCCTACGCAAACTTGGTTACCTTCGACAGGCACAGAAACGGGACCTCAAGTTACGGCCTATCATTGACTGTCTTGAAGACAAGCTTACTCCAAACGAGCCAGGATTTAGGAAAATAAGGAGGCAAGCTAAAAATTTCCGCTATAGCAATGGAATCCTGTATAAGTTCATTGACCCTGCCAAGACGAAATTACGAGCTGTTATTCCGTCGAAGCTACGGGAACTTCTTACTTGGCACGTCCATAGAATTACAGGTCATGGTGGAGTGGATAAGACTGTCGCCACGATATTAGAATCATTCACATGGGAAGGATTGAGAACTTTTGTAAATGATGTCATCAGGACGTGTGACACTTGTCAGAGAGTCAAACCAAGCTCTCATTTGTTACAGCAAAGTCCCATTCATATTTTGCCATCTGCTCCGAAAGAACTCTACGCAATGGACTTGTTCGGTCAAATTCCAACTTCTAAACGAGGGAACCGTCATGTGGTTGTGACCATCGATGTGTTTTCCAAGTATGTAACGTTATATCCAATCCAAAAGGCCACTACTAAAGCCGTTCTGTGGAGAATCACCCGGAATATAATTCCTCACATGGGAAAGCCTCAGGCCATACTAACAGATCACGGACCGCAATTCACCTCGGCCGAATTCAAGCAAGCCATGACCCAACTGGGCATCAAACATGTCCTAAATTCCGTGAGACATCCGTCTAGTAATCCAGCGGAACGTGTAATGCAAGAGCTGGCCAAGTTCTGTAGAATATTTTGTGGGAATGCTCATTGGAAATGGGTAGATGTACTTCCAATTATTATGGAGTGTTCTAATGGCACTGTTCACGAAGCAACCTCCCAGATTCCATCAGTGCTTCATTTTAATAATTACCCTGTGAGATCTTGGGAACACATCATTCAGTGTCCTGGTACCGTAAGACCTACTCCCCAGGAAAACATTGAAAAGGCAACGGAATCATTGAGACGCCACGCTGAGAGGCGTAACCGAAGAGTTCAAGGGAGAAAATTTCACTGGCCTCTCCGATTAAACGAATATGTATTATTGAGGAGACCTGCTGTGTCCGAGCCTACGAGCAAATTTTATGCTAAATTTGCACCATTGTTTGTGGGACCCTATAAGATTATTAAAGTCTTTGGCAATAATTCTTATAAAATACAAAGTCTGGATAAATCTTACGAAGCTGTCCACAATGCCGCTAATTTAAGACTCTACCGAACACCTACACCACTAACTGACAACGTGTAACCATCTGCTAAAAGGGGAAAAATAAGTTATTAAAGATGGAAACTATACTTGTGGAACACCCTGTATGGAGAGACTAGGCTACTGGATGCAAGGAGCGGAACAAAGAACTCCGAGTCTCGAGCAGGAAGGACACCTGTCGCGAGATCTACTACGTCACTACCATATGATTTATCAGCCAATTTTTCGGAACAATAGGAATGGATATTGTCATGTTACAATTTCATCTGCTAGTGAAATTATACTCCAACCAAGGGAGAGATGTCCCCGTTAAAATTGGCGATATTACGAATATTTTAACAAGTGGAAAGTGAAAAGTTTATTGTCTGCTTGTAACTGCAGTATATCATTTGGGGAGTCGTGGCGAGCTGAGAACGAGTTTTTTTCGTCGTTCAGAGGGGTAACACACCGGCAAGACTGTGCCAAGGTCAGAGCAGACCACGTGACTGCCTTCGCACGCGCGCAACCCAGCTTGTTTCTGGAATAGTCTGAGCCAATTAAAGGAGACCATCAGCCAATTACCGTTCTCGCTGAAGAACACACCTCCCTGGCTAATTAGATAAAAGACCTTGTTTCGAGTAAATCGCTCTCTTAATGCTCTTAATGTTCTTGAAACTCTTACTCTGAATATCTTTCGTCGTGTTGTGCTGCACCACATTCTCAGACCACGTGGAGAAGTAATTTCAGTTCAAGTCGACGCCGTTCTGCTAGAATTTAGAGAAACCATTAGTGAATTCTATGGAATAAAGACGCCTAGGAGCCAAGTTAAGTGTGACAGTGTAGACGAGCTATTTATATTCGTCGTGTGCTTGTGCAAAATACTTAATTTTGTCATCTCAGTTACAGCTTGTGACCGGCATTCTACGGAAGTCGTCTTAGAATTGAACGTCTCAAGATGGATAATTCCGCAACCACCGACAACATCATTTCATCGAGGGACACCTGTTGCAGAGCCTCCATGGAGCTGTAAAATGTGAGCGTATCTGGTAATTGGAAGGAGACTGACCGGAGGAGTATGCTGGAATAACTGACTGTCGACGGGAATCGAACCCCACCAAAAACTTGAGTACCTTTTTAATTTAATTTATCTGTCTTACCTTTTGTACAACTAGAGGTCTTTCTTCTTAAGTCGTAGATCTATTAGTTTGTTGTAGTTAGAAATATTTCATTTTTCCACTTCTTAAGGTGTCGTGGTAGACTAGGTACGTGTGAATGAAATTTTGGAATCTATTAGAGTAGACATGTAGGTTGTCTTTGAATGATTTCCCATGCTTAAGGAACTTTATATTTAATAATCACTGACCACACGATAAATCTACTTTCCTTGTAATGTTGAAAGTTACTGGATGGAAATTTACGTGTACATTTTGAGTGAATAGGGTCGAACCTAGTGTCTTTCAAGATCACTTGTTGCATTTATGATGAAGTCATCTAATTTTACGATATTCCATGAGGATCAGTAGATGTAATAATCACTTAAATAATAATAATATTAACTAAAGATCGGGTAAAACAGAAGTAAACGCTCGTGAGCCATAAAATTACTGTAGAGTCCTTATATGTGAGATTGAATGTGCTCTGTTCATGAAGGGTCTGGAATATGACCAATCCTGAGGGATACTTGTTGTATAATTGTGCAGTTGATGAATCGATGATGATATTTGACTTATTCTTGTGTATTGGGAGCGCAAGATGGAATATAATTATTGGAGCACGTGTTGCGAGTGTATTTCACAGGTAGGAAATAAAAGTAATACAAGTAAGGCTCACGCTTGCGGTAATTTCAACCTGTAGCCCAAATGATGGTAGTGCTTATGGATTTTACTAGAATCTTCCATTATAATTTCATGAGTTAGATGAACTTACATTGGTATGTGAAATGTGTTTCTACCAAGTGATACCCATGACTTCGATCACTAGCCACCATAAATGAAGGATAATTTCAGTACACGGATTATTTCTGCTAGACATTACGCGTCCCGACCACCAATAAAAATCATGCATAAACTTGCCAAAACAGGATTCGATGTAAAAATGTACATAAAAACGTGTTTCCCTAGTGTGAATGTGTGTGTGTATGTAAATATGTATATTTCTCTTGTGTCATGTTGGTTTCATTTAATTTTGATCTGGTCACGCACTCGCTGTGACGCAGATTACACTCATCGTTGTGTGTTGCCTTAAGAAATAATTTTCATGCCCTTAAGGGAAAGTTTGATTAAGTTAAGTCGAGGAAGACTAGGAAGAATTTATTTTCTTAATTAGCGAGATTTAAAAGGAAAGATCAGCTCGTTACTTTATGAAGGCACTCGATTTGTAAATAAAATTTATTTAACTAGCTCACACGTTGGTAATGTAAATTTCTAAAATTTGAAATACTTTAAGATTAATTTGAATAGAAATGAAATACAAAGATCAGAGGGAGAAATTTTGTTAGCCGCATGATTAATTGGAATTATGGTGAAAATAAGTCATTAATAATTAATTCAAAATAATTATTCTAAAATGCTAATGACGATCATTAGGTAAATAATGCAGTGGAAAATCAATAAGAACACGGTCGTGTGACAATGAAACATGGGCTAATTAAATGATGAGAAATTAATAATAATAATAATAATAATAATCAGAATAATTAATTAATTGTGAGAATTTTGAAATCAATTGTCATTTTCTACTGAAGTTCATGTTGGTGTCATTGACTATTATTAAATACTGTAAATGACAAATTCAGTTGAGTACATCTTAAAACCACGTGTTGAGACTACTTTGAATTGGTAAAGCTTTGAACACATTTATTGTAAAACCCTCGTTAGCAAGACTGCTGTTAATCATTTTTTCAAGTTCTATGTTAATTTATTTAATTCTTTCAGTCAAGTATTTTGATTTGAAAAGGCAAGAGGCCTAATTTTTCTTTGGTTTCATTACAGCGCAGTAAGGCTGGAGATTAAGAACACGTGTCACTCTAAATCGAGGAAGAAATGCAATATTATGAAAGTTCTATTTCTGTAAAATATATCAGCAAGAATATTTTCATTTGTTTGTTTGCTTGTGTGAATAAATGTCAGAGTGTTGTTTTAACATTTCTTTTTATCCTGCTTGGTCATCAATCCTTAACAACCCTTAAATGCCTCTAGAAAGTGATAGCCAACGATCGAACGGTCCACCTTGGGATCTCTCGCTCGACGGCTTGGGCTTAGCTCGGGAAAAATGGGATCATTATAGTGAGTGAGATGGAATCAAGGTGCAGGAAAGCTAATGCAGTGAGTTCGCAGTGCCGATCAACAGTATTCCGTAATACGAAGTCAGCTCCAGGACGAAGTTATCGTTACACCGGTCTACCTTCAGACTAACTTCGCTTTACGGGAGTGTGAGCTGGATGGATTCAGGATATCTTATTCATAAGTCAGAAGCAACAGGTATTTAAGTGGCAATGATGATCGCTTGTACAAGCAGATGGGACACTTGCAGGAGGGTTCTCAGAATGAAGAGAGAAATGCTAAGTTAGGAAGCTGTACGCATAAGCCGTTACGGTGGTGGAGTCATGTGAGGCGAACGGAGCACGATAGGTTTCGAGGAGAATAATGGACTCTGTGGTGGAGGATAGTAGAAGTAGTGTAAAACCAAGACGACGATTTTAGATTCAGTTTCTAATGATAAGAGTTACGGAACTAAAGATAAATGTATGTAGAATCACAATATCTTACGGCTGGGGTCAACTGATTTTAGCGATGCTGGATGTCTGACGCGATGTTATGTTGTAACCGTGCAGGCTGTGATGAGAAATACTACCGAATATCCATGATTAATACATACATTGAAATCTCTTTTATCGAGTAGGCCTCTCTCATCTTTCTCTGGAGAAATGAATATTTCATTCGTGGTATTCCATCGATCCTGAGTCAGTTTTCCGCTTTCGAGGCACTGCAATCTACACGAGCCAACAACTCCAATGTCTTACAGCTTTGACTCAAAAAGATTCGTTATATGCAAAAAACAAAAAAACAAAATCGCTATCCATTTGAATTTCGTTTAGTGAAAGGCATATTTATGATTACATGGTTTTTCCTGACACTTCTGTCAAGCTATAAAGTACAGTAGAATAAAACTATTCGAGTCAAGTTTCCAATATGATCCCCCAAATTTCTATTTAACACTTCACTGTAATCAGAATGGCTTCAGAATTATATGAGAATAAAGTTGAAATTTTGTAGAACTTGCCCTTCTGCACGCTACATGAGATTTGTTCAACTTTCTGTGCAGGTAATGGGGGCATTCGATTTGGATGGATTTTCGATAGCAATAGCGAGTCTTCCTAATGACGGAGATGAAGTGGTTACTGGAGACAAGTTGGTTATGCTGGGCTGGGGATATTCTGAGGTAAGTTCTTTCATTAAAACCATGGAGTGAAAAATAAGAACACATCGCTAGACGTGAGTATTCTATACATATACTCTGAGTTTCATCGGTCCACGAACCTACTACGGTGGCGTAGCAGGGGGAGAGGTGATACTCCCACGTGGCGCGCCCCAGGTGGCGGATAGGGGGCTCCATACCGGCTTGCCGGCGGATTTGAGGGAAATAAAAGAGCTCTCGCGGACCAAACACACTACCCCCTGCGGGAGGAGAACGCACATGTAGAATACACCCACGCTATCCCCTGCCTGTCGTAAGAGGCGACTAAAAGGGGCCCAAGGGGCTCTCAACTAGGCAGTGTGGATTAGTGACCACGGGGCCCTTAGGTGAGTCTTGGCATTGCTTCTACTTACTTGCGCCAGGCTCCTCACCTTCGACTATCCTATCCGACCTACCTTGGTCTACTCTTGTTCTCTTCCGACCCCGACGGTATTAGAGCATTCGAGGCCTAGGGAGTCGGACATTTTCACGCCCTTCGTGGCCCTTGCCTTCCTTCGTCCGTTACTTCATTTTTAGAAGTGACGGATCACTTCTTTCTTCTTTTATCCCTCTCTTTACCCCCTGTGGTTTGGGAACGCAGACGAAAAACACACCCACGGTATGCCCTGCCAGTCGTGTGAGGCGACTAAAATGGGCGACCAAGGGATGATTGAATTAGAACTGTTACGGGGTTACCCGTGGAATGCAGAGGTGAAAGAAGGTGCGGGCTGGAATGGGTCTAACTACAAGTCCAAAAGATGAATTAAAAATTTCCATAAAGGTTATATTTTCAGAACTTAACAATTTTCATATCGACTTTCAAAATTCAACAAGTAACAAATCAACAACTAGCGAAGCGAAGCCCGAAGGGAAATCCCCCATACCTTCGTTGTTCCTTTTATCGCTCTCAGCTTATTGGGAAGTGGAATGGCCTGCCACTCGATCTCCCAATGGGACATAACAAGATGTCGCAGCTGGAAGAAAATATCACTTGCTGGAACCTTGAAAGGCAACGGGGGTAGTGTAACTGCCTCCTTGTCAGCCTGGTCTGCTAACTCGTTTCCCGCTATACCCATGTGGCTGGGGAGCCACGCAAACGTGATTCTGGCGCCGGCATCCGAACACCCGGCCAGCAGGTCCTCGATCCGCTGCACCAGAGGGTGCAGAGGGAAACAGGTATCAATAGACTGGAGCGAGATCAAGGAGTCACTACACACAAGAAAGTGTCGGCGCTCATTGTACAGTGCGTACCACAGAGCTGCACAGATAGCATAAAGCTCTGCTGTGTACACACTACAGGTTTCCGGGAGAGCAAAATGAAACCGATAATTTCAGACAACGAACGCACACCCCACCTTCGTATCTGTTCCTGAACCATCCGTGTAAACGACGACTGAACGTGGATAGCGGCCAACAACGGACAAGGTAGTACCTCCGATAAATCGAAGGGTCCGTGTCTACTTTCGGGCCAGTGTGCATATTCAGGATGATTTCAGGTCGTCGTACAACCCACGGAGGTACCCCACTTGGGTTCTGACAAGGCAAAGAATCGAAGGTGCGTCAAACAATTCATAACTGCTATCCAAGCGTATCCAAATCGGCCGCGTCGCACGAGGACAAGCAGCGTACAACAAATGGTTGCCATTGTTGAACACGCAGGGATACCTTGGATGAAGTGGCATCTATCGCAAATTTGCAGCATACGTAAGTAGAAGTTGCTGGCGCCTCAGGTGTAAAGGCGGCACACCAGACTCAGCGAGCAGGCTAGCGATGGGGCTTGTACGAAACGACTCCGTCGCCTACATAACCCCGCCGTGGTGGATACTGTTCAGCTTCGCAAGAAGGCTTGGTTTCGCGGAGCCACATGCTGCACTGCCGTAGTCTAACGGGGATAAAATGTGTGCCCGATAGAATCGCAGGAGCACCGTGCGATCCGCTCCAAAATTAGTGCTGCTAAGAAACTTCAAGAGATTAAGCCTCTTGGTGCATTGCACTTTTAGCTGCCGCACGTGTGGCTCCCACGACAATTTACTACCGAATAGGTGCCCAAGAAATGGGTAAGTGTCAACAACGGGCAGAAAGACATTTCCTAAATAAAGCTGCGGATGAGGGTGAAGAGTATGTTGAGAATAAAAGTGGACAACAGAGGTCTTTGCGGCAGAAAACCGAAAGCCATGTTCTAAGGTCCACTGCTCCACCCTCCTAATAGGTTGTTGTAATTGTCGCTCTCCGACTGCCATATTACGCGAGCTATAGTGCAGAGCAAAATCATCCACATATAGCGACGGTATAACTGCTGGGCCAGCAGCAGCAACAATTCCGTTCATGACAATCGCGAACAGAGTGACACTAAGGACCGATCCCTGTGGTACTCCATTTTCTTGAACATGGTATTACGAATATGTCCTCCCTACTCGGACACGGAATAGACGGATGGACAAGAAATTCCCAATAAACGCCGGCAAGTTACCTCGGAATCTCCACTGATGCAGGACGGAAAGGATACCATATCGCAATGTGGTGTCATAGGCCTTTTCTAAGTCAAAGAAAACAGCCACCAAGTGCTGTTTGCGGAGAAACGCATTCTTGATAGAACTCTCCAGGCGTACCAAGTGGTCAGTGGTGGATCGAGGGTCTCGAAATCCACATTGGTACTCGGACAAGAGTCTTTGTTTCTCCAGACACCACACGAGTCGGCGACTTACCATCCTCTCAAACAGCTTACACAGGCAGTTTGTAAGGCAAATCGGTCTGTAACTTCCTGCATACTTAGGATCTTTATCAGGCTTGAGGACAGGAATGACTATGCCCTCTCGCCACTGAGACGGAAAAGCACCCTCCGTCCAGATTCGGCTCAACACACGAAGGAGATATAGTAGACTATCATCACTAAGGTGTTTCAACATCTTGTTATGGATGTTGTCCGGTCCAGGAGACGTGTCCTTACAAAGAGCTAGGGCGCTGCGGAGTTCCCACACCGTAAAGGGCACGTTGTAGTCCTCTGAAGCTTGAGAGGCAAAACTAAGGTGATGACGTTCCGCCTCCCGCTTCAGAGCGAGGAAATCGTGATGGTAATTCCCGGAGCCAGATACATCCGCGAAATGACTAGCGAGATGGTCAGCAATCAGGAGGGGGTAAGTGACGATATTGCCTACAATGGTAATTCTCGGTACAGAAGATGATCCTTGGATACCCGAAATCCGTCGGAGCTTAGTACACACTTGGGATGATGGAGTATGTGATGTCATAGACGACACATATCTCTTCCATGATGTCTTCTTACTTTGTCGAATAAGAACTTGCGCCGTAGCGCGGAGTTTCTTAAATGTTACCAAGTTGGCCACAGTAGGCTGTCTACGGTAACGCTTATTAGCGCGACGGCGTTCTTTGATGGCTGCTGCTATTTCATCAGACCACCAAGGAACGAGTTTTCGGCGAGGAGTCCCCGAGAAGAACGGAATGGACTCCTCAGATGCCGCAAGAATAACTTGGGTGACGTAAGTTATTTCCTCGCCGACAGTTCGCCTGTTATCATCGTTAAAGACAGCTAGTGATGTGTACTTTGGCCAATCAGCGTGTTTAAGTATCCATCGAGGGGGAGCCTCGACGGATTTATGTTTCAACAAAGTAAGGATGATGGGAAAATGGTCACTGTCACAGAGATCAAGGTGTGCATTCCACCGAAACAGTGAAACCAACGTTCGGCTGCATAGACTTACGTCTATGCGAGAATATGTGCCGTAGCGTACACTAAAGTGAGTTGGTTCCCCTGTGTTCAAAATACATAAATCCAGATCTGTTAGTAGTGCTTCCAGCTCTCTTCCTCGGGGGCGAGGCGTCTCAGAGCCCCATATGGGGTGATGGGCGTTAAAATCATCCAATAAAAGCAAGGGTGGTGGAAGCTGAGCTATAAGATCAGCGACATCATTTATGTTCAGATGTTGGCCTGGTGGAAGATAAACATTACACACTGTTGGCATGACAGGCAGCGGAACGCGAACAGTGACAGCCTCAAGTGGGCTTCTTAATGGAACCTCTTCGCTGTAGGTGTCAGAACGTACAAAAATGTCAACACCACCGGAAGCCCGGTAAGCATAGTACCGTTCTGTCGAGTATAGTCTGAAATTTCTCAAGACCGTATGATGATCAGATCTGAAGTTGGTCTCCTGGATACGGACTATACTCGCTGCGTACTCACTAATGAGCTGACGTAACTCAGCAAGGTGCCTGTCATAACCGTTACAATTCCACTGTAACAGTGCCACAGTGTGGACTATAAAAGGAGAGTTAGGTTATGAGCGACAAAATGCTCGTAAGCCTAAACACTATCCACTTCTACATCCGTAGATGTAGAGGACAGCGCGACATCCATCCCGTCATCAAAAGATGGCAGGGGTGCCGCCCAGGACTTCGACGCTTTTCGGGGGCGTGTACGTCCCCTACGAGGAGAGCGCACAGGTTTGGGAGCAGGAGTGCCCCCTGGCGCAGATTCATACCCCCCAGATGGGGGGCATGATTTCTTCTCCGCAGGGGAAGTCCGAGAGCGCTCAGGGCGAGCGCTCTTCTTCCCCTTCTTTTGTTCAGGTTTAGACGGGCTGGGAGATGGTTTCCCAGCCCTGGTCGACGACGTCGCCTCCGCCGGCTTGGTCACGACTTTCGTCGACCTCCTATGGGTGGGGGAGACTCAGTCTTCCCCGTTGCTGTGCCGGCTGGGAACTGCCACCCTGCACTGACTTCTGGTTGGTCGAAGGTGGGGGTGGTCCCCCCTTCGAGCTTTGACTTTTTGCGACGTTGCAGGGAGCAGCAACAGTCGCCTTGGGCGCAGCGGTCTGAACAGGTGTCCAGGTTGTAAATGACGAACCTGGAAGACTCTGGGCTATCAAGCTGTAGTCGAGTGTACGGGCATGTGTATTCGTAGAATTAAACTTACGGCGCGCTTCCTGGTAGGAAAGACCATCCAGGGTCTTGATCTCCTGGATCTTCTTCTCACTCAGGTATGTCGCACAATTCCGATCCCGAGGAGAATGAAAACCGGAGCAGTTAGTGCACTTGTACGGAGTTGTGCACTCCTCCGCGCCGTGAGCTACTCGTCCACATGTACCACATACAGCCTGATTCGAACAGCGAGATACCATATGTCCGAATCGCTGGCATTGATAGCATCGCATAGGAGGCGGGATGTGCGGCCTCACATCGCAACGATAAGTTGTTACCTTGTCTTTTTCTGATAACACTGACAACTTGAAAGAGACAATGAAGGCACCAGTGGCAACGTCTTCACCGTTGACCTTGCGCGTAATGCGCCGGACGTGTGTCACGCCACGGTTCTTCATGTCTTCCATCAACTCGTCATCAGTGTTCAAAGTAAGGTCGCGATGAAAGATGACACCCCGACCCAGGTTCAAGGACTTATGTTCCTCCACTTTGACGGGGATTGCGCCAAAGTGCTCGCACTTAAGCAACTGATCAGCTTGCAGTGCTGTACGAGTCTTTAGAAGCAAACTACCTTTGCGCTTTGTCTTAAGTTCCTCCAGTTCTCCATAGACGTCTTCGATGTGCCTACCAAACAGGATCGACTTCACCAGCTTAAAATCGTGCCCATCGGTTCTGGTAGTGACCAGAAAGCTAGGGACGCTGGATCCCATTCCTTCACGCTGCGCATGTTCCTAGGGAGTTGAACCTCTCAGGGAAGAAAAAGTTAAAGACTTAGGTGGGGGACCAGCTTGGGAGAGCCGAATTCGTTTGGAAGCCATGCCCGATAGCTTCCTCCCCGAATGCCACCCACTCCGATCAGGGGTCTCTGTAGCCGAACCAAGCAGCCAAGGCAATACCCACCTGGTCATAGCTGGTACTGCACGGGGTCCGATGTTGGACGATGCCTAATACGAGATGACTTAGGCAATGAGCATTAGGACTCCCTTCCTCCAGTCACCCGCAATAGCATGTACCCTATAGTGTGTACAGAGCACTAAATATAGAGAAAAAATAAAGAAAATATTAATAATAATAATAATAATAATAATAAGTCGTTCTGGCATTCGGCTGTTGCGGGACCTATGTGTTCAGGCGGATACTACTGCCAAGGTACATGGCGCTCCCACCACGCAATGGTCCTGGGTGGACAGTTGCGGGCTTTTGGCCGTAATCGCACACGTAAGAGGCCCATCTCCGGGCAGCACGCACATCAAAATTTTGAAATGGTCTACATCTGACCCTCGGAAAAATAATAAAAAATAAAGAGGGGACCATGGCCACATGACCCTTTAAGTCGCCTTCTATGACAAGCAGGAATTATCTATGGATGTACTCGACCCTTCCCATCCACAGGAGGTCCAACACATTATACCAAACCGCAATCCATATTCGCGCCTAGGTCGCCCCTTTTAGTCGACTCATATGACAGGCAGGGGTTACCGCGGGTGTATTCTACATGTGCGTCCCCCACCCGCAGGTGGTAGTGTGTTTGGTCCGCGAGAGGTATTTTATTTCCTTCGAGTCTGCCGGCAAGCCGGTTAGGACCCCCCTATCCGCCACCTGTGACGCGCCACGTGGGAGTATCTCCCCCTGCTAAGCCTTCGTAGCAGGTTCGTGGAGGCACAACTTAAAAGAATTAAACAGGGGTATCTTGTACCCAGCCTACAGGGCCTTAAAAAGAAAAATAATAAGTTAATTTAAATGGCCCTAAATGCAAAAGAGGAAAGGAGGCGTGAATTAGCACTCCTAAATACCCATTTTAAAACCTAGGAGACACTAGGCCGATGACACAGGGGCTATTCCCAAACTAGGGAGGTGACCCGTATAAGAAAAAATTAACACGTAAAGGAAGAGAAGAAAATCGGTTGTGAAAACGTAGTCACCTCAAATTAAATTAAAAATGAAGGGGAGCTTGAGAGGGTAAAGCACTCTCTATCCCTGAATTACAATTAAAGATGTATGAATTTTTACAAAGACGGAAGAATTTTACATGTTTCAAGAGATAGGTTACATATTAAAGGTTTCGGACCTGCCCCGCGGGTTAAACTGCTGAGCTAGCAAGAAATAAAGATGTTGAACGGCCATTACCTTGTTGAAGAGTTGCTGCCCGAAGGAAGAGGCGCTACCCGCCCCATGCTACACTTCCATACACTAAGCTATATGTTGAAGTGGCCCAGAGACAAGAAAATCAGCAGTTTTTATACTCTCGGGGAAGATTCGAGACCTTTCATGAATAATTAAGACACACCCACAGACGTTTATTGGCTGGCTAAAGTTTACACATCAAAATTGAAGAAGAAGGACGACACGATTGGTCAAATATTAATTATAGAAATAATTGATTGGCTAATTTCAAAACCGGCGGAAAGATAAGACCAACATTGCCAACCCACAAATGAAAGAACGAAATTTAGTAAAGAACCAACTTATGACTACAAAATTTCTTCAAATTAAGTTCCTTCACTTCGCACCAGGGTGCAAGATCATAGTTCTTTTTTTTTTGTTTTTTTTTTTTTTTTTTTTGTTTTTTTTGTTTTTTTTTTTGTAGAGACATCTGTGAGAGAACGTTCACACTTCTTGATAAGTAGTCAACAAAAACAGTTCGAAATTAACACAGTGACATCTTCTGAGAACCTGTTGAGTTAAATCAGTTTTTAAAGTTCAGAGTTTCTCCTGTAGAGGAGTACTTTAAGGCGGAAAATTCAAATGTGCGGCGTAGAGGTTTACCAACCGGTACAAGAACCATGAAACTACTTTTGATTCATACCATCGCGCAGGGAACACTATGGGTTGCCTGTACTTGCGAGTAGTAGCACTACATTTGGTACGAAATAGGTTTGGGATTAGTATAAACATTGAGTTGGTTCTCCTGTGGGTCTCCAGTACCCGTGCGTCGTACCCATGTGAGCAACACCGCGGGTCTGGGCGTTGCATGTGAGTTGTACCACTATATGAGGGACACCGTGGGTCTGCGTTGCCTGTGATTAGTACCCACTATGCGAGGAACACCACGGGAATACCGGCACCCGTGACTAGTACACCTAGGTGAGGAACCTCTTCGGTTTGCGTTGGCTATTATTAGCGCCATTGTGTGAGAAACACTATAGGTTTGCGTTACTTATACGAAGTACAATACTTCTGAGTAGTACATCTTGTGTGGAACACCGTGAGTCTTTGCTACTTTTGATTAGTACCCTAACATGACAACTACCATGGTCCTACTTTACTCGCGACATGTACCATTCTGTGGGGCCTTAGACCTGGATTTTGGGCCCCTTTAGACATCAAGCATCCTCGATTCAGGACTGTGCTTTATAAGTGGTCCCTTGGTCAGTAATACTATTATTATTATTTATGACCTTTTTTTGAGTCGGATCCACTGTTTCTTGTTTGTTTGTTTCTTGTTTTTTTTTGTTTTATGGGTTCATGTCCATTCATTCATTTTTCATGTCTTTTTTAATTTTTGTCAGTGGATTTTTTTGAACTTTTTGTTGTCATTTCATTTCGTACCATTAGGGACCGATGACCTCGACGTTAGGCCCCTTTAAATAACAAGCACCATCATAATCATCAGTGTTCAAAATGAGATCACGAGGGAAGATGATTCCACGAAGCACGTTCAGGGTTTTCTGCTCTTCCACTTTGATGATGAGGATTTGGTCAGAGGTCACACTTGTTTGTCACCTTGATGTGCATTGCCCATCATGAGCAGCTTACTAGCAGTGCGCATTTTCCTCTAGTTTGAAGCAGACGCCTTCTGAACAAAATAGTCTTTAGCAGCTTAATATCCTGCCCATCCGTTTTGGTGGCAGCCAGGAGCCTACGGAACCTTCTACGATAAGCAGGAATTCCCGATGATGGTTTTTGTTGTTTAAACGGACTTAACAACTAGGTCATCGACGTCTAATGGTATGAGATGCAACGAACTTAAACGATAATTAAAACTTCAAATCATATCCACGACTAAAGTATAAAACGGATGATTATGAAAAAACGACCATGAATCCAAAACAATCATTGGATCAAATTCACAGTACTTTCTTTTCTGAGGTGATGATTGTTATAAAAGGGGGTGAAAATCCAAGTCACCGGCCCCTCATAATGGTACTTATCGTTAGGAATTGCCTTTGCTGGCAAGATGTAGTGTTTACAGTGCACTATGTCTTCTGGTATGGGCTATATCAAATTTGTTACTTTCATTGACCTGTCCCAGTCTCATCCTTGGCTTTGACGATATGAAAGTGACTGAGCTAAGAGTGATGCTAGTAATACCATTCCTTATGCAGCCACTCCCTGTTATGAATGGTGTGAAAATATCGCTCATAGGGTCGGTTGTTGCATGTATTTCAGTGGGCTTGGCAGACTGATATGTCATAGCAAGGGCTGGCTCGGTGAGGAAAGCAACGGGAAACTACCTCACTCCTCATTTCCCTAGTACGCCTCTTCAGCGACACCTAGGCTATTTATGACAGCTGTTGGCAGTGTTGCAGAGGATCAAACCACCCTTCGGGTTGAATACCCAACATGCAACACATCGTTAGGAAAGTAGAACCATGGCATTTGTCATGTTGCGGTACTAATCAAAAGTAGCTTAGACTCGCGGCATTCCACACAGTATGGTACTAAACACAGCTAATGAAATTCGCACATGTAATACAGACCCATGTTGTTCCACACATAGGTACTAATCACGGGCGATGTACAAACCCGTGGTGTCGTCACATGATGGTAGTAATCAGAGGCAACCTAGACCCTGTGTTCTTCATACAGTGGTACTACTCGTAGACAACGCAGACCCATTCTGAACATAGGGGAACCGACACATTTCAGCGAAGGGTTCGGCACCTTTTCTCGCATGGACATCATTGCACGCAGCCGAGTGTGCCCCCTGCCGCCCGCCTCGGTGGGATACACGCGATGGTACTAACCACAGGCAACGCCCAGACCCGTGGTGTTTCTCATATAATGGTACTAATCACGGGTACTATAAATTTCATCCTTATTCACACCCTGTTGATACTAATCACAAAATAATTTGTGGTACTAGTAAAGGCAACCCATGGTGTTCGCCACATAATGGTACTAATTGCAAGTAGTCTCATGGTTCTAATTGGTTCATCCCTTGGTCGTCCGTTTTAGTCGCCTTTTAAGACATGCAGGAATACCGTGGTTGTATTCTTCGTCTGCATCCCCCACCCGCACGGGGTTTTCTTTTGTCCGCGAGAGCTATTTTATTTCGCTCAAGTCCGCTGGCAAGCGGGTTAGGACCCCATTATCCGCCACCTGGTACACGCCATGTGGGAGTATCATCTCTCCCCTGCTACGCCAGCGCAGTAGGTTCGTGGTGTACATTTGTAAATTAAATGCTTTAGTACTACTATATATTTTATAAATATGACACTTTTCGCTGATATTTACTACATTTGTATGCACATATTTCGATTATACCGACTTTCCTTGGTAATCGACGCTTCCATCGTATTAATACAGTTCTTTTATTGTTCATAGATGGGAAGAAGTGTTCTAAGCAAGGAACTCCAGAAGGTAGATGTCGATGTGCTAGACCAGTACGAGTGTAGTGAAAACTTGCCCCATTACATACACGATTACATGTTTTGTACGAGTAGCTTGGTTCATGGAGTGCACATAGGTGGAATGCCAGTAAGTAATTTCTCTTGATTTACTGTAGTCATTAGATTATGCATTTTTCCATATGTATTGGTAATTTGGCGAAACCACATTTTGGAATTTTCCCGTGTTGCTCCCTTCCCTTGACTTTTCCCTGATTGAACAACTTCTCCATATTTTCTGGTCTTCTCCTTGTTGATCATCCAAAATGGCGGCAGTGGTTAGTGAGAGGTATGTTTGTCTTCCTAAGAAGTGTTTAAATGCAGAAGACAAATGCTTTAAGTGCAAGAAAGTAGTGAAAATGGCGTAAAATTCGTCGTGTGTAACAAATAGTATAATGTTAATTGCAGCAACCAGTCACGTACGAGCCAAACGTGCAATGTTACCACATTGTCGTCGCTCCGTGACATCACTGGAGGTGGTGCTGCTGGTGGTAAAAGTGGTATGGTGACTTTTGTTGGAAATACAAATACGCATTCGTCCTCTCTGAAACAATACGTGGAAATGTAAATTAAATTAGAACTAAATACCTTATACAACGAAAGAATTTAATAGTGAATACAAACAAATCATGATTTACAAGGCCTAAAATGTCACAAACGCAACGGAAGGGAACGTAGGTTCCCTGTGAAACTAAACTATTGAAATTTACATACTCTTGATTAATCCACTCTCACACATAAAGCAAATGACGAGATCAGCAGTACTCGCGCCATCGGCAAATATGAGTTCCTGCAAGCTGAGGGACCGTCTTAGGCCAGAGAGATGATAATGATGGTGGTATGATGATGATGATGTTGATGATGCTTGTTGTTTTAAGGGGACTAACATCTATATCATCGGCCCCTGATGGTAAGAAATGAGACGAAATGCAAGGAAAAAATAAAATCCGAAAGCTTCCCCTGACCAGAATTCAAAGCGTGAGGACGAAAAATGAACGGATGGATATGAAGTTAAAACAATCAGTGGAGCCGACCCGCAATGCCCCAGTCTCAGAAACTGAAAGAAAACAATAGTAATACTGACCAAGGGACTGCTTCTATAGCTCAATACTGAATCGGTGATGCTTGCAAGCTAAAGGGGTCTAAAATATAGGTTATCGGCCTCTCATAATGGTACCTATCGCTTGGAGAGTAGAACCATAGTATTTGTCATGGTGCGGTACTATTCAAAAGTATCGTAGACTCGCGGTATTTCACACATTATGGTACTACTGACAGGTTATGAAATTCGCACATGTAATACAGACCTATGATGTTCCGCACACAGCGACGCCATTTACAGGCAACGCAAACCTATGGTTTTCATCACGTAAGTGTACTAACCACAGGGGCTCGTACTATCCCGTGGTGTTCCTTATATAGTGGGTATTAATCAAAGGCAAGCCACAACCCTGGTGTCGCTCATATAGTGCTACTAATCACAGGTACCGTAAAAGCCTGACCGCGCGCTGCTCCTGCATGCTACTAATCACATACCTATTTGATACCTAACATAGTGGTACTAATCACAAGTAGTCTCATGCTTCTAATTGGATCATCCCTTGGTCGCCCGTTTTAGTCGCCTCTTACGACAGGCAGAGGATACCGTATGTGTATTCTTCGTCTGCGTCCCCCACCGACAGGGGGTTGTGTGCTTGTTTCGCGAGACGTATTTTATTTCCCTCAAGTCTGCCGGCAAGCCGGTTAGGAACCACCTATCCGCCACCTGGGACGCGCCACGTGGGAGTATCACCTCTTCCCGTGCTACGCCAGCGTAGTAGGTTCGTGGTAACGCATTTCGCTTTTAATTGCCGCAAATGCGGCTCCCACGATAATTTGTTATCGAAAAGAGCCGAAGAAATCGATGTCAGCTAGAGGAGGAGGATGGGAGTGCAGAGTGCGTTTCCGGCAGCAGCGTTCAACAGAGGTTTTTGCGCTTGAAACCCAAAAGACATGTTCTAAAGTCCACTGTTCTAATAGCTTAATTAATTGCCGCTCGGCGACAGCGATATTTTGCAAGCTACACGGATAAGCCAGACCAATATGACCACATACATACTATCCATATAAACCCGTCCTTGTGGTACGAGCGTCACCTGACTAGAAATGACTGCTAGGCAGACACACGCACGGTGCATGCAGTATCAGTGAACGTGCTGTTCGTGTGTAGAATGGGGAAGGCGCGCAATCTGTCTGAGCTTGACCGAGGGCAGGCTCTAATGTCCCGGAGGGCCGGCACGAGCATTTTGGAAACTGTACAACTTGTTGGGTGTTCGAGGAGTGCTGTGGTGATTGTCTTCAACAACTACCGAAACTAAGATCACACGACGTTCAAATGTCGGAAGGATGGGAGGCCACACCTCATTAAAAAGTCGAACGTCCGTAGGTTGGGCAGACTGGTACAGAGGACAGGCGGCGAACTGTGGCCGAACTAACATCAGACTTTAATGGTGTGCAGAGTACAAATGCGTCTGAACACGCAGTGCACCGGACACTCCTAAGGATGAACCTCCGCAGCCGACGACACATGAATATGGCAATAATGACACCACGACATCAGCAACTACGACTGAAATGGGCACATGACCACCGTCACTGGATGTTGGCGCTGTGGAAGAGCGTTGCATGGTCTGATGAATCTCAATTCCTCTTTCATCATGCCGATGGGATTTTGCGAACCGCCAACTTTCAGGGTAACAGCTCTTTGACAGCTGTACTGCGGGACGGAGACCAGCTGGCTGCGGCTAAAGTATCGTCTGGGGAACATTCACGTGGGCATCCATGGACCCGGTGGAGTTCGTGCAAGGCAACATGACGGCCGAGAGGTATCGTATACACGTTGCAGACCACGTACACCCCTTCATGACGATTATGTTTCCCAACGGCAGTGGTATTTTTAAACAAGATAATGCGCCATGTCACAAGGCCAGGAGTGTGATGGAGTAGTCCGAAAAAGACAGTGGCGGGATGCAATTGATGTGCTGACTCCCCAACTCACCAGATCTTAACCCGATAGCGAACATTTGGGATGTGATTGATAGCGGCGTCAGAGCTCATCACCCCCATTCCCGTAATTTACGGGAATTAGGTGACTTTGTTGGCAGGTGTGGTGCCATTTCCCTCAAGCGACCTACCAAGGCCTCATTGCTCCCATACCAAGACGCGTCGCCGCAGTTATTCGTGCCAGAGTTAGACATACAGGCTATTAGGTAGGTGTGAATAATTTTCAGGCTTAACAGTGTATATTGCAGAGTAAAAAGTCTACATATAGCGACGGTATTACTGCTGACCCAGCAGCAGCAAACATACCGTTTATGGCAAACGGGAAAATAATGAAACTGACGATCGATCGCGGTGGACCTACAGTACATTATCTTGAACGTGCTATTGTGAGTACGCCCTCCATAATGTGATAAGGAATGGGCGACGGGACAAAAAATTCCAAATAAAAACCAGAAAGTTACGATGATGATGATGATTGTACCGGGCGGTACACCTCCGCGACGCGACTTCAAATCTTGCGCCAATTGAAACTCCTCTACAGGAGAAACTCTGAACTTGAAAATCTGTATTAACTCGACGGTTATTCAAAAGATGTCACTACTGTAAATTTTGTAATTTTGAAATGTTCTGAACTGTGTCTATTTCGATTTGTGTTTGTTTGCTCAGTATCAAAAAGTTTGGACATTCTCTAACAGATGTCTCTACCAAAAACTATGATAACGCACTCTGGTGCAATGGAATGTACTCCCTTGCAGAAATTTTGTATGCTTAAGTTTTGCCTCTACTAAATTTTGTTCTGTGGTTTGTGGGTTGGCAATATTAATCCTTTCTTTCCGCCAGTTTTGAACTCAGCCAATCCCGAATTTCTGTAATTAATTTTCCACCAATCATAGCTTTCTTCTTCAAATTTCCATGTGTAATGCTTAGTCTACCAATAAAGTCGGGTGGGTGTGTCTACTCATTCTTGAAAGGTCTCGAATTTTCCACGAGGGTATTAAAACTGCTGATTCTCTGGTCTCGGGGTCACCAGTATAACATCTACTCTGTGTGTGTGAATATGTAGCAGGGGGCGGGAAGCGCCTCGTTCTTCCGGCAGCGACTCTTCTACAAGGTAATGGCCTTATAACTTCTTTATTTTTTTCGCTAGCTCAGCAGTTTAACTCTCGGAGAAGGTTCGAAACTTTTAACATGTAATCCATCTCCTTAATATGTAAATCCCTTTTTCTGTCTATGTAAAAACTACTATTTCTTGAACTGTAATTCGGGGATAGAGAGTGCTTCACCCTCTCGAACTCCCCTCCATTTTGAAATTGAGGTGACTACGCTTTTCTAACCGTTTTTACTCTTCCTTGAAGTGTTTAAATCTTTCAGACGAGTCACCTCCTTAGCTTGGGACTAGCCCCTGTATATTGGCCCAGAGCCACCTAGGTTTTAATATGTAGAGTTGTGTGCCTTAAGGGCAGATAGAAGTGAAGTTTTTTGTAGCCTTTGATAGGCTTGTAAAATTGAGAGCGGGTCTGCTATTTTCCTCAACATTGTACTTAGGAGCAAGTGCTCCTTGACATGATGGGGTTTTCTGCCCCTTTGTTCCTTTTGGTACCTTGGTAAAGTTGGGCTAATCGCTCAAGGATTGTGATTGTGGGGCTCGAAGCCCAAAACCTGGTAAAAAACCCCTGAACGGGAAAAATTATTTTGTACCTGCCTTTCGTTGTTATTTCACCTAGTGGAAATTGTTGAATGTTGTTATCTGTTATTTGTTGATTTTGCAAAGGAAATATAACCTTTGTTGAAGTTTTAAATTAACTTTAATTCTGTAGTTGAGACCTATTCCAGCCCGCACCTTCTTTCACCTCTGCTGATCCACCAAAACACGGGAACAATGATGATGATGATGATGATGATGATGATGCTTGTTGTTTTAAGGGGCCTAACATCGAGGTCATCGGCCCCTAATGGTACGAAATGAAATTACAACCAAAAGTTCAAAATCATCCACTGACCAAAATAAGTAAAACGCCATGAAGAATGAAGGGATGGGCATGAAACAAAAAAAAAAAAAAAAAACAGTGGATCCAACGCAAAAAAAGAAAGATCATATATAGCAATATTACTGACCAAGGGACCACTTATAAAGCGCAATCGTGAATCGAGTATGCTTGATGTCTAAAGGGGTTCAAAATCCAGGTCTAAGGCCCCTCAAAGTGGTTCTTATCGCTAGTAAAGTAGAACCATGGTTTTTGTCATATTGCAGTAGCGTAGCCAGGATTTCAGTTTGGTGGGGGGGGGGCATTTATTTTGATAGGTGACCAAACTTCCAGAGTTTAGGTGGTATAGAATACCTAAAAAGGAAATGAGTGTCCTTGGATCCAAGTAAGAGTGGTGGATTCGTGCGGATTCCGGAAGCTAATAGTAATCATCATCTTCTTCTTCTTCTTCTTCTTCTTCCTCTTCCTCTTCCTCTTCCTCTTCTTCTTCCTCTTCCTCTTCCTCTTCCTCTTCCTCTTCTTCTTCTTCTTCTTCTTCTTCTTCTTCTTCCGTTTTTCCTACATCTGTGGGGTCACGGGTGCGAACTGTGTCGCACATGTGAATTTGGCCCTGTTTTACGGCCGGATGCTCTTCCCGACGCAACCCTATATGGAGGGATGTAATCACTGTTGGTGTTTCTTTGGTGCCTGGTAGTATAGTATGTTGTCTGAATATGAAGAGGAAAATATTGGGACAAACACCAAGTCCCCAAGCCAGAATATAAATACGGTAATTTTATTATAATAATGGTCATGTGATAAGCTATAAAGAAGTGACATTTTATACGATTAATGCGGCAAAGAAACACACACATACACGTCGAATAAAGGTTTCTCGCCCTTCTCCATGGCTAGATGTTGAAACCAAGAGAATGATGGCCCACCGTGACTCGTTATTTCGACATTATAAACAAACCTGTCCGCCTCTGTGGTGTAGTTGTTAGCGTGATTAGCTGCCACCCCCGGAGGTCCGGGTTCGATTCCCGGCTCTGCCACGAAAATTTGAAAAGTGGTACGAGGGCTGGAACGAGGTCCACTCAGCCTCGGGAGGTCAACTGAGTAGAGGTGGGTTCGATTTCCACCTCAGCCATCCTCGAAGTGGTTTTCCGTGGTTTCCCACTTCTCCTCCAGGCGAATGCCGGGATGGTACCTAACTTAAGGCTACGGCCGCTTCCTTCCCTCTTCCTTGTCTATCCCTTCCAATCTTCCCATCCCTCCATAAGGCCCCTGTTCAGCATAGCAGGTGAGGCCGCCTGGGCGAGGTACTGGTCATTCTCCCCAGTTGTATCCCCCGACCAAGAGTCTGAAGCTCCAGGACACTGCCCTTCAGGCGGTAGAGGTGGGATCCCTCGCTGAGTCCGAGGGAAAAGCCGAACCTGGAGGGTAAACAGATGATGATGATGATGATGATGATGATGATGATGATGATGATGATGATGATAAACAAACCTTAGATGACACAGACTTCGAATCTTACCGCATCTTAGGAAATCGCACAAAGCAGTTAATCAGAAATAAAAAATGTGCATATTTCCGGAATTTAGCTAACAACTTTAATTCCAATCGCGCATGGGACCAATTTAGAGCTCTGGGAATAGGAAAACATCAACAGAGCCAGACAACTCCTGACATTCTACTTGACGAACTGAACGATTACTCTAGTAGAATAAATATTCAACCTACCCCAATTAACTGCACCAAATCGCCGCCCTCCCCTCCAGCCAATCCACCATTCAAATTTCACATTGTCACAGAAAATCAGGTTAAAAAGGCTTTGTACTCGATTAAATCAAAGGCCACGCGTGTAGATGATAATCCTATTACTTTTATACATAACATTATTGGTGCTGTCCTGCCTATACTGTCGCACATACTGAACTACTGTTTACTAAACGGAATTTTCCCTACTGTCTGGAAAACAGACAATATTGAATATTATACTGGTACCTAAGAGTTTAGACCACCGAGCTCGATAGCTGTAGTCGCTTAAGTGCGGCCAGTATCCAGTAATCGGGAGATAGTGGGTTAGAGCCCCACTGTCGGCAGCCCTGAAAATGGTTTTCCGTGGTTTCCCATTTTCACACCAGGCAAATGCTGGGGCTGTACCTTAATTAAGGCCACGGCCGCTTCCCTCCAATTCCTAGGCCTTTCCTATTCCATCGTCGCCGTAAGACATATCTGTGTCGGTGCGACGCAAAAAAAAAAAAGAAGTTTAGACCCACAATCTCTCTCTGACATTCGTCCTGTGTTCATACTCCCTGTGCTTTCTAAGGCCTTTCAACGTTTAGTATATGAGCAAGTTCTGGAATACCTAAATTAAAATGCTCCTTTGGACCCTTTGCAATCTGGATTTAAGAAGGGTCACAGTACCGCGACAGCACTTTTGAAGGTAAGAAGAAACGCTATAGACAAACGACTGCTCACTAAACTTATCATTCTTGACTTCAGTAGCACCTTTGACACTATAGAAATTCCGACTATGATAAAGTAAATGGAACTGCTAAATTTCGACCTGGCTGCGCTTAAGTGTCTTAGTTATTATTTGAGTAACCATCAACAGCGTGTAACAGTAAACGACAAGGCCTCTAAATGGAAAATGAAACTTAGTGGTGCCCCGCAGGGCAGTATTCCAGGGCCCTTACTTTTCTGTATTTATATCAATGACATACCATCCGTGACAGGAAGTAACATATCGACCCTGCAAGACAAGATATTAACAATGACGTCTGATGACTCGGTATATATGCACAACGAAATTCTCTTATACTAAACTCCACAAAATCTCAGGCAATCATAATTGGACCACGAAAATTACTGAGCTGCTCAAACAATGTTGCAATCCCGCCTATCCTACTGAATGGGAACATTATTACCCACAGTAAACCGGTTAAAAATTTTGGCTTAATTATGAATGAAACACTTGATTGTTCTGGTCACACGAAAGAAATACGTAAAAAAAAAAGACTTTTGGAGTGCTTCACCCTCTTAAACGGCAGAGGGATATATTTCCATTTGAGCTAAAGGCAAAACTAATACAGACACTCATTCCTCCTATTCTTGATTACTGTTACGTTGTATTAGTTGATATGACGAGAGAAGAAACACTCAAACTTCAACGAGCACTGAATTCCTGCCTGACATTTATTTACAACATCGGGTACGATGTTCATATCACCCCATACTATCAGGCTGTCTCATGGCTGAAGCCTGATAAACGTCGGCAGCTACACACTTTAACGATGGTGTTTAGGAGTGTTAGCTGAAAGTCAGCCACTGTATATTTCTTCTAAATTCACCTTTTTATCATCATTTCACAACTTAAATACACGTTCTAGTTCCTATCTTTCTATTCCACTGCACCGCACAAAAATACAATTAATAGATTATTTGTGGTGATCGGCGTCACATTATGGAATTCCCTGTCAGCTCAGGTCAGAGAAACTAGCTCTTTATTAAGATTTAAGGTCACCTGCCGAGACGTCCGACTCGTTGGCTGAATGGTCAGCGTACTGGCCTTCGGTTCAGAGGGTCCCGGGTTCGATTCCCGGGCGGGTCGGGGATTTTAACCTTCATTGGTTAATTCCAATGGCCCGGGGGCTGGGTGTTTGAGCTGTCCCCAACATCCCTGCAACTCACACACCACACATAACACTATCCTCCACCACAATAACACGCAGTTACCTACACATGGCAGATGCCGCCCAGAGGGTCTGCCTTACAAGGGCTGCACTCGGCTAGAAATAGCCACACGAAATTAAATTAAACCTGCCGAGACTACCTGCTGAGGACAGCTGACTGAATGGTTGAAGTGTGAATGTGTGCGTGCCTGAGGATTAGTCATTTTTAAGAGTTTTTAATATTGAAATGAAATGGCGTATGGCTTTTAGTGCCGGGAGTGTCCGAGGACATGTTAGGCTCGCCAGGTGCAGGTATTTTTATTTGACACCTGTAGGCGACCTGCGCGTCGGGATGAGAATGTAATGATGATGAAGACGACACATACACCCCGCCCCCGTGCTAGCGAAATTAACCAATGATTGTTAAAATTCCCGACTCTGCTGGGAATCGAATCCAGGACCCCTGTGACCAAAGGCCAACTCGCTAACCATTTAGCCATGCAGCCGCACTTTTCAATATTAATTAGTTTAAATATTAATTTAGTTAGTAATGTATTTAAATTTATTTTTAAAACTATTAATTTCTGTTGTTTTAACTGTTTTACGTATCTCAGTACTTTATTTAAGATTTTGATTAGTATGTGGTTAAGTATACGAGAGGGCCTCGAGCCCTAACTTCGCCACTGTAAAAAAGGCACTAATAAATAAATAAATATAGAATGTAAGGGTATGGGTATAGATATTTTGTTAGTTGGTAAAGAAAAATATATGTCACAACATATGCTAGGGAGTGTTTACCTTGTCCTATTAGTTTCCCTAGCGGTTAGGGCAGCGCAGTTGTGAGCTTGCATCCGGGAGCCAGTGGATTCGAACCCTTCTGTCGGCAGCCCTAAAAATGGTTTCCCGGGTTTCCCATTTTCACACCAGGCAAATGCTGGGGCTGTACCTTAATTAAGGGAACGGCCGCTTCCATCCCACTCCTACGCCTTTCCTATCCCACCGTCACCATAAGGCCTATCAGTGTCGTTGCGACGTAAAGCAAATTGTTAATTCGTTTCCCTCGCAAGCCTGGGGTGCAGAATATAGTTACAGTTTTATGACGCTAATATTCGTATGTATAATTTTTATTAACGTGCCAGAAACCAACGACATGGAGCTGTTGCCATTTCAACACCGTTTTGAGGGCCACCGACCAAAGTCGGGATTTGAACCTGCGAACTCGGACTCAGAAGGACAGCGACTCAACCAACTGAACCACATGAAAAGGAGCCGTTTGTGATTATTGTTATAAATAGATTCAGTTAGTATGTTTACACAGGTTTTATGAACAGCATTTATTAAGGCGTACGTTTTCCAACTGTCCTAAATGCACGAGACCGGACGGAAGAACTAGCTGGAAGCTAAAGAGCCTTGCATGGGTGTCGCTTCCTTCTCTGTACACTTTTCCAAACCAAGCTCCATGGCGTAACAGCCCCGAAGGGCCATCGCCTACCAAGCGACCGCTGTTCAGCCCGAAGTCCTGCAAATTATGAGGTGTCCTGTGGTCAGCACGACGAATCCTCTCCGCCGTTATTCTAGGCTTTCTAGACCGGGGCCGTTATCTCACCGTCAGATAGCTCCTCAATTATAAGCTCGTGGGCTGAGTGTACCTCGAACCAGTCCTCAGATCCAGGTAAAAACCCTGACCTGGCCCGGAATCGAACCCGGGGCCTCCGGTAAGAGGCAGGCAAGCTACCCCTACACCGCAGGGTCGGCTTGTTACTTTCAGGTCACCTTATTTTAGAATTAGACTTAAGGCATCCTGCATTCGATGCCCGCCACTGACAGAGTTAAGAAAGGCATGGGATCGGGAAGATACAGCCTTGTTTGTGGGTGCAATAGAGTTGGCCATGAGTCTCCCGTGATCGAAATATCTACGACCTGGCAGGTAGTCACCTTCACGGGGCGTCGTACCAAAGTGGTTCTTTTTTTTTTAGAAAAAAAAATAAAAAATGAAGATTCTACTTCCTCACAAACGACGAACGATATCAATTTTACGAACAGTTTCAATAATGCAGCCGGTTTAGAGTACAGAAGCGATGATTTCGATTGTTTGATATAATTACATGGCAACAATCAAAACCATCAATATCTACAGAAGATCCGTCACCGCACTCGGTAGGACCGGCTTTCTTTTCATATCCACCGGGCGAGTTGGCCGTGCGGTTAAGGGCGCACAGCTGTGTGCTTGCATCCGCTTCGAACCCCACTGTCGGCAGCCCTAAAGATGGTTTTCCGTGGTTTCCCATTTTCACACCTTAATGACAGCTGATGGCGCAGCTGTTGAGGATCCAACCAGCCTTAGGGCTGAAGACTGAACATACAACATACAATTAAGGCTACGGCCGCTTCCTTCCCACTCCTAACCCTTTACTTTCCCATCGTTGCCATAAGACCTACGGTGCGACGTAAAGCAAATTCTAAATATAAAATAAAACATCTTTTCACAACCCCTTCCATGGAAAAGTTGTATCCACGCTACTGGCCTAGACTTGGCCACTGAAATTATTTCGTGGGTACGCCACTGCATCCACTCACCATTTAAGGTACAAGGTAAGCCCGAAGAATGGTTGATACTCAAAATACACCATCATAAATGATGCGGTTATGACTCAAAAGTACTAAAGAAAGGTAAGGAACGCGACCTAGTGTTTTAAGTAGAATCTGTACCAATAGAACGTGACTTCCCATTTAAAAAATGTTTCATGCATCGACTGCGACTCAAGCCTTAGCCGTCTTGATGAGAAGATAGAACCATTGGAACAGAGTTATCACGTCCGCTGATTACAAGATAGTTACATGCACTTTTGATGGTGCCATTTGAAGTTCCAATCAGTCCTCGGGCATTTGACAAAATATATAGACCTACCTATAGAACTAAGGTACGCATCTGCGATCTGTCTTGCTATTAGAATTTTAAAAAAATCATAACTTACCGAGGATGCACATTATTTTGCCCTTAGTGACAAATAAAGTTATTATATGGCACAAAATGAGAAACTAACGTGCAGCTCACAATCCTGTCAGTCTTCCGAACGCTGCAACTTAAACACAGCACATCTTTCAACCACGGTACAACCCCAGTTTCCTGGAACTGATCTGAAAAAGCTGACACGATGTTGTTCAACTGTTTCTGGCTGTGGACCCCGTTATCTCGGTGGTCACGTTCCGGGCCCCAACTGAGTAATCCCTGGCTAATTGCCCCATTCCTCATCTTTTGGCATTTGTCAACACATTCCCAATACTGAGGCCTCTACAGTGAAATATCCCTGCGCATCACAATCCTAAGTGTTTTCCTTTCATTCAAGCAGTACAAATATGGAGAATTATGAATGGCCGTATTGAGCCCTGCTAGTAGATTCTTTGTCGCTACGTTAATTCGTCATTTCGGCGTAAGTTTTAAGTTGTTCGTATCGTACGTAAAACAACGGCTGATCCTCGCTCTAGTTTCAGTGTCATATTGGGGTACTAATCAAAAGCAGCGAAGACTCACGGTGTTCCACACAAGATGGCACTACTCACAAGTATTGTACTTCGTACAGGTAACGCAGACCTGTGGTGTTTCGCACACAATGGCGCCATTTACAGCCAACGCAAACCGATGAGATTCCTCACCTAGGGTACTAGTCACGGGTGCCGGTCCCAAGAGCCCCGTGGTGTTCCTCACATAGTGAGTACTAATCATAGGCAACGCAGACCCACGGTGTCGCTCATATAGTGGTACAACTCACAGGCTACGCCCAGACCCGCGGTGTTGCCCACATAGGTACAACGCACGGGTACTGGAATCCACCCGGCCAGGCTTTTTACTTTTTACTGCAACGAATCACAAACATATTTCGTACCAAGTGAGTGATACTACTTGCAAGTACATGCAACCCATGGTGTTCCCCGCATGATGGTACGAATCAAGAGTAGTTTCATGGTTCTAATTCATTCATCCCTTGGTCGCCCCTTTTAGTCGCCTCTCACGACAGGCAGGGGTTACCGTGGGTGTATTATTCGTAAGCCTCCCCCACCCACAGGGGGTGTGTGTTTGGTCCGCGAGAGGTATTTTATTTCCCTCAAGTCCGCCGGCAAGCCGGTTAGGACCGCCCTATCCGCCACCTGGGACGCGCCACGTGGGAGTATCACCTCTCCCCCTGCTACGCCTGCGTAGCAGGTTAGTGGGATGGTCGTTGTTTCAACGTGCCTAACACTAGGTGATCGGCCCCTAATGGTACGAGGTGGACGACAAGATATGATAATTAAAATTTCAAAATGTATCCTCTGACTAGACATTTAAAACATATGATGACGAACAATGATTGTGAGTTTAAAATAATCAGAGGACCTAATTCGCAATGCCTTACTTTCGGTAAAATGATAGATTATGCTAGAACGAGAAATTGCCTTAAAATACAATGATGCATCATGCAAGTTAATATTTAAAGAAAATACATTATAATATACAAACTAAAACTAGAACAGAGTGAACAGAATAAAAATGTAGTAAACAATAACTTAAGACTAATACGAAACATACGTTTATATACGATGAAACAAAACACTAACCCTCGTAAAACTGATGACGAGGTCTGCTGACTGCTCGCCATCTCGAAGGATGAGGTAGATGGTACTCGGCAGTTTTAGACTACGGCGCAGATCGGACAGATCCACGCACACCATACCACGGTAAGATGATCGCCACAAGCACGCACCGGTAGCGGATCTCCTTTCAGTAGATAGAAGTGTGTTACTAAACCGTGGCAGATCCGAAGACGACATAATACCACTGCTTCCCTCCAAGAAGCCCGAAGGGAAGTCCTCCATAATTTGGTCGTTCAATGTATTGCTCTTAGTTTATTTACTTACTTACTTACTTACTTACTTACTTACTTACTTACTTACGTATTTACTTACTTCTACAATTCCCCCCCCTCTCCTTCCTATTCTTCTTTTACACCTGTAGGCCTACATGGCTTGTGCGAAGCCCACTTTCTTTCCTGTCATCCGAGATAATCCTAATTGTATGTATGTATGTATGTTTAGTCCTCAGCCCGAAGGCTGGTTGGATCCTCAACAGTTCCACCATCAGCTGTCATAGATGGCCTAGGCATCACTGAAGAGGCGTACTAGGGAAATGAGGAGTGAGGTAGTTTCCCGTTGCTTTCCTCACCGAGCCAGAAGTTGCTATTACACATCAGTCTGCCAAGCCCACTGAAATGCATGCACCAACTGACCCTATGAGCAATATTTTCACACCATTCATAGCAGGGACTGGCTGCAGAAGGAATGGCATTACTAGCATTACTCATACCTCAGTCACTTTCATTTTGTCAAAGCTAAGGATAAAGCTGAGACAGATCAATGAAAGTAACAAAATTGCTCTAGCCCATACCAGAAGACATAGTGTACTGTAAACACTAGGTCCTGCCAGCAAAGGCACAATCTTCCTCAAATCTCTAACTATTCCTTCACACTCCTTAATGCCTAGCCACACTCACAGTTTCTACAATACAATAGCACTCCTTAGCCATTATTTACGGAATAATGAAAAGGAAAGTAAAGGAACATTCTGTACACAAGAAATGAAAAAAAAAAAACATTGTCTAAGTCAGTACACAAAGATCACATGACAGTAAGGTCATTAATAAACTACCACATTATATACTACTTAGACGTAATATATTTTTATCACACAACACCCTGACGGGATGAGAACTGTCTTTAATTACTGAATACCGAATGGAATTCACAAGAATTACACAATCCTAAACTGTAGTTAAGCCTATCATAATTACAACAGAAGTGTAGTACGAGAATTTCTACAGTCGCCTCTTACGACAGGCAGGGGATACCACAGGCGTACCCTTCGTCTGCGTCCCCCATCCCCAGGGGACTGTGTATTTGGTCCGCGTGAACTATTTTATTTCCCTCTAGTCCACCGAGAAGCCAGATAGGACCCTGCTATCCACAACTGGGGCGCACCACGTGGGGCATCACCACACCCCTTACAACGAAAGCGTAGTAGGTAAGTGGGGACACGAAACGACAGAGGGGCAAAACGTTCGCAATAAAAACCGGCAAGTAACTTCGGAATCTCCTTCGACACAGGACGAAAGGATGCCATATCGCTATGTGGTGTCAGAGGACAGTTCTAAGAACTCTTCAGAACTTTCGGTCATCGGACACTAATGGCACGAAATAAGACGAGATAAAACGATAATTTAAAAGTCCAAACCACGAACCTGCTACGCTGGCGTAGCAGGGGGAGTGGTGATACTCGCACGTGGCGCGTCTCAGGTGGCAGATAGGGGGTCCTAACCGGCTTGCCGGCGGACTTGAGGGAAATAAAATACCTCTCGCGGACCAAACACACAACCCCTGCGGGTGGGAGACGCACATGTAGAATACACCCGCGGTATGCCCTGCCTGTCGTAAGACGCGACTACAAGGGGCGACCAAGGGATGCTGGTATTAGAACCATGAAACTATTGATTCGTACCATCACGCGGGGAAAACCATGGGTCGCCTTTACTTACGAGTAGTACCACAATAGGTTTGTGATTAGTAGAATCAGAGAGTGGTTCCCTGTGGGTTTCCAGCACCCGTGCGTCGTACCCATGTGAGCAACACCGCGGGTCTGGGCGTAGCTTGTGAGTTGTACCACTATGAAGAGTATCCCCTATGTAAGGAACACCACGGGGCCCGTGGGACCGGCACCCGTGACTAGTACACCTAGGTGAGGAAACTCATCGGTTTGCGTTGGCTATGAGTGGCGCCATTGTGTGAGAAACACCATAGGTCTGCGTAACCTGTACGAAGTTCAATACTTGTGATTAGTACCATCTTGTGTGGAACACTGAGTCTTCGCTACTTTTGATTAGTACCCCAACATGACAAATAGCATGGGTCTACTGTACTCGCGACACGTACCATTCTGTGGGGGCCTTAAACGTGGATTTTGCACCCCTTTCGACATCAAGCATCTTCGATTCAGGATTCTGCTTTATGAGTGGTCCCTTGGTAAGTAATAAATTACATATGATCCTTTTTTGAGTTGAACCCACTAATTCTTTTGTTTGCTCGTTTCTTGTTGTTTTTTTTTTTCTACATGTCCACCCATTCCATCTTCATGACCATTTTTTTTCTTTTGGTCAGTTTATGATTTTGAATGTTTTGTCGTCATTTCATTTCGTACCATTAGGGGCCGATGACCTCGATGTTAGGCCCCTTTAAACCACAAGCAAAAAAAAAAGTGGAAAACTCATCAATTGACCAGAATTCAAAACGTGATGGTGAATAATGAGTGGATGAATATGAATTTAAAATAATCAGCGGATACAGTTTACAAAATTGAAAGTTAAAAATAATTCCAAAATGAATTCACTTCCTCGATTTCAAAAAAGAGAGGATGAACAATTATTATGAACATAAAACAATCAGTATATTCTACCGCAATGCCCCACCTTAACAGAACTATCTTAAAACAATAGTATACACTGACCAAAAAGCTGCTTCCAAAGCACAATCCTGAATCGATGATGCTTGTTATCTATGGAGGTTCAAAATCCAGAGCAGCGGACTCTCGTAACGATACTTATCGCTAGGAAAGTAAGATTATGCTATCTCTCACGAAGCGGTACCAGTCATGAGTAACGTAGACTTACGTTCCACACAATGTGGTACAAATAACAGGTAATGTAATACGCACAGGTAACGCACACCTAGGGTGTTCATCACATACGTGTACTAACCACAGGGACTCGTACTATCCCGTGTTGCTCCTCATACAGTGGGTACTAATCATTGACAAGACAGAACCATGGTGTCGCTCATATAGTGGTATTAATCACAGGTACTGTAAAAGCCGGCAGCGCATTCTGTTGCTACTAATCACAAACATGTTTTGTACCTTAACACCACGAACCTGCTACGCAGGCGTAGTAGGGGGAGAGGGGATACTCCCACGTGGCGTGTCCCAGGTGGCGGATAGGGGGGTCCTAACCGGCTTGCCGGCGGACTTGAGGGAAATAAAATACCTCTCGCGGACCAAACACACCCCCCCTGTGGGTGGGGGAGGCTGACAAATAATACACCCACGGTATCCCCTGCCTGTCGTGCGAGGCGACTAAAAGGGGAGACCAAGGGATGAATGAATTAGAACCGTGAAACTACTCTTGATTCGTACCATCATGCGGGGAACACCATGGGTTGCATGTATTTGCGAGTAGTATCACTAACATGGTACGAAATATGTTTGTGATTCGTTGCAGTAAAAAGCCTGGCCGGGTGGATTCCAGTACCCGTGCGTTGTACCCATGTGGGCAACACCCCGGGTCTGGGCGTAGCCTGTGAGTTGTACCACTATATGAGCGACACCGTGGGTCTGCGTTGCCTGTGATTAGTACTCACTATGTGCGGAACACCACGGGGCCCATGGGACCGGCACCCGTGACTAGTACCCTAGGTGAGGAAACTGCGTTTGCGTTGGCTGTAGGTGGCGCCATTGTGTGCGAAACACCATAGGTCTGCGTTACCTGTACGAAGTACAATACTTGTGAGTAGTACTATCTTTCGTGGAACACCGTGAGTCTTCGCTACTTCTGATTAATACCCCAACATGACACATACCATGGTTCTATTTTACTCGCGACATGTACCATTCTGTGGGGCCTTAGACGTGGATTTTGCACCCCCTTTAGACACCAAGCATCATTGTGCTTTATAAGTGGTTCCTTGGTCGGTAATAATGTTCCTTTCGTTCTCTATTGAATCCGATCCACTGGTTTTTGTTTTTGTTTGTTTGTTTTGTGTTTTGTTGGGTTCCTGTCCATCCATTCATACTTCATGACATTTTTTAAATTTTTATTTTGGTCAGTGGATGCCTTTGTTATTTTTGTTCTTTCATTTCGTACCATTAGGGGCCGATGACCTTCGATGTTAGGCCCCTTAGAACAACAAACATCATCATCATCATGTACCTCAACAGAGTGGTACTACGTGCAAGTTAAAGCAACGCATAGTGTTCCCCGCGTGATGGCACTAATTACAGGAGCCTCATGGTTCTAATTCGATAGTTACTTGATCGCCACTTTTAGTCACCTCTTACGACAGGCAGGGGATACCGTAGGAGTATTCTTTGTCTGCGTCCTCCACCCACAGGTGGTATCGTGTTTCTCACATTACGGCGCCATTCATAGGAAACGCAAGCCCATTATCTTCCTCACATAGGTATACTAATTCCAAGGACTCGTACTATCCCGTGGTGTTTCTCTCTTAGTGGGTACTAATCACAGGCAGCGCAGATCCACGGTGTCGTTAATAATTATAGTGGTACTAATTACACGCAACGCCCAGACCCTTGGTATTTATCACAATGGTACTAATCAACGTAACGTTAGCCCAAGGTATTCCGCATATAGTGATACTGATTGATTGATGATTGTTGTTTAAAGGGGCCTAACATCTAGGTCATCGGCCCCTAATGGTACGAAATGAGACGAAATGGAATGACATATTAAAAGTCTAAAATTCTCCACTGACCAGAATTCAAAAATGTGACAACGAAGAATGAATGGATGGACATGAATTTAAAACAATCAGTGGTTGCGACCCGCAACGTCGCACAGTCACACAAACAGGCGTGACAATATCGTATTACTGACCAAGGGACTACTGATATAGCATAACCCTGAATCGATTATGCGTGCAGTCAAAAGGGGGTCCTAAATCGAAGTTATCGGCCCCTCATAACGGTACTGATCGCTATCAAAATAGAACCATGGTAGCTGTCCTGATACGGTACTAATCAAAAGTAGCAGAGACTTGCGGCATTCCACACATTATTGTACTACTCAGAGCTTATGAAATTCGACATTTAATACAGACCTATGTTTTCCCACTTTGCGACGCCATTTACAGGCAACGCAAACCTATGGTGTTCATCACAGAAGAGTACTAACCACAGGGACCTCTCCCTATCCCGTGGTGTTCCTCATATAGTGGGTACTAATCATAGGCAAGGCAGAACCATGGTAGCTATCATCCCATGGTCCTGCTCATATGGTGGTACTATTCAAAGGTACTGCAAAAGCCGACCGCGCGGTGCTCCTGTGTCCTACTAATCACAAACCAATTTCGTACCTAATGTAGTGGTACTACGCACAAGTAAAAGCAACCCTTGGTGTTCCCCGCGTGATGGCACGAATCAAAAGCAGTTTCATGGTTAAAATTTAAATATCCCTTGCTCGCCCCTTTTAGTCGCCTCTCACGACAGGCAGGGGATACCGTGGGTGTATTATTCGTCTGCCTCCCCCACCCACAGCGGGTGTGTGTTTGGTCCGCGAGAGGTATTTTATTTCCCTCAAGTCCGCCGGCAAGCCGGTTAGGACCCCCCTATCCGCCACCTGGGACGCGCCACGTGCGAGTATCACCTCTCCCCCTGCTACGCCAGCGTAGCAGGTTCGTGGTATAGTGATACTAATCCCGGGTGCTGTAAAACTCATACTAATTCACCATCTGTTACTACTATTCACAAACCTATTGTCTACCTAACATAGTGGTACTACTCGCAAGTGAAGGCGACCAGTGGTGTTCCACGCGTTATGGTACCTGTTACGGAGTTATCCGTGGAAGTCAGAGGTGAAAGAAGGTGCGGGCTGGAATGGGTCTAACTACAAATTCGAAAGATGAATTAAAATTTCAACAAGGTTATATTTTCAAAACTTAACAATGGTGACATAGAATTTTGAGCGTACAACAAATAACAAGAAGTTAAATCAGGTACACAACCAAGAGAAAAATTTAAACAGTTTCCACTAGGGGGAAATAACAAAGAAAATCAGGTACAATGCCGCTTTACAAGAAGGCACCAGTTAAGTGGTCTTTACAAATTCTGGGCTACGGGCCCAAATTCATCAATCCTTGAGCTCTCAGCTCACAATCACAAAACACCAAAGGGCAGAAAACCCTTAATTACATGGAGCATTAGCTGCCAACCTTACATTTCAAGCCTCTCTAAGGCACTTTTACCACAACTCCATAAAGAGCTGACCCGCTCTCGATCTTTCAAGCCTATAAAAGCAATAACAAACCTTTATACAAACTGCCATCAAGGCATAATAAAGAAACAGGGATATCTCGTACCCAATCTACTGGGCCTTAGTGTGCAAAACCAGGTTAATTTCAATGGCCCAAAACAAAAGGATGGAGGCGTGAATTTGCACTCCTAAATCTACATTTTAAAACCTAAGTGGCTCTAGGCCGATACACAGGGGCTAATCCCAAGCTAGAAGGTGACTCGTATGAGAAAACTTTAATACATTAAGGAAGAGAAGAAACGGTTACGAAAAAAAAGTCACCTCACTTTCAAATGAAGGGGAGCTCGAGAGGGTAAAGCACTCTCTATCCCCGAATTAAAGTTCAAGGAAACTGAAATTTACCAGGAAAAGGGTTTACATGTTTAATAGTTTACATATTAAAGGTTTCGAACCTTCCCCGGGAGTTAAACTGCTGAGCTAGCGAGAAATAAAGATGTTAAGAGGCCATTACCTTGTAGCAGAACTGCTGTCTGAAGAACGAGGCGCTTCCCGCCCCCTGCTACATAATCACACACTGAGTTAGATGTTATACTAGTGGCCCGGAAACAAGAAAATCAGCAGTTGTTATACCCTCGTGGAAAAATCGAGACTTTTCAAGAATGAGTAGACCCCCCCCCCAATTTTTATTGGTAGACTATGAATTACACATGGAAATTTGAAGAAGAAAGCTATGATTGGAGGAAAATTTATTATAGAAATTACCGATTGGATAAATTCAAAACAGGCGGAAAGAAAGGATTAATATGCCAACCCACAAACCACGTAACAAAATTTGGTAAAGACAAAACTTACGAATACAAAATTTCTTCAAGGGTGTTCATTACATTGCTCCAGGATGTATTACTATAGTTTTTGGTAGAGACATCTGTTAGAGAAAGTCCACTCTTCTTGATCAATGAGAAACAAAAGCAAATCAAAAACACACAGTGACATCACCTGATAACCAGTACAGTTAGTTCGGTGGTAAAGTTCCGGGTTTCTCCAGTAGAGAAGTTTCAATTGGCGCAAGATTTGAACTTGCGTCGTAGAGGTGTACCGCCCGGTACAGACCTCCCCCCAAAAGCCCTTCCAAGGGGTGACACTGAGAAATTTTTTTTTTAAAAACAAAAGTCCAAGTTTGTTGCTGGTTAGTTGAAGAAGAATTTAGAAGAGAAAATATAATTTTTCTTGTAGTCGGAGGTCTCTTAAGTAGTTTGATATAGATGGATGTGACTAGTTTAAGTCCAGCTTAGAGTTTCTTTGTTGTAGTAGAATTGCGAAACAAAACATTAATTCATGGAAGTAATTTTTTTAAGTCCACCAAAGGTTGATTAGAAGCAATTATTAATTGCAGAAATAAAGTGTCCATGTAACTGTTGAAATACATTAGCTGCTGATTAATTTTTAAGGCAAGACCTGCCGCCGCTGCTTGTATCCAGAGGAGGCCGTTCGGACCCCTCAAGTACCCTGAGATACCTTTCTCACGCTACTATGAGAGGGGTAGTCGTGGTGAAGCACGCCGCAGATGCGAAGTTTGTTTACAGTCCTCGAGAAGCTTGCGGGTGGTGCGCCGCACATCAGCCTTGGTCGGAAGGAGGGCAATGACATCACTGGTGGAATTGACGGAGAACTTCGAAATACCTCTGAGCAACATTGCTAAAGGATGGGGCAAACTGCTGAAGCCAGATGACATAGTAGGTAGAGGCGTAAGTGGCGGAGAATCCAAGAAGGTGCACGGCCCATGAAATCTGGGGGCAAGCTTGCCCGCGGGAACAAAATTCTTGACCATAACTTGGTCTCCTACTTTTAAATTGGTGGGGCTCCGTCCACGATTGTATCTTTCCCTAACCTTTTCGTGAGAAATTTTAAGATTGGCCTTAGCCTTCTTCCAAAGATCTTTAATATTATCTGGATTTATTGTCTCAGGTAGAATATCACTAAGAGACCAAAGGTTAGAGAGCGGCGTGTTGGGTACAAATTTAAACATCAAAGAAGCTGGAGTAAACTTATGGGATTCATGAACCGCCGAATTCAAAGCGAAAGCTAACCAATGCAGGAACGTATCCAACCTGGAGGGGTCGTCGTGATGATAGGCAATTAGAGCCGACCTCAGATTACGATTGACCCGTTCAGCTAGAGATGGTTGAGGATAGTAAGCAGAAGTAGTCACGTGAGTGATGGACAGATCAAAACAGAATTTACGGAAGAGATTGGAGGTGAAGGCTTTAGCATTATCAGAAACAATATATTGACACGGACCAAAAGAAGCGAAGATGAAATGTAAACAAGAAATGGTGAACTGAGCGGTAGCCAGCTTAGTCGGAAATAACCATGAGAATCTAGTGAAGCCATCTACGCACACAAGGATGAACTTGTAGGCATTCCCCTTTGACTGGGGGAAGGGTCCTACGTAGTCTACGTAAAGACGTTCCATGGGGCGCGACGCTTGGTGAGAAGAGAACAGCCCTTGCTTAGTGGACATGGTGGGTTTACTAAGCCAACAAGATTTACAAGCTTTTACTAATTCACGAATTTCACCGTGCATACCTTTCCAAATTAACATTTCCCTGATCTTTTCTCTAGTTTTGAAGGTACCTAAATGCCCCCCTAATGGGGTCTCATTGTAGTACTTGAAGATCATAGGTACAAGAACAGCTGGAACCACAACTTTCATCTCTTGATCATGCCTCGACGGGCAACATAAAACACCATTTTCAATACATAAGGGACGTCATGTTCGGCAGAAGATAGGGTTTCCATGATAGGGGCCAGCGTCGGATCTTGATGATGATGATGCTTGTTGTTTTAAGGGGCCTAACATCGAAGGTCATCGGCCCCTAATGGTACGAAATGAAAGAACAAAAATTGCAAAGGCATCCACTGACCAAAATAAAAATAAAATATGGCATGAAGAATGAATGGATGGACAGGAACTCAACAAAACACAAAACAAACAAACAAAAACCAGTGGATCGGACTCAATACAGATCGAAAATAACATTATTACCGACCAAGGAACCACTTATAAAGCACAATGATGTTTGGTGTCTAAAGGGGGTGCAAAATCCACGTCTAAGACCCCACAGAATGGTACATGTCGCGAGTAAAATAGAACCATGGTATGTGTCATGTTGGGGTATTAACCAGAAGTAGCGAAGACTCACGGTGTTCCACAAAAGATGGTACTACTCACAAGTATTGCAATACGTACAAGTAACGCAGACCTATGGTGTGTCTCACACAATGGCCCAACTCAGAGTCAACGCAAACCGAGAAGGTTTCCCACCTAGGTGTACTAAACACGGGCGCCGGTATTCCCGTGGTGTTCCTCACATAGTGGGTACTAATCACAGGCAACGCAGACCCACGGTGCTGCCCATATAGTGGTACAACTCACAGGCTACGCCCAGACCCGCGGTGTTGCACACATGGGTACGACGCACGGGTACTGGAATCCACCAGGCCAGGCTTTTACTCCTACTAATCACAAACCTATTTCGTACCGAATTTAGTGGTACTACTCGCAAGTACAGGCAACGTATTGTGTTCCCCGCGTGATGGTACGATTCAAAATTAGTTGCATGGCTCTAATTCCGTCAGCCCTTGGTCGCCCCTTTTAGTCGCTTCTTACGACAGGCAGGGGATACCGCGGGTGTATTCTACATGTGCGTCCCCCACCCGCAGGGGGTGCGTCGGATCTTCACGTTGATATTTTTCAAGATCCCTAAACAACATGGGATCATCCGTTAGAATGGCATTAACCTCAGGTAGTATGGACTCGGGAGGTGAAGAACAGTCTCCCTGTTCAAGGGGCTCTACATCATTAGGAAACATACGGCTTAGTCCGTCAGTCACAACATTTTCAGTACCTCTAATATGTCTAAAGTCAAACTGGAAGGCAGAAATTCTGATGGCCCACCTGGCCATACGACCAGTACGACGCGGCCTAGCTCAGACCCAGCTTAAGGCTTGGTTATTCGTTTCCAAGTCGAACTTGACATGTTCCAGATAGAGGCAGAACTTTTCTAGAGCAAATAAGACTGCCAAACCTTCAAGTTCATAGATGGAATACTTGGATTCTTGGGCCGATAATGTCCTAGAGGCACAGGCGATGGGTCGCCTCCCTAGTTGAGTCTCTTGAAGAAGGACTGCAGCTACAGCCGACGACGACGCGTCGGTTTGGACGATGACTTTCTTAGAGAAATCCAGCATAGCAAGAACAGGGGCATTACAAAGCGCTAATTTCACGTGTTCAAAAGCGGCTTGTTGAGAAGGCCCCCACTCAAATTTGATGCCTTTCCTACGGAGTAAGTTCAAGGGCGCCGCTCTATTAGCGAAATAAGGAATAAATTTCCTGAAGAAATTCACCATGCCTATGGACCTGGCAATATCTTTGATGTCCTTGGGAGGTTTGAAATCACGGATGGCCTGTGTTCTAGAATGATAAATACAGCGACACCATCGGGCGACACAATACGCCCTAGAAATGACATAGAAGGCTTAGCAAAAGCAACCTTGGACAACTTCACCGTTAACCCTGCCTTACGAAGGCGATTCAGGACCTCCTTCAGATGATCTAGGTGTTCTTCAAAGGTCTCAGAAAATACGATGACATCATCAAGATAATGGTACAAATACTCAAATTTGATGTCGGTGAAGATCCTATCTAGCAGTCTTGTAAACACGGCTGCTCCCGTGTGTGACGTTTTATGTGCAACATAGTTAAGATATCTTGAGAACTTTCTCCAAAACTAGTCTTTTCATCGCAGTTGACAGAAGAAACTACCAAACGATGTCTGTGCATAGGCAACACTGCACCGAGGAGTCGATCACATCAAACAAGAAAGGAGCAGAGTGAGCGAAAGCAGTACTGGGGGAGGGATAGTAGGAGAGGTTTACCGTGGTTGGTACCAAAAATCAAAAAGAGAACACCACGTTACAAAAGAATTTTAGATGACCAAGTGTATTGGAAACAGCAGCTTTAACGAGAATACAGTACACACTAACATTTTTGGAGAAAATAGATCCTCAAATATACCCTGGACATTGTAGGAAAGTATCAAAGGGATAATTAAGCTAAACATACATAATAAAATTGACCAATATATATGCAAGAGATTAAAAAGGAACTGCCATGCAAGGTCCGTGCTTTAACAGTTTTTCCAACGTTATACAGATAACCATCTCAGATGATATATTTCTTGTGTAGAGTTTTAAAACCTTTGAAAGAACTCTTTTTTAAAAATAAAATTGGTGAAAAGAGTTTATCACTATATACACCTTGTTAACCAAGAAGATATAGTCCGAGCAAAAATCCCAGGCATTGATTACAAAGACAAAATAGCTCGGGTCCCCGTTTTAGAGGAAACTTTTTTCGAAAGGGGACTAACCCACAGATAAGTTTGGACAAAATTTTACAAAAATCGTTACAATAGAAACACTGTGTCAGCGTGAATCTCGACCATGTAATGGAACTAGATCACAAAACCAGTTTTCTCAATTATTACTATTATTATTTTGAAAGGAGAGGTGTCACACACACAATCACCTCAAAAGATAATTATTAATATTATTATCTGATCAAATTTGGAGGGAACAAGTACACTTTTACCATGAAGATCAAGAAATATTTGGCCACAAAAAAACCGAATACGCCTCCAGGGCGCCCTAATATAAAAAGCATACACACCTTATAAAAGAGAAAAGGGTAGGGTAAAAAGGAGGATCAGTACAATAAGGATAAGTGAGGATGAAAAGAAAGGAAACTCCGACTGCGTAATGCTGGAGAATGTTTGATCTGCCAATAGATTCTTTTTCAGAATCGTCTAAGGTCGTGAAAGTTTTCTGTTTAACGATGTTTAGGCTCAGTCCACATCACCAAGTGTTCAGCACTAAAAATCAATTAATCTTAATCAGTTTTGAAGGTGGCAAGGAGTTAGACTCGAAACCAAGGCCTTGAACGTTTTCATAGCATGCCATCACTCAACATGCCGAAACAGGCCGAGATTAAAGTTTCCAAAACAAGTTTAGTAAATGATATGTTTAGCTCACCAAAGTCCTTTCAGAATAACTCCATCAGCTGGTAGGGAAGAAAATGGCGCAGCACACGGCAAGCCGTGCGAGGTCCGTAGTCCCTCCACACACACACACACTATTTACAGAAGATGATGCCAGTCTGCCGAAGACGGGCCAAGCAGTCCAATATATACACGCCCGGAAGCGAAGACTAGTTCATTCGAGAAAGATCAAGTGACGTGGCAGATGACGTAGTAGGTGCGAGGCAGACAGAAAGACAGCAGTCAGTGTGTCGAGAAAAGTCGGAGGGTAACGACAGGTGAGCAAAGTAAGGTAATTCCGATGATAGGAAGAAGAATTGATAACCAGAGCAGACAATAATAATAATAATAGCATTATAGTCTTGTAGAAACATAAAATTGTAGAGTATGTGGAGATGTACATGCGACGAAGTTTGCAGAAACTCGTAGAACGTCGATGGAGAGGTTATGGCAGTAGCACGTTACATATTCCTGCCACCGGGCGGAATCCGAAGGATGGGCGAAAGCAGGTAGGCGTAGCAGCAGCAGGGATGTCCAAGAGCAGCTTCTCCACCGGAATCGATGATCGGCGACCAGAAGAAACGCAGTATCGGAAAAAAGAAAAAGGAACAACAGAAGTATGGACAACACAGAAGCAAGCAAAACAAGGAAAACAGAGAAAAAGAAAGGAAAGGGAAAGGGAAAAAGAAAGAAGAAGGAAATAGGAACAATGGAAAGCGGTCCGGACCAATGCATAGTAGACTTTAAGTGGCCAAATATAAAAATTACAGGAAGTTTCCCATGAAAATAAAAAGCAAGGACAATACAAGAAAGGGGCATGGGAGAGTCTGACATCAAAAGTGTGTGTGGGTGGACGAAAAAAAGGACTGGGTGAGCCAAAAAGAGTAAAATAAATTTTCAGAGATGTGGACCAGAACAAACAAAGGAAACAGAAGGTAAATCCAAATACCAGATAATAAACAAAAAGGAACTCTCCCTCAGTACGCAAGAAGGTTCAGGAGGAAAATTTCTTAAGTTCGGAAAAATGGGCCTGCCGAATATCCTGAGGGTTGGAGAGAGACTGCAATTGAGCAGTAACCAAAGAGGATGATGATGATGCTTGTTGTTTTAAGGGGCCTAACATCAAAGGTCATCGGCCCCTAATGGAACGAAATGAAGGACATGAGATATGAAGTTAAAATTTTAAAAAGTATCCACTGACTAGAGTTAAAAAAGAATGGTAATGAAGAAAAATGAGGGTGAGATTAAAACAGTCAGTGGATCTAATACGCAATGCCTTATGTTCTATTAAAATAAGAGAAAGTACAGGAAATCGAAGGAATAAAGCATCGCCCAGTAATACAGATATTAACACATAATGTACGTTAGACGTTAAAATAACACATTAAAATGCGCAACACAAACTAAAATGGAGTCAATGAGATAAAAGCGCAACTGACATAAACAACACTAGGACAAAGGACATGATCACACACGATAAAACAGACCGCTATCCCTCATAAAGCGGATGACGAGGTCTGCTGACTGCTCGTCATCGCGCAAGATAAGGGAGATAGTACTCGGAAGGTTAATACTACGGCGCAGATCGACCAGGTCCACGCACTCCGTAAGGATGTGTACCACGGTAAGATGGTCGCCGCAGGTACACACCGGAGGGGGTTCTCCTTTCAGTAGATGGGAGTGCGTCAAGATACCGTGGCCGATCCGAAGGCGACATAATACCACGGCTTCCCTCCGCGAAGCCCGAAGGGAAGTCCTCCATACCTTCGTTGTTCCTTTTATCGCTCGCAGCTTATTGGGAAGTGGGATGGCCTGCCACTCCATCTCCCAATGAGACATAACCAGATGTCTCAGCTGAGAGCGAATATCACTTGCTGGAACCTTGAAAGGCAACGGGGGCAGTGTAACTGCCTCCTTGGCAGCCCGATCTACTAACTCGTTTCCCTCTATGCCCATGTGGCTGGGGAGCCACACGAACGTAATTCTGGTGCCGGCATCCGAACACCCGGCCAGCAGGTCCTGGATCCGCTGCACCAGAGGGTGCCGAGGGAAACAAGTATCAATAGACTGAAGCGAACTCAAGGAGTCAGTACACACGAGAAAGTGTCGGCGTACATTGTCTAGTGCGTACCGCAGAGCCTCACAGATAGCATAGAGCTCTGCCGTGTACACACTACAGGTGTCCGGGAGAGCAAAAAGAAACCGATCATTGTCGACAACGAACGCACAGCCCACCTTCGAATCTGTCCTTGAACCATCCGTGTAAACGACGACCGAACCTGGATAGCGGCCAAGAACGGACAGGTAGATCCTCCGATAAATCGAAGGGTCCGTGTCTCCTTTCGGGCCAGTGTGCAAATCCAGGATGATTTCAGGTCGTCGTACAACCCACGGAGGTACCCCACTTGGTTGTCTGACAAGGCAAGGAATCGAAGGTACGTCAAACAATTCATAACTGCTATCCAAGCGTATCCCAACCGGCCGCGTCGCACGAGGATGAGCAACGTACAACAAACGGTTGCCATTGTTGAATACGCAGGGGTAGCTCGGATGAAGTGGCATCTGTCGCAAATTTGCAGCATACAAAAGAAGCATTTGCTGGCGCCTCAGGTGTAAAGGCGGCACACCAGACTCAGCGAGCAGGCTAGCGATGGGGCTAGTACGAAAAGCTCCCGTCGCCAACCTAACCCCGCTGTGGTGGATACTGTTCAGCTTCGCAAGAACGCTTGGCCTTGCGGAGCCATATGCTGCACTGCCGTAGTCTAACCGAGATAAAATGTGTGCCCGATAGAATCGCAGGAGCACCACGCGGTCAGCTCCCCAATTAGTGCTGCTAAGAAACTTCAAGAGGTTAAGCCTCTTGGTGCATTGCACTTTTAGCTCCCGCACGTGTGGCTCCCACGATAATTTACTGTCAAAAAGGAGCCCAAGAAATCGGTAGGTGTCAACAACTGGAAGAACGACATTACCTAGATAAAGCTCAGGATGAGGGTGAAGTGTACGTTGACGACAAAAGTGGACAACGGAGGTCTTTGCGGCAGAAAACCGAAAGCCATGTTCTAAGGTCCACTTCTCCACCCTCCTAATAGCTTGCTGTAACTGTCGCTCTGCGACTGCCATACTGCACGAGCTATAGTGCAGAGCAAAATCATCCACATATAGGGACGGTATTACGGCTGGACCAGCAGCAGCGACAATACCGTTTATGGCAATCGCGAACAGAGTGACACTAAGAACCGATCCCTGTGGGACTCCACATTCTTGAACGTGCTATTGCGAATATGTCCTACCTACTCGGACACGGAATAGACGGAGGGACAAAAAATTCGCAATAAATACCGGCAAGTTACCTCGGAATCTCCATTGATGCAGGACTGAAAGGATGCCATATCGCCAGGTGGTGTCGTAGGCCTTCTCCAAGTCAAAGAAGACAGCTACCAAGTGCTGTTTTCGGAGAAACGCATCCTGGATAGAGCTCTCCAGGCGTACCAAGTGGTCTGTGGTGGATCGAGCGGCTCGAAATCCACATTGGTACTCGGACAAGAGTCCTTGTTTCTCCAGACACCACACGAGTCTGCGATTTACTATCCTCTCAAATAGCTTACACAGGCAATTTGTAAGACAAATCGGTCTGTAACTTCCTGCATACTTAGGATCTTTGTCAGGCTTGAGGACAGGGATGACTATGCCCTCTCGCCACTGAGACGGAAAATCACCCTCTGTCCAGATTCGGTTGAACACACGAAGGAGATATAGTAAACTATCATCACTACGGTGTTTCAACATCTGGTTATGGATGTTGTCCGGTCCAGGAGACGTGTCCTTGCAAAGCGCTAAGGCGCTGCGGAGTTCCCACTCCGTAAAGGGCACGTTGTAGTCCTCTGAAGCTTGGGTGGCAAAACTCAGGTGATGACGTTCTGCCTCCCGCTTCAGAGGGAGGAAATCAGGATTGTAATTCCCGGAGCCAGAGACATCCGCGAAATGACTAGCGAGATGGTTAGCAATCGCGAGGGGATCAGTGGCGACACTGCCTGCAATGGAAATTCCCGGTACAGCAGATGATCCTTGAATACCCGAGATTCGTCGAAGTTTCGTCCACACTTGAGATGATGGAGTATGTGACGTCATGGACGACACATATCTCTCCCATGAAGCCTTCTTACTTTGTCGAATAAGAACTCGCGCCTTAGCGCGGAATTTCTTAAATGTTACCAGGTTGGCCACAGTAGGCTGTCTACGGTAACGTTTATGAGCGCGACGGCGTTCTTTGATGGCTGCTGCTATTTCATCGTTCCACCAAGGAACGAGTTTTCTGCGAGAAGTCCCCGAGAAAAACGGAATGGACTCCTCAGCAGCAGCAAGAATAACTTGGGTGATGTATGTTATTTCCTCGCCGACGGTCCGCCTGACATCATCGTGAAAGACAGCTAGTGATGTGTACTTTGGCCAATCAGCATGTTTAAGAATCCATCGAGGGGGAGCCTCGACGGGTTTATGATTCAACAAAGTAAGAACGATGGGAAAATGGTCACTGTCACAGAGATCATCGTGTGCATTCCACCGAAACAGTGGAACCAACGTTCGGCTGCATAGACTAACGTCTATGCGAGAATATGTGCCGTAACGTACACTAAAATGAGTTGGTTCCCCTGTGTTCAAAATACATAAATCCAGATCTGATAGGAGTGTTTCCAGCTCTCTTCCTCGGGGGCAAGGCGTCTCAGAGCCCCATATGGGGTGATGGGCGTTAAGATCGCCCAATAAGAGGAAGGGTGGTGGAAGCTGATCTATAAGATCAGCGACATCAGTGATGTTCAGATGCTGGCCTGGTGGAAGATAAACATTACACACTGTGGCTATGATAGGCAGCGAGACGCGAACAGCTACAGCCTCAAGAGGGGTTCTTAAAGGAACCTCTTCGCTGTAGCTATCAGAACGTACAAAAATGCCAACGCCTCCGGAAGCCCGGTGAGCATAGTATCGTTCTGTCGAGTATAGTTTGAAATTCCTCAAGACCGTGTGATGACCAGGTCGGAAATTGGTCTCCTGAATACAGACTATACTCGCTGCGTACTCACTAATAAGCTGACGTAACTCAGCAAGATGCCTGTCATAACCGTTACAATTCCACTGTAACAGTGCCATTGTGTGGACTATAAAAGGAGTGTTAGGTTATGAGCAACAAAATGCTCGTAATCCTAAACACTATCTAGTTCTACATCCGTAGATGTAGAGGACAGCGCGACATCCATCCCGTCATCAAAAGATGGCAGGGGTGCCGCCCAGAACTTCGACGTTTTTCGGGCGCGAGGGGGTCCCCTACGAGGAGAGCGCGCAGGTTTGGGAGCAGGAGTGCCTCCCGGCGCAGACTCATATCCCCCAGATGGAGGGCATGACTTCTCCTTCGCAGGGGAAGTCCGAGAGCGCTCAGGACGAGCGCTCTTCTTCCCCTTTTTCTTTTCAAGTTTAGACGGGCTGGGAGATGGTTTCCCAGCCCTGGTCAACGAAGCCGCCTCCGCCGGCTGGGGCACGACTTTCGTCGACCTCCTAGGGGGGGAGACTTAGTCTTCCCCCCTTGCTGTGCCGGCTGGCAGTTCCCAGCCGGCACAGACTTCTGGTTGGTCGAAGGTGGGGTGGTCCCCCCCTTCGAGCTTTGACTATTTGCGACGTTGCTGGGAGCAGCAACAGTCGCCTTGGGCGCAGCGGTCTGGACAGGTGTCTTGGTCGTAAATGACGAACCTGGAAGACTCTGAGCTATCAAGCTATAGTCGAGTGTGCGGGCAGGTGTATTCATAGAATGAAACTTACGGCGCGCTTCCTGGTAGGAAAGACCATCCAGGGTCTTGATCTCCTGGATCTTCTTCTCACTCAGATATGTCGGACAATTCCGATCCCGAGGAGAATGAAAACCGGAGCAGTTAGTGCACTTGTATGGAGTTGTGCACTCCTCCGCGCCGTGAGCTACTCGTCCACATGTACCACATACAGCCTGATTCGAACAGCGAGATACCATATGTCCGAATCGCTGGCATTGATAGCACCGCATAGGAGGCGGGATGTACGGCCTCACATCGCAACGACAAGTTGTTACCTTGACTTTCTCTGGTAACACTGACAACTTGAAAGAGACAATGAAGGCACCAGTGGCAACGTCTTCACCGTTGACCTTGCGCGTAATGCGCCGGACGTGTGTCACGCCACGGTTCTTCATGTCTTCCATCAACTCGTCGTCAGTGTTCAAAATAAGGTCGCGATGAAAGATGACTCCGCGAACCAGGTTCAAGGACTTATGCTCCTCCACTTTGACGGGGATTTCGCCAAAGTGCTCGCACTTAAGCAACTGATCAGCTTGCAGTGCTGTACGAGTCTTTAAGAGCAAACTACCGTTGCGCATTTTCTTAAGTTCCTCCAGTTCGCCATTGACGCCTTCGATGTGTCTACTAAACAGGATCGACTTCACCAGCTTAAAATCCTGCCCTTCGGTTCTGGTAGCGACCAGAAACCTAGGGAAGCTGGATCCCATTCCTTCACGCTGCGCATGTTCCCAGGGAGTTGAACCTCTCCGGGAAGCAAAAGTTAAAGACTTAGGTGGGCGACCACCTTGTGAGAGCCGACTTCGTTTGGAAGCCATGCCCGATAGCATCCTCCCCGAATGCCACCCACTCCGATCAGGGGTCTCTGTAGCCGAACCAAGCAGCCAAGGCAATACCCACCTTGTCGTAGCAGGTATTGCCCGGGGTCCGATGTTGAACGATGCCTAATACGGGATGACTGAGGCAATGAGCACTAGGACTCCCTTCCTCCGGTCACCCGCAATAGCATGTACCCCATAGCGTGTACAGAGCACTAACAATAGAAAAAAGGAATAAAAATAATTAATAATAATATGTCCTTCTGGCATTCGGCTGTGCGGGGACCTGCGTTGTCAGGCGGATACCACTGCCCGGGTACATGACACTCCCACCCGCCGCGTCCTGGGTGGTTGCTGGCACGGGCTTTCGAGCGTAGTCGCACACATAGGAGCTCCATCGCCGGGCAGCACGCACATCAAATTTTGAATGGTCTACATCTGACCCTCGGAAAAATAAGAAAAATAAAGAGGGGACCATGGCCACATGACCCTTTAAGTCGCCTTCTACGACAGGCAGGGATTACCTATGGATGTATTCAGCCTCTCCCATCCACAGGAGGTCCATCACATTATACCAACCGCAATCCATGTCCGCGCCAAGGTCGCCCCTTTTTGTCGCCTCTAACGACAGGCAGGGGATACCGCGGGTGTATTCTGCATGTGTGTCCCCCACCCGCAGGGGGTAGTGTGTTTGGTCCGCGAGAGGTATTTTATTTCCCTCAAGTCCGCCGGCAAGCCGGTTAGGACCCCCCTATCCGCCACCTGGGACGCGCCACGTGGGAGTATCACCTCTCCCCCTGCTACGCCATCGTAGTAGGTTCGTGGTAACCAAAGAGGGGAAAGAAAGAATTCGGTATGGGCCAATCCATAAAGGGGAAAGCTTAGCCGAAATATGATGTTGAGTAGAACTAATGGGATGGTTTTTTAACAAAACCTGATCAAAAAGCTTGAACTTAGGCGGACGAAGACGGGAATTACATGTTTTACGGTAAAGGTCCCTGGCATGATTTAAATTACCAAGAGCTTCCCGAAGTTGAGAGTCAGTGAGTAAATGATGAGGGGTAAGCAATAAAGAGGGCAGGTTCCAGTTTAAAGATAGAGGAGTATGAAGATCTCTTCACAAGAAGAGTTTAGCGGGAGAAAAGGAGGTAGAATCATTAACAGTAGCATTTAAAGCTAGACAAAAGTGAGGGAGTTCATTATCCCATGACTTTTGATCTTGGGAATGAAAAATGGAAAGAAAAGATTTAAGATTCCGGTGGTAACGTTCAACAACATTTGCCTGAGGGTGATAGGGTGAGGTACAGACCTTTTTGATACCATAAGAAAAACAGAAATTATAAAAAACTTTTGAAGTAAAAATTGACGCGTTATCAGAGACCAGAATTTTAGGAATGCCTATAAGAGGAAAAACGTGATTAGTTAGTAAATTAATGATAATCTGGGAAGAAATGTTACGTAATGGGCGTACAACAAGAAATTTGGAAAAACCATCCAATAAAGTAAAGATGTAGGAGTTTGATTTGGAAGATTTGACCAAAGGACCGACAATGTCGATATAGAATTTCTTGGCCGGGTAAGTAGAGGGAGAGGCTGCATATGTCCCAAAAGGTTGATGATTTTGGGGCTTATGCTTTTGGCACAGGTCGCAAGATTGGACCCAAGAGAAAACATCCTTTCGCATTTGGGGCCAATAAAACTGAGAGGCAATGCGAGAATAAGATTTCGCCATTCCAAAATGTCCACCAGTAGGGGATCCATGAAAATATTGAAATATCATGGGGCGTAATGCGGAGGGGAGAACCAGACGAGGAGTAGCCCGAGGAGTAGGTTTAAAGACAAGGAGTTGATTTACAATGCGAAAAGGCCCAGAATAATCATTAGAAAAAATATCGTTTTTCAATTGTTGGCAGTATGGATCGAGATTTTGATGGTCTTGGCAGGACTGAAAGGACAAAGGAAAATCAGTAAGAGAAGAAATAGAATTTACCATAGCAACCGGAAGGTGGTGTATTTCGGAATCAGCAAGATGATGATCGTCAAATAGGCGAGACAACGCATCAGCGACCGAATTTTGAAAACCAGAAATAAATTTCAAAGAAAATTTGAAACGTGACAAACGAAGCAACCAGCGACCAGTACGTCCGATTTTCGGAGCATTATTAAGTAACCAAGAAAGTGCTTGGTTGTCAGTGCTGACGATAAACTCGCGATGATCGAGATAGTCGGAAAAATGTTCAATTGAAAGGATTAAAGCAAGTGCTTCCCGTTCATAAACGGAATATTTACGTTCCACAGGTGATAGTAAACGACTATAATAGGCAATAGGGCGGGTTTCGCCCTGTATAGTTTGTTGCAAGACAGCGCCAATGGCGACATCGGAAGCATCAGTAGAAAGCTCAAATGTAATGTTAAAATCAAGAATTTGTAAGAGAGGAGCTTGGGATAGGTTAGTTTTTAAACAGGAAAAGGCATTTTGCTGTAAGTTACCCCAGTGAAACTTTACGCCTTTGCGTTTCAATAAGTTAAGAGGTTCGGAAATCTGGGAAAAATTAGGTATATATTTTCCATAAAATCCAACCATACCAAGAAAGGAACGTAACTGCTTTAAGTTCTGTGGAGGTGGGACTTTATGGATGGCAGAAACCCTATCCGGATCGACAGCAACACCGTTAGAACTGAGAATATGACCTAAAAACTTAATCGAAGTTTGAGCAATTAAGACTTTAGAAGGATTAACCGTAAAACCCACGGAACGAAGACGCGTTAATACTTCACGCACATGCTGTAGGTGAGTGGAAAGATCAGGGGAATATATCAAAATATCGTCAATAAATGGGAAGAAATATTGATATTTTATGTCAGAAAAAAGTGAATCAACAAAGCGTTGCATAATTTGAGAACCTAAATTAAGTCCGAAAGGAACTTTCTTAAACTGAAAAAGACCATTAGGAGTAATAAAGGCAGTGTAACGGGAGCTAATTTCGTCTAGGGGAATTTGATTGTATGCAGAATTAAGATCGAAAATGGAGTAATATTTGGCGTTGGAAAAATGTTGAAAAGCGGACTGCAATTTGGGCATAGGATAGGAATCGTAAAGTATACGCCCATTTAATTTACGATAATCCACGATAAATCTCGAAGATCCATCGGGTTTATCGACAATAAAGGCAGGGGAAGCATAATTAGAAGAAGAAGGAATTATGGTTTTGTCCTGAAGCATTTTATCAATTAATTGATTTAAAATTTTCATGCGAGGAGGGCTGAGAAAATAGGGGGATGAACGAACAGGAGTAGAATCAATTAAGTCAATATGAGCCTTGAAATTTTTGACCGTACCAAGAACAGGAGTAATGACATCAGAAAATTCAGTTAACAAAGAATCAATTTGATCAGAATGAATAGAATTAATACTGTGAGACATGGATGAAGTTGAAGAAGGATAATCAGCAATATTAATTAATGGAATAACCGTTGAAGAAAAATGAAAAGAAATCGTCGAGTTCATGGAATCAAAAATAAGACCAGTGTGGGAAAAAAATCATAGCCTAAAATAAGAGGACAAGATAATTCCGAAACAACAAGAAAGGTAAACGGCCAAGAAAAATGTTGAATTTTAACAGTGAGAGAAATATGACCAAGAACATCAATAGGGTGATTAGAAGCCGAAACACAACCGACAGTAGAAGGAAGAAAATGAAGGTGAGAAAATACCTTTTTCAGAGATTCAAAGAAAGATAAACTGATTAAAGAAACAGCAGCCCCTGAATCAAGAAGAGCGACGGAAGGGACATTATTAATAGTCAAGACAATATGAGAAGTAGGAGGTAAAAATGACGAACTTTCCGTCAAAACAAGTTGAGAAGAAAATTCAGACGGCAAAGATCGAACATTTGAAACAAGAGTAGAGGGGGACTGAACAACAGAAGACAGATTTTGCCCATTATTACGCCTACTGTCTAATGACGCGGGTAAGCCACGTTTCCCGAATAGGGAGTAGCACAATTCCGAGATATATGACCCTTTCCTTTACAACGGAAGCAAATAATAGGAGAAGGAGTATTAGCAGAAGAAACGGATGTAGAAGGTAAAGGACGAGAATGGAGAGGAGGGGGGATAGATGAGTAATAAGAAATATCTCCCAGGGAATGAATGGCGTGAGATTGAGCTAAATTAAAAAGCTGAAGCATGGACGTAGGAGGATTTAAGGCATCGAAAAACTGCCGAAAGGAAGGAGTAGCGTAGAATTGGACGATAGAAATTAAGTCATTGACCGAGTGAGCAATGTTTAAAATATCACTATAGGTCATAATCGAATCAGGATAGTCATGAGCAGGTTCAGTGGGAAGTTGATGACGACGAATAAATTCAAGGCTCAGCTTGCAACGTATTTCGTAAGGTAAGAAATAGTTGTGTATGGCATTCCGAAGTTGATACCAATTGGAAAAACTTAACATATTATCAACCCAAAATTTAGTAAAAAAAAAACGGTCGTTTTAGGGGACAGTAATCCCATTAACTGAGGAAAAGAAGCTAACCCAATATTTAGAAATTTTCGTGCAGAAAAGAGCCACAAGGTCAGACTACGAGGATCACTAGATTGTAATTTAGGGACTTGATCAAGAGATTGTTTTATGATCTGTACATTGAGAGAGGTATCAACAGACGTGTATTGAGGTAGTGAAGGGGGAGGGGGGTAGAGATGTGGATCGGGAGGCATAGAATGAAGTTGAGGTAATGAAGAGGGCTTGCCCTCTGAATCACTGAGCAAATCGGGAGAATTAACACGGGAAGATAATGTTGGGGTATCAGAAAAGGAGAGTAAGTTACTAGTGGAAACCTCAGGTAAAAACCGAGTATGATATACTGGGGGTGGAGATAAAACGCTATCGTCGCCCAATCGAAAATTATCCGAAAAGCAAGCCATAGTGTTACGAGAACAACCAAAATAAAATGCGAAAAGATCTAAGGAGAAACCAAAAAAGTGTATCAATTTAAACAAGAGAATATGATGAGAATGGGGAAGAAAGGAATGTCTGCTGCCATATGTGACGTTTTATGTGCAACATAGTTAAGATATCTTGAGAACTTTCTCCAAAACTAGTCTTTTCATCGCACTTGATAGAAGAAACTACCAAACGATGTCTGTGCATAGGCAACACTGCACCGAGGAGTCGATCACATCAAACAAGAAAGGAGCAGAGTGAGCGGAAGCAGTACTGGGGGAGGGATAGTAGGAGAGGTTTACCGTGGTTGGTACCAAAAATCAAAAAGAGAACACCACGTTACAAAAGAATTTTAGATGACCAAGTGTATTGGAAACAGCAGCTTTAACGAGAATACAGTACACACTAACATTTTTGGAGAAAATAGATCCTCAAATATACCCTGGACATTGTAGGAAAGTATCAAAGGGATAATTAAGCTAAACCTACATAGTAAAATTGACCAATATATATATGCAAGAGATTAAAAAGGAACTGCCATGCAAGGTCCGTGCTTTAACAGTTTTTCCAACGTTATACAGATAACCATCTCAGATGATATATTTCTTGTGTAGAGTTTTAAAACCTTTGAAAGAACTCGTTTTTTAAAATAAAATTGGTGAAAAGAGTTTATCACAATATACACCTTGTTAACCAAGAAGATATAGTCCGAACAAAAATCCCAGGCATTGACTACAAAGACAAAATAGCTCGGGTCCCCGTTTTAGAGGAAACTTTTTTCGAAAGGGGACTAACCCACAGATAAGTTTGGACAAAATTTTACAAAAATCGTTACAATAGAAACACTGTGTCAGCGTGAATCTCGACCATGTAATGGAACTAGATCACAAAACCAGTTTTCTCAATTATTACTGTTACCGTGTTTTTGTGGTAGTTATGCGTGAAACAAGGTGCGGGGTGGTGAACAGGTCTCAAGCTACGAAAGTAAAATTAATTTAAAATTTAACAAGGTTATATTTTCTTTTCAAAATAAAGAAATAACAAGCATGGCAGGTACAGAGTAGCAAGTCACAAAGGTAGTTAGAATATTTACAGGATTCGGGCTTCGCGCCCTGACTTTACAATGCTTGGGCAATCAGCCCAACCTTACTTCAAAATAAGTATTAACAGAGGGGCAGAAAACCCCATTCATGCTCAGGAGCACTTGCTCCAAATTACACCGAAAAGCCTCCACGAGGCATACAACACTCAATTTTCGAAAAAGAGCCACTCGCTCTCAACTTTAAGCCTCTCAAAGGCCACACCAAACTCTACCTTCAAGTTGTCCTCTCTGGACATAGACACAGGGGTAAAATACCCAACCTACTGAGGTCTATTAGATAAAAAAGGGGTAATTACATGACCTCTAAAATAACAATTTGAGAGGAGGCGATCTGCACTCCTAATGTATTTGTTTCAAAACCTAATTTGGCTCTAGGCCACTGATGCAAGGGCTAATCCCATACTACGGAGGTGACTTAAGAAAAGAAACAAATTTACATAATGTTAAGAAGAATAGGTTGAGAAAACAAGTTCACTTCAAAACAATATGAGTGGGAGCTCGAGAGGGTTAAGCACTCTCTATCCCAATATGTAGTTTAAAAGATAGAATAAATACAAGTTTCTTTACATTTTAAGTAAGGTTACATAATGGAAAAACTTCGGACCCGCCCCGAGAGTTAAACTGCTGAGCAAGCAAGAAAAGAAGTAATTAATCGGCCATTACCTGGTTGTTGACCGCTGCCGGAGAAAGAGTCGCTTCGCGCCCCCTGCTATGTACTTTACACACTGAAAGATGGAACAGAAGTGGCCCGGAGACCCTAAAATCAGCAGCTTATATACTCTCGCGGAAGGTTCGAGGCGTTAGGGGAATGAAAACCCCCTCCCACAAGCACTTTATTGGGTAGGATACAGCAACATATTCAAGTTGGGGGAAGATACATCCGATTGGTCAGAAATTAATAAAAGAAATTCGGGATAGGCTAAATACAAAACAAGGGGAAAGAGAGGGGTATACAGCCAACTTGAACAATAACAGAAAGAAATTTAACAAGAAACAAACTTTTGACATAAAAATTTCTCCAAAAAAATAGTTCTTTCACTCCGCACTAGGGTGCACTATTGTTGATCTTCAGTAGTGTCCTCTAGAAGAGAAAGTTCATACTTCTTACTACAAGCAAAACAAAAATACGTCGAAAATGACACAGTTCAAAAACTCCAAAATTTCCAGGTAGTGACATCTTCTGAGAAACTTGAAAGTTTATACCGTCAATAAGGTTCAGACTTCCTCCAGCAGAGGAGTTTCAACTGGCGCACATTTTAAATTAGCGGCGTGGAGGTGTACCGCCCGGTACAATTACTATTATTATTTTGAAAGGAGGGGTGTCACACACACAATCACCTCAAAAGATAATTATTAATATTATTATCTGATCAAATTTGGAGGGAACAAGTACACTTTTACCATGAAGATCAAGAAATATTTGGCCACAAAAAAAACCAAATACGCCTCCAGGGCGCCCTAATATAAAAAGCATACACACCTTATAAAAGAGAAAAGGGTAGGGTAAAAAGGAGGATCAGTACAATAAGGATAAGTGAGGATGAAAAGAAAGGAAACTCCGACTGCGTAATGCTGGAGAATGTTTGATCTGCCAATAGATTCTTTTTCAGAATCGTCTAAGGTCGTGAAAGTTTTCTGTTTAACGATGTTTAGGCTCAGTCCACATCACCAAGTGTTCAGCACTAAAAATCAATTAATCTTAATCAGTTTTGAAGATGGCAAGGAGTTAGACTCGAAACCACGGCCTTGAACGTTTTCATAGCATGCCATCACTCAACATGCCGAAACAGGCCGAGATTAAAGTTTCCAAAACAAGTTTAGTAAATGATATGTTTAGCTCACCAAAGTCCTTTCAGAATAACTCCATCAGCTGGTAGGGAAGAAAATGGCGCAGCACACGGCAAGCCGTGCGAGGTCCGTAGTCCCTCCACACACACACACACACACACACACACACACACACACACACACACACTATTTACAGCAGATGATGCCAGTCTGCCAAAGACGGGCCAAGCAGTCCAATATATACACGCCCGGAAGCGAAGACTAGTTCATTCGAGAAAGATCAAGTGACATGGCAGATGACGTAGTAGGTGCGAGCCAGACAGAAAGACAGCGGTCAGTGTGTCGAGAAAAGTCGGAGGGTAACGACAGGTGAGCAAAGTAAGGTAATTCCGATGATAGGAAGAAGTATTGATAACCAGAGCAGACAATAATAATAGCATTATAGTCTTGTAGAAACATAAAATTGTAGAGTATGTGGAGATGTACATGCGACGAAGTTTGCAGAAACTCGTAGAACGTCGATGGAGAGGTTATGGCAGTAGCACGTTACACGTGGGGAGCCCGAAAGGCATGCGGTTTTATTCGTACAGGTTCCAATCAGTGGCAAATGCTGTCAGATGTTTAGATTCTTCAGCCAGAGGAATTTGGTTATAAGCCTGATTAAGATCTAAGATGGTGAAGAATTTAGCCTTTCGAAACCATGAAAAACAAGAGTGAAGGTCTGGAAGGGGCACATATTGTAACACCACCTTCCGATTAAGAGCCATATAATCAATCACGGGCCTGAAGCCACCTTTGGTTTTCGGGACTAGAAAGATAGGCGAAGAGTATGCCGACTTAGAGGGGCGAATAATGCCATCTTTTAGCATCTGATCTATGATTTCCTTCAACGCCTTCATTTTAGGTGGAGACAGCCTATAAGGAGGAAACCGGACTGGAATCGAATTCGTAACCTCAATCTTGTATTCTATAAGGTCAGTAACGCGAAGAGTATCAGAGAAAACTTCTGGGAATGACTGACACAACTTGCGAATACTCTCAGCCTGGTCCTCAGGTAGATGTCTAAAATCTAACAACATCTCATCCTGGGTAGGCGAAATAGATGAACATGACAAAGAACTACATTTTAATAAAGGGATTTTGAATTTACTAGAAAATTTGAAAGTGCACGAGTTGCTCTTGAGGTCGAGCACTAGACCAGTGTGAAACATGAAGTCCGCTCCCAATATAATGGGGCAAGACAAGTGCTTAGCAGTTTTACTTTCCAAGTGAATTTCAAAATGTGGATTTTGGCATACAGAGAACCTAAAATTTCTAATGGAGATGAATTAGCCGAAACATATTGAACCGAAGACGAACTAAAATCAGGAAGTTTACAAACAGATTTCAATTTGGAGTACCACTCGGCCGAAATAATGGAACAAACACTGCCAGAATCTAATAGAGCTGTTACAGGTTCATTATTCATTTCAATTTTGAGAAAGGGGACAGGTGCGGGTGAATCCGCCGCAATCCTAAGACATTCCTTTGGACATTCAAATGGTAATGTAGGACAGTTCTGACTTTTCCCTGAATTTTCATCGGATTTAACCTGGGCTGAGCCTTGAAAAGATGAATCTGCCGACTCAGCCGAAGCCACTAGTCACTTATGATTGTTGGTGGAAGTTACACCCGAAGTTGAGCAGGAGGGAGTGCTATTAGAATTCGGGCAATTCTTGGCAATATGGGAAAAAGCGCCGCATTTAAAACAGCCTTGAGATGACCCTGCTCCCTTGTTTGTCCCATTGGATTAAATCAAAGGGGCACTTGTTTCGAAGATGGTCGGGTGACCCGCAAACATATTATTTGCGGGGTGTTACGGGTCGGCGATGTGGAGGCCGAAAATTACTAGAGGACGGAGGGGGCTCCTTTGCGACCCGTAATGTGTTGGCATATCTAACCCCTTCGGCTGAGACAGCCATAGCTTCCAACTCGGCAAAAGTTTAAGGACGCGACGCAAAGCACAAATATGATCTGTACGATGGGGAAATTCCTTCCACAATAGCCTGTACAATTTGATCTTCTGGGAAATGGAGGGCAAATACTCTGGTGTAGAATTTGATGTCTTGGATGAAGTCGGAAAGATTTTCATCCAGCCGCTGTACTCGGTAATAATACTTCTGAATTAGTGATGACCTAGCTCGAGCCGGAATAAAATTAGCTAACAGATGGGCGTGAAATTCTTCTATAGATGACTGATCAGCAATTGTTCTTACTATTTTGTCAGATAGAACACCAATTGAATACGGATAAATAATCTGCAGAATTTGACACGGAGAAAGAGAAAAAACAAGAGCGTGATCTTGGAATTCAACAAAAAAAACTGAAGAATGAAATAACGTCACTGGTAGAGTTAACAGAAAACTTAGAAATACCTCTGAGCAACATTGCTAAAGGATTGGGCAAACTGCTGAAGCCAGGTGACATAGTGAGTAGAGGCATAAGTGGGGGAGAAGCTGATTCAGAAGGTGCATTATTCAACGAGGTACGACGTTCAGATTCATTGTCTAATGGGGCAGAGGTTAGTTGGGCTCCTACTGATTTCCTAATTTCTTCTCCTTTCGAAGACTCTTCCTCGCTAACTATGTTTACCGTAGCGGGTTGGTCGGTTATGGGATGGACTGCCCCAGTTAACAATAGGGTAACCTTACTGGACAGTTTAGCAAGGTTTTCGAGAAGAGCACTAGCCTCCTTCCCTTGAATGTCCTTCAACTTTAGAAACAACAGATCGTTAACTCTATTAGAAAAATGAAACAATCTAGCTTGCACACGTTTAAGTTCATTTGGAGAAGGATCATTTTCTTCAAAAAAATAACTACGGATGCTAGCTCAGTAGTATTGTCAGTGACCGTGGAGAGAGAGTCGTCAATCTCTTTCTCTCCCAAAGTGGGGATGGAAATAGGCAAATCAAGGGAATCTTTAAGCTTGTTGGTATCTACCGCAACCGTGCCACCAGATTGTACATTTCTAATTGTTAATTCATAGATTAATTCCTCCTTGCGCAAATAGCCGGGATGGAGGACATCGCGAGGGCCGGGCATGATGACAGACACTTTAAAATTTAGAAAACTCGAAAAATTCCAGCGACAAAGCAATGTTTAGCTGTCAAAAGGGGATAAATTAAGACCCATTCAACCACGCCCTGCTACCACTTGTTACGGAGTTATCCGTGTAAGTCAGAGGTGAAAGAAGGTGCGGGCTGGAATCGGTCTAACTACAAGTCCGAAAGATGAATTAAAATTTAAATAAAGGTTATATTTTCAATAGACAACGAGAGTTAACAAAAGTTTACATAGAATTTGAAAACTTAACAAGTCAACAAGCCAAAATCAGATACAAAGAATTCACACTATTTAGGGGGTTATTACAAGATCTGGGCTTCGAGCCCCAAGTATAATTTCTGAGCTCTCAGCTCACAATCCCAAAATACTAAAGGGCAGAAAATCCTTAATTACATGGAGCATTACCTCCCGACTTTACATTTCAAGCCTGTCTAAGGCACTTTTACCACAACACCATAAAGAGCTGAACCGCTCTCGATCTTTCAAGCCTATAAAGGCAATAACAAACTTTTACACAAACTGCCATCAAGGCATAATACAGAAACAGGGGTATCTCCTACCCAATCTACTGGGCCTTAGTGTGCAAAAACTAGGTTAATTTAAATGGCCCAAAACAAAAAGGATGGAGGCGTGAATTTGCACTCCTAAATCTACATTTTAAAACCTAAGTGGCTCTAGGCCGATACACAAGGGCTAATCCCAAGCTAGAAAGGTGACTCGTATGAGAAAACTTTAATACAGTAAGGAAGAGAAGAAACGGTTACAAAAACGTAGTCACCTCAATTTCAAATGAAGGGGAGCTCGAGAGGGTAAAGCACTCTCTATCCCCGAATTAAAGTTCAAGAAAACTGAAGTTTACCAGGAAAAGGGTTCACATGTTTAATAGTTAACATATTAAATGTTTCGAGCCTTCCCCGGGAGTTAAACTGCTGAGCTAGCGAGAAATAAAGATGTTAAGAATTCATTACCTTGTAGAAGAACTACTGTCTGAAGAACGAGGCGCTTCCCGCCCCCTGCTACATATTCACACACTGAGTTAGATGTTATACTAGTGGCCTGGAGACAAGAAAATCAGCAGTTTTTACACACTCGTGGAAATTCGAGACCTTTCAAGAATGAGTAGATACACCCCCTCAATTTTTATTGGTAGACTATGAATTACACATGGAAATTTGAAGAAGAAAGCTATGATTGGAGGAAAATTTTATACAGAAATTACCGATTGGATAAATTCAAAACAGGCGGAAAGAAAGGATTAATATGCCAACCCACAAACCACATAACAAAATTTAGTAAAAACAAAACTTATGAATACAAAATTTCTTCAAGAGAGTTCATTCCATTGCACCAGGGTGTATTACCATAGTTTTTGGTAGAGACATCTGTTAGAGAATTCCACACTTCTTGATCAATGAGAAACAAAAGCAATTCAAAAACACACAGTGACATCTCCTGATAACCAGTACAGTTAATTCGGTGGTAAAGTTCCGGGTTTCTCCAGTAGAGAAGTTTCAATTGGCGCAAGATTTGAACTTGCGTCGTAGAGGTGTACCGCCAGGTACAGTACCAATTACAAGTAGTCTCATGGTTATAATTCAGTCATCACTTGGTCGCCTCTGTTAGTCGCCTCTTACGACATGCAGGGGATACCGTGGGTGTATTCTTCTCCTCTGTCCCCCAGAAACAGGAGGTGGTGTTTTTGGTCCGCGAGAGCTATTTTGTTTCGCTCAATTCCACCGACAAACCAGTCAGGAACCCCCTATCCACCATCTGGGACGCGCCACGTGGGAGTATCACTTATCACCCTGCTACGCCAGTGTAGTAGGTTCGTGAAGTATCGGCCGAAAGTCAGAAGGAAATACATGAAATTCTCACCTCTGAAGTGTTTCGACATCTACTTAGGGAGATCATCGCGCCCGGGAACAGTGTCCTTGGAAAGCATCAAGGCGCTGCTGAGTTCCCACTCTTTAAAAGGAAATTATAGTCCTCTGAATCTTGAGAGGAGAAATTGAGATAATGACGTTCTACCTGCCGGTTCAGAGGCAGGAAATCACAATGACATATCCCGGAACCAGACACATCAACGAAACGACAGGCCGGGTCGTTTGCGATCGTCGGTGTGTCAGTGACGGTACTGCCTGCAGAGAAATTTCCCGGTACTGAGGATGGGTCTTGTAGTCCGGAGTACGTCGATATTTCATCCACAGTTGGGATGACGATGCATGTGACGACATAGACCTCACATACTTTCACATGAACCTTTCTTACTCTTCCGATTAAGAACTCGCACCATAGCGCAGATTACTTTTACATGTTACAAAGTTCGCCACACTAATCTGCCTTCGATAGCTTTTATGAGCGCGATGTCCTTCCTTTATACCTGATGTAAGTCCTTCGTTCCACCAAGGAATGAGTTTTTGTCCGAGGAGTCGATGAAAATGATTGAATGGACTCCTCAGCATTAGAGATAATAACTGGTGTGATACAAGTTATAATTATCGTCGTCTACGCTTCGGCTATTAGCATCATTAAAGACAGCTAATGATGTAAACTTTGGTCAATCAGCACGCTTAAGAGTCCTTCGGGGAATAGCCTCGATGGATTTCATTTTCAAAAAAGTAATAAGAATACGAAAAGGATCATTCTCACAGACGTCATCGTGTGCATTCTACCAAAATGGAGGAAAGAGCGCTCGGCTGCACAGACCAACGTCAATGCTGGAATAGGTGCCGTACGCTACGTTAAAGGTGTGGTTGTGATCATTGTTTTAAGATAAAAAAACTAGGCTACCATCGAATGCATAAAGCAACCTCTCGTGTTAATCTTCCCAAATCCCTTCCCCTGGGGCTAGGTATTGTCGAGCCCCATAGAGGGTGATGGGCGTTAAAATTGCCCACGAAGAAGAATGGAGGTGGGAGCTGATCTATAAAATCAATTACATCGCTTATATTAACAGGCTGGCCTGGTGGAAAATAAACATCACAAACTGTCGCTATGACAGGCAATAAAGCACGTGCGGCTACTGCCTTCAGCTGGGTTCTTAGTTGAACCTCTTCGCTGTAGATATCAGAACGTACAAAAATAAACTCCACCGGGAAGCCAGTTGGCTTATTCTCGTACTGTCGAGTATAGTCTAAAATTTCTCATGAATATATGAGGACCTGTTCTGAGATTAGTTTCTTGAATATAGAGCATATTCTCGGCGAATAGACTTATTAGCTGGCGCAGCCTGCCGTAACCATTACAATTCCACTGTAACAGTGCCATAGTGTGGACTATAAATAAAGTGTTGGGTTATATGTAAGAAGCGTTATAAGTGTCGTTCATGATAAAGATTATGCTTATTTTTAAAGGGGCCTAACAGCTAGGTTATCGGTCGCTAATGGTATGAAATGAATCGAAATGTAATGACAATTAACTGTCCAAAACTTGGTACTACTCGCAAGTAAATGCGATCCATGGTGTTCCCCGCGTGATGACACTCATCACAAGTAGTTTTATGGTTCTAATTCGATCATTCCTTGGGTAGAGAGCGAGAGAGAGAAAGAAAAAAGAAAAAGAAGGAATCCGTCACTTCGAAAAATGAAGTAACCGGCGAAGAAAGGCAAGGGCCACGAGAGACGTGAAATGGATGAGTCCCTACGCCTCGAATACTCGAATACCATCGGGGTCGGAAAAGATCAAGAGTTGAGCAAGGGAGGTTGGACAGAATAGGTATAAGTGAGAAACCTGGCACAAGTAATTGGGAGCAATGTCAGAACTCAGATAAGGGCTCCGTGGTCGCCAACCCACGCTCTCAAGTTGAGAGCCGCTGGGGCCCCGTTTAGTCACCTCTTACGAGGGGCAGGGGATACCAGGGTGTATTCTTCACCTACATCCCCCACCCACAGGGGGTTCTAGCACATGTTATGATCTTTCATTCTTTACTAAATTAGGCGAGTTCGCTTCTGACTTTTTAATCTCCATTGGTACTGGAATCATTGAGGATATGCCGGTTTTTGTAATGAGTGGCAGTGTGAGCACATCGTTTTGTTTCATGAGGGTTCGAATTTGTGTTGCCTCACGTCAACCCTGGTTATGCTAATGACGACGTCTGCTGACCGTTCGCTATCATGCAAGGTGATGGACGTGTTGTCCCTTTGCGGATCAGCTAGACGCCTTGAGCACGTGTTAGCAAAAGTTGAACCTCTCCCCGTACTGACTATGCATGTGACATTACGATTCGTGTTTCTTTGCAGGGAGACTCAGGAGGCCCATTGTTCGATGGACATACTCTGGTTGGTATTCATGCTTCCGGATACAGGTCAATGAATATGGCCCTTCCCGACAAGAACTTGAGGATCTCATTCTTCAAGCAGTGGATTCTGGAAACAACGACATCCTGAAGACCCTGATGGTTGGCGTCAATAATTTTTTCTGAAATAAATAAATAAATAATATGTTGGAAACTGATCTTTTCGTATTGGATCATATCCTGGAGATTGCTTCCTGGATCACTGCCAATTATAATGTTTACGAAAATTGGAAACTGAATTAATAAGATTCACTGTGATACGAACATTTTTTCAATAATAACACGTAGCGCCCTATATCACTTAAGCCAGCAAGTAACCCATTACGCCGTGTCATTAAATACATGAATATTTTCTGAAAATATTTGCTTAGGAGAGAAGGTGTCTTCAACACATTTCCTACAATCCCACCATCCTGCCCTCAGAAGAAACTTGCTTTTATACCGGAACAGAGAAAACTTTCATCATTACACACAACTCCCCAATGAAATTTTTTTACTATGAAGTGCATAATTTTAGGCAACTTTGCCGCGCTAATGGATCCCAACAAAAGAGTTATAACCAATGAGCTACGAAAAGGTATATAGAATGGCAAGCACAAACGTATCAGCGTTCCGGGTGAAGGTTACCTGAGTTAAGGCAATCATGATGAAGAACGTCATATGGCATGAGTTTGTTGTGATTGTTCGAGGTGTACGGGAGAAAGCGTAATAAGAAATTCGTTTAAAAATACATAGACTATACCTACAATGTTTTCGTTATTAAGTGTACGAATAGATGTAATAAAACAGCAGGCGTGTCGTATTTCAGGTAAGAAATATCATCCAAATCAGAAATTAATGTGGTAGACACCAAATTAAAATTGAAGTGCACGTAATTGTTCCGGGGTTAACCCTGGAACGCAGAGGTGAAAGAAGGTGCCGGGGTGAATGGGTCTAACTACATTGTCAAGAAAGAATTTAAAACTGAAATTGAAGGTTATATTTTTGAAAAGCAACAAGTTAAGATATTCTCACTTAGTGAGATAACAATGACAAAAATAGAAAAAAGTCCTAGTTTCAGAACTTTAACTCTCTTGCGCTTCAAGCCCCTAGTCTTACAATTTCTCGAGCTCCTAGCTCAAATTTACAAAAACAAAATTTGCACAAGGGCAGAAATCCCTCCATACATGGAGCGCTTGCTCCCAACTCACAATATCAAGCCTCTCAGAGGCACTTTTACAACACTAGAAAAGAGCTGTCGTGCTCTCAGTTTTTCAAGCCTCTTCAAAGCGATTTCAGAAAATTACAATCACTTGCAATCAAGGCACAACTTACAAATTTGAAACAGAGGTATCTAGTACCCAACCTATTGGGCCGTTGCGGAAAAGAACAGGTTAAGTAAATGGCCCGAAACACAAATTGAATGGAGGCGTGTACTTGCACTCCTAGATATGAATTCTTAAAACCTAAAGGGCAGTAGGCCGATGAAACAGGGGCTATTCCTAAACTATGGAGGTGACTCGTATAAGAAAGTAATTTACCACATTGCAGAATGAAAAACAGCAATCAAGGTAGTAACCTCAAACCAAGATGAAGGGGAGCTCGAGAGGGTACATCACTCTCTGTCCCCGATTTACAGTTAAAGATTTATGAAATTTTTACATGAGCCGAAAAGAGATTTACATTTTAGAGAAGTTGGTTACGTAGTTAAAGTTTCGAACCTTTCACTCGGGTTAAACAGCGGAGCTAGCAAAAATGTAAGATGTTAGATGGCCATTACCTTGCTGAAGAACTGCTGCCTGATGAAAGAGGTGCCGCTCGTCTCCTGCTTGACACACACATGTAGTTAGATGACGATCAAATGGCCAAGAGATGTGAAAATCCGCAGTTTATAAACCCTCGGCGAAAGTTGGAGAACTTTGACGAATAAACCAGCCACACCCTCTCAATTTATTGGTCAATTTGAAAGGTTACACTCCAAATCGATGATGATGATGATGATGATGATGATGATTGATGTTTAAAGGGGCCTAACATCGAGGTCATCGGCCCCTAATTGTACGAAATGAAATAACAAACAATTCAAATTCATCCACTGACCAAAATAAAATAAGAAATGTCATGAAGAATGAATGGATGGACATGAACCCAACAAAAAACAAATAAACAACAAATAAACAAACAAAAAACAGTGGATCAGACTCAAAGATCGTAAATAACATTATTATAGACCAAGAGACCACTTATAAAGCACAATGATGCTTGATGTATGAAGGGGTGCTAAATTCACGTCTAAGGCCCCAAAGAATGGTACATGTCGCGAGTAAAGTAGAACCATGCTATTTGTCATTTTGGGGTACTGATCAAAAGTAATCACGGTGGTCCACAAAAGATGGTGCTACTGACAAGTATTGCAATTCGTACAGGGAACGCAGACCTATGGCGTTTCTCACAAGATGGCGCCACTCATACCCAACGCAAACCCGTAAGGTTCCTCACCTAGGTGTACTAGTCACGGGCGCCGGTATTCCCGTGGTGTTCCTCACATAGTGGGTACCAATCACAGGCAACGCTGACCCACAGTGCCGCTCATATAGCGGTACAACTCACAGGCTACGCCCAGACCCGCGGTGTTGCCCACATGGGTACAACGCACGGTACAAGAATCCACCAGGCCAGGCTTTTTACTGCAACTAATCACAAACCTATTTCGTACCAATTTAGTGATACTACTCGCAAGTACATGCAACCCATGGTGTTCCCCGCATGATGGTTCGAATCAAGAGTAGTTTCATGGTTCTAATTCAATCCTCCCTTGGTCGCCCCTTGTAGTCGCCTCTTACGACAGGCAGGGGATACCGCGTGTGTATTCTACATGTGCGTCCCCCACCCGCAGGGGGTAGTGTGTTTGGTCCGCGAGAGGTATTTTATTTCCCTCAAGTCCGCCGGCATGCCGGTTAGGACCCCCCTATCCGCCACCTGGGACGCGCCACGTGGGAGTATCACCTCTCCCCCTGCTACGCCAGCGTAGTAGGTTCATGGAGGGTGTTAAGTTATAAGCGAGAAAACGCTTTTGAACCTAAACGCTAACATCAAAATCTACACCCGTAGATGTAGATGAAAGCTCGACGGCCATCAAGTTATTAACGGACGGGGGCATTGACGCGAAGAACTTCGACATATTTTCGGGGCGGTATTTCTTCCTGTGAATGTATTCAACCCCTCCCGTCCACAGGAGGTCCAAGACATGATATCCAACCGCAATCCATGTCCGCGCCTACGTCGTCCCTTTTAGTCGCCTCTTTCGACAGGCAGGGGATACCGCGGGTGTATTCTATATATTTGTCCCCCACCCGGAGGGGTGCTTTCCTTAGCTGTCTTTGAATTCCTTCAAGAACTCGGTTGTTCTTAACTGTTCCCGTTGCTTGCGGTGTTCTTTCTGAATGGAGGACTATAAAGGAAACTGACATAAAATAGCGATCCATGTACACTGTATTAGTCTCACTCTAGAGGAAGATATTTCAAGACGTAATCAAAACGTCGGGCTGATACTCTAGAGCAGGAGGAAGAAGTCCAAAATCCCCAGTATGCTTCCAACGAACCCGCTGTGTTTCATTAGCATAAGTGACATCGTAGACTTGAGCTTCACCATTTTCTTCTTCTTCTTCTTCTTTTTCTCTTTTTGAAGTTCTTATTCACTGGAAGTGAGGTACGTTACATGATCAGTGATACATCATCACGATTGAGTGTTTCAGTGATGTCTTTTCCTTACAAGCCTAATGAACAACGAAGCATTAGATAAAATGTTATAAAAAGTCGGTAATCGCACACTCATTCCACACACACACATACACACACACACACACACACACACACACACATACACTACTCATAGCCCATAATTCTGTCCAACCGGACACAGAACAAGGAAACAATGTTCAGTACATTAGCAAAGCCCAAGAAACAATGTCCCCTACTGGGGACATCAAAACTTAATATTTTCTAGATCCAAAGTAAGGTTTAGTATCAATTAAATTAGTGCGGACGTATATTCCAAAAACACTGATAGGGTTATCTCCATAGCCATAAATAAATATTCAGTAGTGTGAAACACAGAAAATATGATATTTACCTCTGCTTGCAGCACATGCTCGAGTAGCATACATTTATTCTGGACTGGGAGTGTTACCATCGGACAATAGTTAACATTTGGCGCTCAAAATACTGTTCCTTTACAGAGCTGCATTCTTCAGAAAGGCAACAATGCAAGAACACAACAGGGGAGGTTGAAAGAATCCCAAGGATATTTCAAAATTAAATGGCCCTTACAGGGGACAGCGGGTCTGTGAAGGATTGTCGAGTGAACTTATTATGTAATTGCAGGATACAGAGCAGCCTTTTATTTCATTTTCCCAACAGTGTATATCCCCTTACTTACTTTTTTTGAAAAGACCAGTTGTTAAATTAAAATATTTATTCAGAAAAATTAATAAAACATCCGTATAATATATAACTAAAACTAAACTTCTCAAAACAATCTTTTACTTTGGAAGGTCTATGTTTTCCCGTACTCGAACGCTCATCGGCACATCGTGGATGTTGGTGTCTACAGGAACCTGGAACAGAAAATTTTAACAATGTTACGTTCACCGATGGTATGAAGCCTATACAGAGGAGTTCCTGTTCAGTGATTGCGTTGTGCAGGGACCTGTATTTTCACGGGGATACTACTCCTGAGGTACAAGACGCTCCCACATGGGAGGGGCGGATACAGCCTGGGATTTTTTTGCGTAATTCCCCCCGTAACACGTCCCTCATCAAGCAGCGCGCACATTTATGTGTTGATTCGATCAAACCCAGGAGAGGGAACCGAGAGGCACATAACATCATAGTCATATTTTAAGAAAGGTGGTGACGATTACATCTAACGGTACGAGGTACAACGAAATGAAACGAGAGTTAAATCTTCAAAATGTATATACTGACTAAAATCTAAAACGAATAATGATGAATAAACGGCCATGAATCCAATACAATCAGTGGGTCAAATTCACAATGCCATATTTTATGAAATGGTGCTAGTTGCGCAAAGAAGTCCAAAATCCACATTACCGGTCCCTCATAATAGTTCTTGTAGTAGAGGTACACCTTCAACAACTATTTAAATTGTGCGCCTTCTCCACTAATTGCAATCTCTGACAGAGATTGAAAACCCTTAACAATTTGTAAAAAATTTCCCTCGATGGCTAGATGGCGCTGGAATCTATTTTCTAGCGATATCTGGTGGGCTAAGCCCCAGTGAATCAACTGTGAAATTTAATTTGTTATAGTTGGTAAACCTTCCATCTTGTTATTTCTTTTTATGTGCAGAAGTAGTCAACTCAACAAATGGTTTCTCCTCTAATGCAGCCTGCCTATCACATGCCGATAATGAAGTTTTCTAACCAATCTGAACTCACTATAATCTATCAGCTTCATTGTCCGCAATGCTTGCAATCTGAACTCAGGTAAATGAATGGACATTTATCCTATCGATGATGTTTGTTGTTAAAAGGGGACTAACATCTAGGTCATCGGCCCCGATGGTAAGAGATGAAACAATATGACATGATAATTACAATTTTAAAATGTATCCACTGACCAGAATTTAAAAGAAACGATGCAGAGACATGGTTATGAGTAATCAGTGGATATAAATCGCAATGCCTGATAAAATCATAGAAAATATAGATCACGGTACATGCAGAAATAAATATTATTCAAATTAATATTATAAACACACTAAAATATACAAACACAGACCAAAACAGTCAATATAGGATAAAACGTAGTATATGAAGACCAATAGAAATTACTACGTGTATATACGATAAAACAGCCCACTATCCCTCATAAAATGAATGACGAGGTCTGGTGACAGCTCATCGCGTAGGAGCCTCGTCCATCTTCGGGAGGGCCACCAGCTCAAGGTAATGGCAGATCCAGTTAAAACCTGATAATCTTTCAAACCTAGATCGAGGGGAAAGTTTCAAATCTTTGGCAATGCAACTTTATTTCCTAAAATATAAATTTCAAAATCTTAATACGTTTACATTTCAAACTAGACGGAAGAACTTAACCGAAATCAAGGAATAGAGAGTGAAGTACACTCTCGTTTTCCCTCTCAACTTGATTTTGAGGTGACTGTGATTTTGTAACCTTTTCCATCTTGTAAACCCTGTCACTTAAATATTTTTCTCCTTCTAATCACATTTGTAACGTCCGACCATAAGCCCAAATAGGGCTTTATGTATTTAATATAAATTTCTAGGAGTGCAAGAGTTCGCCTCCTTTCCATTTGGATTTTTGGGCCAGTAATTTAACGTTTTGCTTTTATCAAAAGCCTTGCAGTATGGGTACCCGTTAACGCTGTGAAGCTCTGATGATGATGAGTGTTGTGTGTCCTTCGCGATCTCAGCTCTGCGCCTGATAGCTCCGCAACACACCGCAGGCAGGATCTTTCCAGACTCTACGAGGTGACTGCAGTGCGCTTGTTTGAGACGTCAGCCAGCACTATAAAAGGAGCAGCATTCCGCTACTTCCCAGGACTCCCCAGTGTCCAACGCCAGATAACACTGCAAGTCGAACAAGGAGGCTATCCCTCTTAAACATGTGTATCGAACAGGTGGACTGAATTCTGGTTGTGAGGTCTCACCTCAAGACACTGCCTCACCTCCCGCTTCCTGTAGCCACGTCGAGCCCCGATGCCAGTATTCTACTCATCCCTCAGTCCTCACTTGTGCTCCGATATCAACATTAGTATTCTACTAATTGTGAATATTTATGTCAGCTCCTGACAAGCCTACGGCAATTACTAGCATTCTGTTAGTACGAACTTTCATTGCAAGTTACACTAGTAATTCTTCAAGGCAGATAGTTTTTGACTATCTTGAACTCTCCCTTATTGGAAAGACTATCTCCTCAAGATAAATTCGTGTGTATATAGAACTCTCATGTGTATAAAGTGTATATTTCAAAAGACCCTCAGTCTACTGTTAATATCATCCTTAATTGCGTACAAGTTCATCCAGTTTCAAGAAAAGTTTAGTTATATTTATGTACATATTGTGTAAAAATTTATCGAAGCAATAAATTTGTTGTGTTTCTGTATACCGATTCCTTGCATACAACAATGAGGATGATGCTTGTTGTTCAAAGGGGCCTAACATCTAGGTCATCGGCCCCTGATGGTATGAAATGAAATGACAAAGGTTAAAAATCACCCACTGACCAAAATAAAAAAGTGAAAAATATCATAAACAACGAATGGATGGATATGGATTGAAAACAATCAGTGGATCCGATCCAAAAACTATCATAAAAATAGTATTACTGACCAAGGGACCACTTCTAAAGTACAATCCTGAATCGAGGAAGCTCGTTATCTAAACGGGTCCAAAATACAGGTCAACGGTCCCCCATAATGGTACTTATACCATGGTTCTACTTTACTAGCGATTTGTCTTGTTGGGATACTAATCAAAAGTAACGCAGACTCTTGGTGTTCCACACATGATGGTACTACTCACAATTATTGTACATCGTACAGGTAACGCAAACCGATTGTGTTCCTCACCAAGGTGTACTATTCACGGGCGCCGGTTTTCCCGTGGTGTTCCTCACATAGTGGGTACTAATCACAGGCAACGCTGACCCACGGTATCGCTCATATAGTGATACTAATCACAGGTAACGCCCAGACCCGTTGTGTTGCTCACAATGGTACTAATCATGGGTACTGTAAACCCACAGTCCACACCCTCTGCTGCTACTAAGCACAAACCCATTGTGTACCAAATATAGTGGTACTACCCGCAAGTAAAGGCAACCCGTAGTGTTCCCCGCGTGATGGTACTAATCAAAAGTTGTTTCATGATTCTAATAAAAACATACCTTGGCGCCCCTTTTTTTCGCCTCTCACGACAGGCAGGGGATACCGTGGGTGTATTCTCCGTCTGCATCCCCCATCCACAGAGGTAGACAAAGAGATAAAAGAAGAAAATAGAAGGGATCCGTCACTTCGGAAAATGAAGTTACGGACGAATAAAGGCAAGGGCCACAAAGCGCGTGAAAACGAAAGACTGATTAGAGCCTCGAATGCTCTAATACCGTCGGGGTCGGAAAAGAACAAGAGTTGACCAAGGGAGGTCGGATAGGATAGACGAAAATGAGGAGCCTGGCACAAGTAAGTGAAAGCAATTCCAGGACCCACCTACGGGCCTCGTGGTCGCCAAACCCACGCTCCCAAGTTGAGAGCCCCTGGGGCCACTTTTAGTCGCCTCTTACGACATGCAGGGGATACCGTGGGTGTATTCTTCATCTGTGTCACCCACGACAGGGGGTCCTGTGAAACTCCATTCATTTAATCCTTAAGATATCAGACTGTTGAGCAGTTAAGACAGTGAATACTGTTTAGTTTTGTTTAAATGTAGATTGTGTCTAGATAGGCCTAGAAGGTGTAATTTTCGAAAACAGATTCTTAAGTGTAAATTCATACAGCAAGGACGTTCTGCCTATTAATGTAAAAGTATTCATGTATGGGTTGAACTTATTTGTAAGTGGAGTGATCTGCCACTCCATCTCCCAATGGGAAATACCCAAATGTCTCCGCTGAGAGCAAATATCCCTTGCTTGAAACTTGTAAAGCAACGGGAGAAGTGTAACTGGCTCCTTAGCAGCCTTATCTGCACATTCTCTTCCATCTACACACATGTGGCTTAAGAGCCACATAAACGTGATTCTGGTGCCGGCATCCGAACACCCGGCCAGAAGGTCCTGGATCCACTGCACACGAGTTTGCAAAGAGAAACAGGAATCCCTAGAGTGTAGTGAGCTCAAGGATACAGTACACAGAATAAAGTGCAGGCGCTAATCGGACACTGCGTACCGCAGAGCTTCACAGATAGCATAGAGCTCTGCTGTGTACACACTACAGGTTTCCGGGAGAGCAAAAAGAAACATATCATTGTCGACAACGAACGCACAGCCCATTTTCGTGTCTGTTCTCGAACCATCCGTGTAAACGACGACTAAACCTGGATAACAGCCAACAACGGACGATAAATCGAAGGGTCCGTGTTTTCCCTCGGGCCAGTGTGCAGATCAAGGATTATTTCAGGTCGTCGTATTATCCAAGGAGGCACCCCACTTGGTTGTCTGACTAGGCAAGGAACCGAAGGCAAATCAAATAATCTGTGACTGCTATCCAAGTGTATTCCAACCGGCCGCGTTGCTCGAGGACAAGCAGCGTGAGCCGACAGCGTGCAGTGTTAAATACGCAAGGAGAGCATGGCAGAAGAGGCATCTGTCGCAAATTTGTAGCATACGACAGAAGCATTTGCTGACACCTCATCAGGTGTAAAGGCGGCACACCAGATTCTGCGAGCAGGCTAGCAAAGGGTCTTGTTCGAAAAGCTCCCGTCGCCAACATAACCCCGCTGTGCTGGATGCTGTTCAGTTTCACATGGACGCTTGGTTTGCAGAGCCATATGCTGCACTGCCGTAGTCTAACCTGGATAAAATATGAGCCCTATAAAATTGTAGAAGCACCATGCGGTCAGCCACACAATTATTGATGCCAAGAAACTTAAAGATATTCAGGTTCTTGGTGCATTGCACTTTTAACTGCCGCACATGAGGCACCCGCGATAATTTGCTATCGAAAAGGGGCTCAAGAATCGGTAGTTGTCAACTACAGGAAGAGCGACATTTCCTAAATAAAGTTCAGGATGCAATTGAAGAGTTCGCTTCCGGAAAAAGAGCACACAGAGGTCTTTGCGGTCGAAAACGGAAAGTCACATCCTAACGTCAATTTCCATTCTCCTAATAGCTTGCTGTGCCTAATTGTCGCCCTACGACTGCCATTATATCTGAGCTATAATGCAGAGCAAAATCATCCACATACTGCGAAGGTATTACTGCTGAACCAGCAGCAGCGACAAAGCCTGGTACTAATCATAGCTACTGCAAAAGCCGACATCGCTTTCTGTTGCTACTTATCACAAACCTATTTTGTACCTAACATAGTAAAAGCGACCCATGGTTTTCCCCACGTGGAGGTACTAATTACAAGTAGTCTCATGGTTCTAATTTGATCATCCCTTGGTCGCCCCTTGTAGTCACCTCTTGGTAGGGGATACCGTGGGTGTATTCTTCGTCTGCGTCCCCCACCCACAGGGGTTAGTTGCCTCGTTAATTGCTCTCAATTTGCTGGGAGTCCAGATAACTGGCCACTCTGATTCCTAGGACGCGAAGATGGTTCGACGTAGCTGAGGTCAAATATCCGTAGCAGGTACATGCATGCTTGCTCTCTCAGTAATAGTCCACGTGGAGTACGTGAAAAGCGTGCCGCTCCTGGATCCGGCTCGCTTGTCAGCTCTCAGTGTTGCACAGCTGCACGTACTTTGTCTAGTCTCGCTGCTCGTTCTCAGTGGCTAAGTAGTTAAAACGGAGAGGTGATAACTCTGTGTCTCGACTTGGGGAAATTCTGGCAGCCCGCGGATAACTAATGTAAACGCGGCCGGCCAGCTAGGCTTCAAAAGCGTGCTCGTCGTTAAGGGGGAAATTGTAACCAAATTGCATTCATACGCGTATCAAGGTAGGTTACGACAGCGCCCTTAGCTGCATCATTCGTTAAGCTATCATAAGTGGTGGTGGATCCTAAAGACTCAACTTATGCTAATAAAACATTTTTTGAAGAACTGATTGAAAAAATAAACAAAATGAAAGGATTATTTGTGGAAGATGGAATGATATTGTTAGGGGATTGGAATGCAAGAGTGAGTAATAGGGTACCCGATTATGGGAGAGAGGATAAGGAAGTGAGTGAGTACAGAAGAAATAGTAAAGACAAAGATATAAATAGCTATGGGGTAAGATTATTAGAGTTATGTGCTATAGAAAAATTATATATTTTAAATGGATGGATGCAGGGAGATAGTAATGGTGAGCTGACATTCATCTCATCGAAGGGCGGGAGTGTAGTAGATATAGGAGTTAGCACGGAAATAGCTCTAAAGAAGATAATAAGTTTTGAGGTGACAGAATGTGTGATAACAGAACATATGCCCATCAAGATAAAATTAAGTGGGGAGTATGATGGAGTGAAGAGAAGGGTAGGAAAAAGAGATAGGTATAAGGAGGGATGGAAGTACATTTGGAATGATACCACGATCGAGAGATTGAGAACAGAGTTAAAAGAGAGTGAAGAAAGTATAAGGGTTGAAAGTGAAAGGATATTGGAAGGAGGAGATGTGGATGAAGTTTTAAAACTAATAGAACGCCCAGTATGGAAGGTGGGTAAGAAAGTGAGAATAAGGGAAGAGATAGACAGAAACATAGGCGCGGGGTGGTTTGATGAAGAGTGTAAGAGGAAACGAATGGTTGTAATGACAGCTCTAGCGGACTTCAAGAAAGGAGGGGAACAGGGGAAAAGAGAGGATTATTGTAAAGTAAGAAGAGATTACAAGAAGTTACTAAATGAGAAAAAAAAGTGCTGGAAAGAGGCGGAAGCTGAGAGAATAAACAGGTATTGCAAAGAGAAAAGATTTGATAGGGTTTGGGAAACTATAAATAAGATAAAGAGAACTAGATCGACAGGGAGAGGAACAATGATAACAGAAAATGAGTGGATAGGATATTTTGCAGAGCTTTTGGGTGGGAGGGGAGAAGGCCAGGGGGGGGTATGGAAAAGACGTATATTGTAAAGGAAGTACAAACAGGAGTACAGTTACTAGATGAGGAGATAACAAGTCAGGAAATAGTTAGGGTGTTAAGTAAAGTAAAAACCAAAACAGCGGGTGGGGCAAATGGTATTACTAACAGGATATGGAAGGAAGTAGGAGCAAATGAAGTGATGTTGAAAGTGATGGTGAAATTTTTTAACAAGATATGGGAAACGAATAAATTCCCTAGCGAGTGGAGAAAAGGAGTACTTTGTCCTATATATAAGAACAAAGGAAGTCGAAGTGATCCAAACAACTATAGAGGAATAACACTCCTGGACTCGCTGTCGAAGGTATATACAGGAATTTTAGCTAATAGGATTATAAATTGGGCAGAGAAATATGGAAGGATTTCGGACTATCAAAATGGATTTCGTAAAGAGAAAAATACTGTGGATAATATATGGATTTTGGATACTTTAATTACGAAGTATGTGAAAATAGCAGGGAAGAGATTATATGTAGCAGCAGTAGATTTAGAGAAAGCCTTCGATGCAGTGAATAGAGAGGCGTTATTTACTAGATTAAGAGAGGTTGGGTTATCGGTAAAAATGAGGATGGCAATAGAAGGAATATGTGAGAAAGTATTGGTGATGATTAAACTAAAAGGGGGTGGGTTGAGTAAGTGTATGGAATCGAAAAGGGGTGTGAGGCAGGGTTGTAAGCTATCACCCATATTATTTCTACTGTTTATAAATAATATATTGGATAGACATGGAGGCGAGAGATGGCAATGCCCTTGGATTGGGAAGAGGGAGATACCGGGGCTGCTATTTGCAGACGATTTATTGATCTTGGCATTAACAGCAAAGGGGTTGCAGGAAGGACTAAATGAGGTAGTGAAATATACTAGAAGATGGGCACTCAAGATAAATGTACGGAAGACGCAGATAATGATATGTAGGAAGAGGAAAGCCAAAAAAGAAAAGAAATTCTGGACAGTCGAGCAGCAAGAAATCAGACCAGAAAAACAAATGGAGTATTTAGGAGTTATAATTAGTAGTAACGGCACGTGGGAAAATCAGATTAGAAGAGCCAGATATAAAGGGAGGGGAGCACTGGCAGTAGTGGGGATATTAGAAAATAAATTTCCGGATATAAAGTACAAAATACAGAGATTGGTGTTCCAATCAATGGTCAAAGGAAAAATGTTGTATGGGGTAGAAATATGGGGATTAGAGGAAAATAGAAAAGAACTAAACCAGGTGGTGGCGAAATTTAGTAAGATTATTATGGGAGTCCCAAACTGTACTGCAAATGTGGGGGCTAGATTAGTATGTAAAGAATCGATAGACACTACTATAGCCAAGAGGGTGATGAAGTATTGGATGAGATTGGAAGAAGGGAAGGGAGGGGATTTAGTACAAGACACATATAGGTTCCAGAAAAATATGGAGAACGAGAGGTATTGGGTAAATAAGTGCAAAAATAAATTACGAAAACTGGGGTTAGGAGATATAGGATATGAGAGGTGGAGAGAAAAGAAAGAATGGGTATGGAGAAGGGTTATAAGGAGAGTTGCCGATATAGAGAGACAGAGTTTAATAATGGAATGTATAGAAAGAGCCTCACTATCAGTATTTAATAAATTGTTAGAAATCATGAACCCGAAAATCGAAGTGGAGGACCGGAAGGGCAAGAGAGGTCTATACTGGTGGATTTTTGGAACTCCTACTAACAGAGGCTGGATAGGTACAGAAAATGCAGGTAGATGTATTCTGTGTGGAGAAAAATGGTCGGACCTACATATATTCATCGAATGTAGGGAGTTAGAAAAGTTGAAAAAGAAAGTGTTGAGTAAAAAAGAGATAGAAAAAGTAGAAAAAATTGAAAAGATGACGGTTTGGCTGGCCAGAGAATGGGGAAGAGGAACAAATATTTCGAAATATTTAAATATGGTTAGAATGAGATTTATAAAGAAATTAAGAGAATAAGGGGTAAAAGAGGGTTACAGAGGAAGGAGAGGAAGGAGGTAGACGATACTGCTAGGTTATATAAAAATTGAAGACAATAAGAGGAGTTTGAAGTACAGTCTGATTGTATGATGAAAAGAAGATTTGTAGATATTTGGAGAGGATTGCATGTGTGAGAGAACGGAGGTGGTAGTTAATGTTAGAAAAAAAATATAATAATAATAAAGCAACGAGGGATGTGAGTAAGAGGAACTGTTGGACGGTTTAGAAACGGAAATAAGCGGAAGAAAGAGAAGGAATAAGGGAAAGCCAGGTTTGATTGTTGGCAATTAGATGGTTTAAGATTTAAGTTCAAAAAAAAAATAATTATAGAGTAGTTTTTTAGTTTTAGTCTAAGACTCGTAGGAGCTATAGAATTGTCAACAAATACATTTGTAAACAGTGTTAGAATATGAATGATAGGGCTAGTGGACAAGAAAAGGTGTTTGGATAACATAATAGTAGATAATTTTAAACTCTGGCTTAAAAATTTTAATAAGTAATGAGTGGCCGTGAGGAAGAGGAACTGTTGGACTGTTTAGAGATGGAAAGGATTGATAAGTGATGTGAGGAAAAGGCAGATCTGGTTTGTGGCAATTCCGTGGTTTAATATGTAAGTTAAACTATTTTTTAAAAAATGCAATTAGGAAGTAGTTTTAGTCTAAGAGACGCAAGAATAAGAGAGAAAAGCGATGAGCAAGGAACTGGAAATTGTCAACAAGTGTGTTTGTATATAGTGTATAAATATTAACTATACGGTATAGTGGAAAGTAGTTAGCGAATAAGTATTACAAGAGAGATGGACAGAGGCTAGGAAGAGTAAGAGGGGAAGATTGGGGATGGAAGGGGGGAGGGGTATAAGAGACTGACGGGTGGGATGGTCCAGTCCCATCCCTAGGTGAAAGAGGAAACATGTCCGCTCACAGAATAACAAGTGAATCAAGATAGTGGCAGTAAGACGACACGATTATAGGCGGAGCAGTAGATAAATGCGTGACGGATCGTATGATGGACCGGAAACCGCCTCTACGATTCGCCACGTAAGATGAGGAGAGAAGTACGAGTTATAGGTGGGGGTAATATCTAACCCGGGAGGAGTGGCTGAAGCGGCCAGGGTGGGAAGGCTCTCTCCTCACAGGGAATGCCGCATGCAGCCGAGGTTTTTTATTTTTTTTATGTTTAGTTAGCTGTAGAGAGTAGATAGGGGATGCCCTTACATGCGGAGGAGTTCCTCGCATACCAGAGGCATCTCAATAGTTTTAGACAAGTTGGTGCAGTGTTAGGCTGGATTCCGCCGACATTGACACCACCAAACAAGTAGAGTAGATAGTAATTGTATTGTTTGGTTTATATTATTTTGTGCGGGTTTTTTTGGGTTCTTAGTTAATAGTCTTAGTGTAGATAGTTAGAGCTTTATATTATATATAATAGGATGTTAGTTTATATTGTTTTGTTTTGTTTGGTTTATATTGTTTTGTTTGGTTTTTTGGGTTCATGTGTATTTTATGCTCTTTATTGTCTGTAACCGATGGTGCAAACTAGGGTGGCAATAAAGAGTTATCTATCTATCTATCTATCTCTAAGTGGTGGTGGTTATTGTCTTATGAGCATGTACAACTGGAGAACCGTCCTCTACGAATACCATTCAGAAGGGGAAATATAGGAGGTGCGATAATTCGAAGAATTAAGGAAGGGGCCAAGAAGGGCGTGAAAAATGAAAGAATTCCTAGGGCTCAGAAGCTTCACGCCGTCAGAAACGGAAGGTGGTGGTGGTGCTGGCCATGATGATTACTGTTTTGGGAGGAAGTACAACTAGGCAGCCATCCTGTATATAACACTAATCAGAGAGAAAAAATGCAAAGGACTCGACACTTCGAAAAGTGAAATATTGCCTAAAGATTGAAACGAGCCGCGAAAATGAAACACTACGTAGGCCTCGGAGCCTAATAGCGTCGGGGTCGGAAAAGAACAAGTTTTGACCAACGGAGATTTGATAGGATAAATAAAAATGAACATCCTGGGACAAGTGAAAGCAATGCCAGAACTCAGATAAGTGCCCGGTGACCACCAATCCATACTCCTAAGTTAAGAACCCCTGAGACATGGCCGTGCAAGGTAGTATAGAAAGTGTGAATGTGAGGAATCTGGCACATGGCACATGTAGGTAGACACAATGCCAGACTCAGCTAGGGGGGCAGTGGTCACCACACCCAGGGATACCGTGCCTGTGTTCTACTGCCCCCACCTATAGGGAAATGAAAGTCTGGTACTTACCTTACCAGAAAACGTTCTGGCCAGCTTTTGGCGGTGTAGCATCCAGCGTCTGTTCTTTATGAAGTCGCTAAAGACTTGCTGGGTAGTCGGGTACACATAATTCAAATAGTTCAGGACACGTGACCATATGTTGGACTGATTGTTCCGCATTATCCAGTAACGAGGACAAATCAAGCAGTCTACTGCAGTTAACGCCACGACACGGCGGTTGACCATATTCTCGCCTATGGACACAATAGAAAGTAATTAAATACCACACGGTCTACTGCAGAGGCCCGAGGGTCATATTTTAACGGGCCCCGGAAAAAAATCAGTATTACTGCAATGGAATTTTTGTTTGCAGTTCAGAGAAATATAACATTTTAACTATTTCTTACAATTCATTGATATGATCGCTAGTCCACATAGTTGCCTGCTATTAAATGAAGGGCAGAGATGGCAGCTTCCTTCGGTGTAGATGATGCTGATGATGCTTGTTGTTTAAAGGGGCCTAACATCGAAGGTCATCGGCCCCCAATGGAACGAGATAAATGACATGAGAGATGAAGTTAAAATTTTAAAAATCATATCCACTGACTAGAGTTAAAAAACATGGTGATGAAGAAAAATGAGGGTGAGATTAAAACAATCAGTGGATCTAATACGCAATGCCTAATTTTCTACTAAAATAAGACAATATATAGGAAAACTAAGGAATAAGGCATTACCTGGTAGTACGTTAAAATAACACATTAAAATACGCAACATAAACTGAAATGAAGTCAATGGGATAAAAGCGCAAGTGACACAAAACGCACTAGGACAAAGGACAGCATCATACACGATAAAACAGTCCACGATCCCTCATAAAGCGGACGACGAGGTCTGCTGACTGCTCGTCATCACGCAAGATAAGGGAGATAGTACTCGGAAGGTTAAGACTACGGCGCAGATCGACCAGGTCTACACAGTCCGTAAGGATGTGCACCACGGTAAGATGGTCGCCGCAGGTACACACCGGAGGGGGTTCTCCTTTCAAAAGATGCGAGTGAGTCAAGATACCGTCGCCGATCCGAAGACGACATAATACCACGGCTTCCCTCCGCGAAGCCCGAAGGGAAGTCCTCCATACCTTCGTTGTTCCTTTTATCGCTCTCAGCTTATTGGGAATTGGAATGGCCTGCCACTCCATCTCCCAATGGGACATAACAAGATGTCTCAGCTGGGAGCGAATATCACTTGCTGGGACCTTGAAAGGCAACGGGGGCAGTGTAACTGCCTCCTTGGCAGCCTGATCTACTAACTCGTTTCCCTCTATGCCCATGTGGCTAAGGAGCCATAGAAACGTGCCAGCATCCCAACACCCGGCCAGCAGGCCCTGGATTCGCTGCACCAGGGGGTGCCGAGGGAAACAGGTATGTATAGACGGGAGCTTACTCAAGGAGTCAGTACACAGAAGATAGTGTCGGCGCTCATTGTACAGTGCGTACCGCAGAGCCTCACAGATAGCATAGAGCTCTGCCGTTTACAGACTACAGGTTGCCGGAAGAGCAAAAAGGAACCTATCATTGTCAACAAGGAACGCACAGCTCACCTTCGTATCTGTCCTTGAACCATCCGTGTAGACGACGACTGAACCTGGAAAGCGGCCAACAACGGACCGGAAGAGCCTCCGATAAATCGAAGAGTGCGTGTTTTCCTTTGGGCCAGTGTGCAGATCCAGGATTATCTCAGGTCGTCGTACGACCCACGGAGGTACCCCACTTGGTTGTCTGACAAGGCAAGGAACCGAAGGTACGTCAAATAATTCGAAACTGCTATCCAAGCGTATCCCAACCGGCCGCGTCGCTCGAGGACGAGCAGCGTACAGCAAACGGTGGCCATTGTTGAACACGCAAGGATAGCTTGGATGAAGTGGCATCTGTCGCAAATTTGTCGCATACGAAAAAAGCTTCTGCTGGCGCCTCAGGTGTAAAGGCCACACACCAGACTCAGCGAGTAGGCTGGCATTGGGCCTTGTATGAAAAGCTCCCGTCGCCAACCTAATCCCGCCGTGATGGATGCTGTTAAGCTTCGCAAGAATGCTTGGTCTTGCTGAGCCATATGCTGCACTGCCGTAGTCTAGTCGAGATAAAATATGTGCCCTATAGAATCGTAGGAGCACCGTGCGGTCAGCCCCCCAAGAAGTGCTGCTAAGAAACTTCATGATGTTAAGCTTCTTAGTGCATTGCACTCTTAACTGCAGCACGTGTGGCTCCCACGATAATTTACTGTCAAAAAGAAGCCCAAAAATCGGTAAGTGTCAACGACTGGAAGAACGACATTTCCTAAGTAAAGCTCAGGATGTGGGTGAAGAGCACGTTGACGACAGAAATGGACAACAGAGGTCTTTGCGGCAGAAAACCGAAAGCCACGACCTAAAGTCCACTGCTCCACCCTCCTAATAGCTTGCTGTAATTGTCGCTCTGCGATTGCCATACTGCACGAGCTATAGTGCAGAGCAAAATCGTCCACATATAGGGACGGTATTACTGCTGGACCAGCAGCAGCGACAACACAGTTTATGGCAATCGCGAACAGTGTGACACTAAGGACCGATCCCTGTGGGACTCCATTTTCTTGAACGTGGTATTGCGAATATGTTCTCCCTACTACGACACTGAATAGACGGAGGGACAAAAAATTCGCAATAAATACCGGCAAGTTACCTCGGAATCTCCATTGATGCAGGACTGAAAAGATGCCATATCGCCAGGTGGTGTCGTAGGCCTTCTCCAGGTCAAAGAAGACAGCTACCAAGTGCTGTTTGCGGAGAAACGCATCCTGAATAGAGCTCTCCAGGCGTACTAAGTGGTCAGTGGTGGATCGAGCGGCTCGAAAACCACATTGGTACTCGGACAAGAGTCCTTGTTTCTCCAGACACCATAGGAGTCGGCGATTTACCATCCTCTCCAATAGCTTACACAGGCAGTTTGTAAGACAAATTGGTCTGTTACTTCCTGCATACTTAGGATCTTTGTCAGGCTTGAGGACAGGAATGACTATGCCCTCTCGCCACTGAGACGGAAAATCGCCCTCTCTCCAGATCCGGTGGAACACACGAAGGAGATATAGTAAACTATCATCACTAAGGTGTTTCAACATCTGGTTATGGATGTTGTCCGGTCCAGGAGACGTGTCCTTGCAAAGCGCTAAGGCGCTGCGGAGTTCCCATTCCGAAAAGGGCACGTTGTATTCCTCTGAAGCTTGGGTGGCAAAACTAAGGTGATGACTTCTGCCTCCCGCTTCAGAGCGAGGAAATCAGGATGGTAATACCTGGAGCCAGATACAACCGCGAAATAACTCGCTAGATGGTTAAATATCGCGAGAGGGTCAGTGGCGACACTGCCTGCAACGGAAATTCCCGGTACAGGAGATGATCCTTGGATACCCGAAATTCGTCGAATCTTAGTCCACACTTGAGATGATGGAGTATGTGACGTCATAGACGACACATATCTCTCCAATGAAGCCTTCTTACCTTGACGAATAAGAACTCGCGCCTTAGCGCGCCGTTTCTTAAATGTTAGCAAGTTGGCCACAGTAGGCTGTGAACGGTAGCGCTTATGAGCGCGACGGCGTTCTTTGATGGCTGCTGCTATTTCTTCGTTCCAACAAAGGAACGATTTTTCGGCGAGGATTTCCGGAGAAGAGCGGAATGGACTCCTCAGCAGCCACAATAATAACTTGGGTGACGCAAGTTATCTCCTCGCCGACGGTCCGCCTGATATCGTCAGTAAAGACAGCTAGTGATGTGTACTTTGGCCAATCAGCATGTTTAAGAATCCATCGAGGGGCAGCCTCGACGGATTTATGTTTCAACAAAGTAAGGATGATGGGAAAATGATCACTGTCACAGAGATCATCGTGTGTATGCCACCGAAACAGTGGAACCAATGCTCGGCTGCATAGATTTACGTCTATGCGAGAATATGTGCCGTAGGTACACTAAAGTGAGTTGGTTCCCCTGTGTTCAAAAGACATAAGTCCAGGTCTGTCACTAATGTTTCCAGCTCTCGGCTCCGGGGGCAAGGCCTCTCAGAACCCCATATGGGATAATGGGCGTTAAAATTTCCCAATAAGAAGAAGGGAGGTGGAAGGTGATCTATAAGATCAGGGACATCGTTTATGTTAAGATGCAGCCCTGGTGGAAAATACACATTACACACTGTTGCTATGATAGGCAGCGAGACGCGAACAGCTACAGCCTCAAGAGGGGTTCTTAATGGAACCTCTTCGCTGTAGGTATCAGAACGTACAAAAATGCCAACGCCACCGGAATCCCGGTGAGCATAATATCGTTCTGTCGAGTATAGTTTGAAATTCTTCAAGACCGTATGATGACCAGGTCTGAAATTGGTGTCCTGAATACAGACTATACTCGCTGCGTACACACTAATAACTCAGCAAGATGCCTATCATAACCGTTACAATTCCACTGTAAGAGTGCCATAGTGTGGACTATAAAAGGAGTGTTAGGTTATGAGCAACATAATGCTCGCATCCTAAACACTATCTACATCTACGTAGATGTAGAGGACAGCGCGACATCCATCCCGTCATCAACAGACGGCGGGGATGCCGCCCAGAACTTCGACGTTTTTCGGGGGCGAAGGGGTCCCCTACGAGGAGAGCGCGCCGGTTTGGGAGCAGGAGTACCTCCCGGCGCCGGCTCATACCCTCAGGAGGGGGGCATGACTTCTCTTTCGCAGGGGAAGTCCGAGAGCCCTCAGCACGGACGCTCTTCTTCCCCTTCTTCTTTTCGAGTTTAGACAGGCTGGTATATGGTTTCCCAGCCCTGGTCAACGAAGCCGCCTCCGCCGGCTGGGGCACGACTTTCGTCGACCTCCTAGGGGGGGAGACTTAGTCTTCTCCCCTTGCTGTGCTTGCTGGGAACTACCAGCCTGCACAGACTTCTGGTTGGTCGAAGGATGGGTGGTCCACCCTCGAGCTTTGACTCTGCGATGTTGCTGGGAGCAGCAACAGTCGCCTTGGGCGCAGCGGTCTGGACAGGTGTCGAGGTTGTACATTATGAACCTGGAAGACTCTCAGCTATCAAGCTATAGTCAAGTGTACGGGCAGGTGTATTCGTCGAATTAAACTTACGGCGCGCTTCCTGGTAGGAAAGACCATCCAGGGTCTTGATCTCCTCGATCTTCTTCTCAGTCAGTTATGTCGGACAATTCCGATCCCGAGGAGAATGAAAACCGGAGCAGTTAGTGCACTTGTATGGAGTTGTGCACTCCTCCGCGCCGTGAGCTACTCGTCCGTATGTACAACATACAGCCTGATTCGAACAGCGAGATACCATATGTCCGAATCGCTGGCACTGATAGCATCGCATAGGAGGCGGGATGTACGCCCTCACATCGCAACGATAAGTTGTTACCTTGACTTTCTCTTGTAACACTGACAACTTGAAAGAGACAATGAAGGCACCAGTGGCAACGTCTTCACCGTTGACTTTGCGCGTAAAGCGCCGGACGTGTGTCACGCCACGGTTCTTCATGTCTTCCATCAGCTCGTCGTCAGTGTTCAAAATAAGGTCGCGGTGAAAGATGACTCCGCGAACCAGGTTCAAGGACTTATGCTCCTCCACTTTGACGGGGATTTCGCCAAAGTGTTCGCACTTAAGCAACTGATCAGCTTGCAGTGCTATACGAGTCTTTAGAAGCAAACTGCCGTTGCGCATTTTCTTAAGTTCCTCCTCCAGTTGCCATAGACGCCTTCGATGTGCCTACTAAAGAGGATCGACTTCACCAGCTTAAAATCATGCACATCGGTTCTGGTAGCGACCAGAAACCTAGGGAAGCTGGATCCCATTCCTTCGCGCTGCACATGTTCCCAGGGAGTTGAACCTCTCAGGGAAGAAAAAGATAAAGACTTAGGTGGGGGACCACCTTGAGAAGGACGACTTCGTTTAGATAGCTTCCTCGCCGAATGCCACCCACTCCGATCAGGGGTCTCTGTAGCCGAACCAAGCAGCCAAGGCAAAACCCACCTGGTCGTAGCAGGTACTGCCCGGGGTCCGATGTTGGACGGTGCCTAATACGTGGTGACTGAGGCAATGAGCACTAGGACTCCCTTCCTCCAGTCACCCGCAATAGCACGCACCCCATAGCGTGTACAGAGCACTAAAAATAGAAAAAATAAATAGAAATAATTAATCAGAATATGTCCTTCTGGCATTCGGCTGTGTGGGGACCTGCGTTGTCAGGCGGATACCACTGCCAAGGTACATGACACTTCCACCCGCCGCGTCCTGGGTGGTTGCTGGCACGGGCTTTCGAGCGTAGTCGCACACATAGGAGCTCCATCGCCGAGCAGCACGCACATCAAAATTTTGAATTGTCTACATCTGACCCTCGGAAATAATAATAAAAAATAAAGAGGAGACCATGGCCACATACCCTTTAAGTCGCCTTCTACGACAGGCAGGGATTACCTATGGATTTATTCAGCCTCTCCCATCCACAGGAGGTCCATCACATTATACCAAACCGCAATCCATGTCCGCGCCAAGGTCGCCCCTTTTTGTCGCCTCTTACGACAGGCAGGGGATACTGCGGGTGTATTCTACATGTGCATCCCCCACCCGCAGGGGGTAGTGTGTTTGGTCCGCGAGAGGTATTTTATTTCCCTCAAGTCCGCCGGCAAGCCGATTAGGACCTCGCTATCCGCTACCTGGGACGCGCCACGTGGGAGTATCACCTCTCCCCCTGCTACGCCAGCGTAGTAGGTTAATTCGGTATAGTAATTTGAAGGTCACCCATCTGGAAGCTGGGTGGACGGGAAAGGATGAGAGACTGTTTGCTTGGGTGCCTCTGAGCGAGATGAGATGAGGGACAATATTACTTATATTACCCAGTGCACCTCCCCATACTTGTCTATAATGTGTAGTGTATTATAGATGTAAGGTGTAACAAATGTTTGATTCAAGCAAGTGAGTGGTGGTGGTGGTGATTATTGTTTTAAGAGGAAGTACAACTAGGCAACCATCCTCTATTTTTAACACTCATCAGAGGGAAAAATGGAATGGGTCCGACACTTCGAAAAATGAAGATATCGGCTAAAGGAAGACAAGGGCCACGAAAGGCGTGAAAATGAAAGACTCCCTAGCCCTCGCAAGCCTAATAGCGTCGGGGTCGGAAAAGAACAAGAGCTGACCAAGAGAGGTGGGATAGAATAGATGAAAGTGAGGAGCCAGGCACAAGTAACTGGAAGCAATGCCAGGACACAGCTAAGGGCCCCGTGGTCGCCAACCCACGCTCCAAAGTTCAGAGCACCTTGGGCCCCTTTTAGTGGCTTCTTACGACAGGCAGGAGATACCGGGGGTGTTATTATACCGCTGCTTTAGGTGCTTTACGTCGAACCGACACAGATAGGTCTTATGGCGACGATGGGACAGGAAATGGCTAGGAGCGGGAAGGAAGCGGCCGTGGCCTTAAGGTATAGCCCCAGCATTTGCCTGGTGTGAAAATGGGAAACCACGGAAAACTATTTTCAGGGCTGCCGATAGTGGGCTTCGAACCCACTATCTCCCGAATACTGGATACTGGCCGCAATTAAGCGACTGCAGCTATCGAGCTCGGTACAGGGGAGTTCAAGCAAGTGAATGAATTACCTTCACAACGCAAATATTCAACGAATTGCAAAGAATTATTTGTTTAAATCTGCAACATCTGCCTCGCTTAAAGTGGCTAATGTACTTCTGCTTTCAATCGATAGAGGGCAGCTTCCTCAGTCGCGAGCACGAAGGATCATTATTTCGGCGAGACTCTTTTAATATCATCTCCTTGGAGATAATGTCTTTGTACCGGTTGGTACACCTATACGCCCCACATTGAATTTTCCGCCTTAAATTACTTTCTACCGGGGAAACTCTGAAGTTTAACAACTGAATTAATCCACCAGTTCCTCAGATGATGCCACTGTGTGTATTTCGATTTGTTTTTGTTCCTTTTGGTTGATCAAGAAGTGTGGACCTTCTCTGACAGATGTCTCTACTAAAAAGCTATGATCATGCACCCTGGTGCGAAGGGAAAGAACTTTTGAAGAAATTTTGTATTCGAAATTTTGTCTTTACTAAATTTTGTTCTTTCATTTTTTGGGTTGGCAATATTAATCTTTCTTTCCGCCAGTTTTGAACTCAGCCAATCCCGAATTTCTTTAATTTTTGACCAATAGTGTCTTTCTTCTTCGATGTTGATGTATAACTTTTAGCTACCCAATAAAGTTGAGTGGGTGTGTCTTAATTATTCATGAAAGGTCTCGAAGCTTCACGAGGGTTTAAAAACTGCTGATTTTCACGGCTCTTGGCCACTTCAACTACATCTTGCTTAGTGTATAGAAGCATAGCAGGGGGCGGGTAGCGCCTCTTCCTTCGGGCAACAGCTCTTCAACAAGGTAATGGCCGATTAACATCTGTCTTTTCTCCTTGCTAGCTCAGCCGTTTAACCCGCTGGGCAGGTCCGAAACCTTAATGTGTAACCTTTAAACATGTAAATCTTTTCCTACTTTGTAAAACTTCATATATCTAAATGGAATTCGGGGATAGAGAGTGCTTTACACTCTCAAGCTCCCCTTCATTTTGAATTTGAGGTGACTATGTTTTCGTAACGGTTTTTCTCTTCCTTCTTAATGTATTAAATTTATTGTGTATACAAGTCACCTCCATAGATTGGGATTAGCCCCTGTGCAATAGGCCTAGTGCCTCTTAGGTTTTAAAAGGTGTATTTAGGAGTGCTAATTCACGCAACCATTCCTTTTACGTTTTGGGCCTTTTGAAATTAACCTAGTTTTCTCCACTAAGGCCTGGTAGAATGGGTACTATATACCCCTGTTTCCTTGCAAGTGTGCCTTGAGGGCAGTTTGTAGTAAAGTCCGTTTATGGCCTTTTGATAGGCTTGAAAGATTGAGAGCGGTCAGCACTTCCTGGTATTTTAAAAGGTGCCTCTAGGAGGCTTGACATTACGAGGTGGGAGCAAATGCTCCATGTAATCAGGGGTTTTCTGCCCTTTGGTAATTTGTGGTTGTGAGCTGAGAGCTCAGAAATTGTTAAATTTTGGGGCTCGTAGCCGAGAGTTGTAAAAACCACTTAACTTGTGCTTTCGTTTGTAAAGTTGCATTGTACCTGATTTTTCTTTGTTATTTCACCTAGTGAAAATTGTTAAATCCTGTTATCAGTTGAAAATATAACCTTTCTTTAAATTTTAAAATTCATCTTTCTGACTTGTAGTTAGACCCATTCCAGCCCACACCTTCTTTCACCTCTGCTGATCCACCAAAACACGGTAACAGTTTGTTGATGATGATGATTGTTGTTTAAAGGGGCCTAACATCTAGGTCATCGGCCCCGAATGGTAAGAAATGAGACGAAATCTAATGACATATTGAAAGTCTAAAATTCTCCACTGACCAGAATTCAAAAGCGTGAGAACGAAGAATAAATGGATGGATATGAATTTAAAACAATCAGTGGATGCGACCCGCAAGGTCTCTCATTCACATATACTGGACAAAATAGTATTACTGACCGAGGGACTACTGCTATAGCATAACACAATCGATTATGCGTGCAGTCAACAGGGCGTCCTAAATCGAAGTTATCGGCCCCTCATAACGGTACTGATCGCTAGCAAAGTAGAACCATGGTATTTGTTCTGTTGCGGTACTAAGCAAAAGTAGCAGAGACTTGCGGTATTCCACACACATTTGTACTACTCAGAGCTTATGAAATCCGACATAGAATACAGACCTATGTTTTTCTCACTTTGCGGCGCCATTTACAGGCAATAGTGGGTACTAATCATAGGCAAGGCAGAACCATGGTAGCTATCATCCCATGGTCCTACTCATATGGTGGTACTAATCACAGGTACTGCAAAAGCCGACCGCACGGTGCTCCTGTGTGCTACTAATCACAAACCAATTTCGTACCCAATGTAGTGGTACTACGCACAAGTAAAAGCAACCCTTGGTGTTCTCCGCGTGGTGGTACTAATCACAAGTAGTTTCATGGTTCTAATACAATCAACCCTTGGTCGCCCCTTTTAGTCGCCTCTCACGACAGGCAGGGGATACCGTTGGTGTGTTATTCGTGAGCCTCCCCCTCCCACAGGGGGTGTGTGTTTGGTCCGCGAGAGGTATTTTATTTCCCTCAAGTCCGCCGGCAAGCCGGTGAGGACCCCCCTATCCGCCACCTGGAACTCCCCACGTGGGAGTATCACCTCTCCCCCTGCTACGCCTGCGTAGCAGGTTCGTGGTAACAGTTTGTATGCATGCTAATTTAATCATGGAGCCCTTACACACAGGAGCGGCATTTTTACATTTCAAATGGGTGTTTAAACCTGACCTAACCTACCGCATCTTTATTATGCCTCGACGATTGATATTGAAGGTACTGTAATTGCTTGAAATGATATTATTTCTGCATTCTCTGTTTTCGTTTTCTTTTCTTAGTATAATGGCCGACCGATACGCATCTTTGTACTCGGGGCGAGAATGGTTGGTGTGTCAGTTGTGGTGCATTATTTTTTTTATTTTGATGAACTTAACTATGAAATATTTGCCATCGTTTGGAGATATGCCCTGCGTGTCGGCTGGGAGCTCCATTCTGGTCGTACGCAGTGTGAACGTGATGGGTCTACGCGTGACCATGGGGTCACGAACGTCCTGCTGGCAATTGCCCTGGCTGAGTTAAGTATCTATTATTAATGTGAGACCTAATTTGTAAAACGATGAGTTGCACTGTACGAATTGTCTTGATTTATTTTCTCGTACCAATCTGCTGGTATTGTTTGCCTAGGAGGGCAAAAAGTCGTATGTTTGAATGAATATGAGGATGAATGAACGGGGTGTAAGGATGACGTGTCGATCAACTAAATTAATTTTTATTTATTCTTTACCGTGCCTTCTTATTTCTTAGGTGCGATGTCGCTTATTTGTTTGGTGTCCGTCCTGGTCGTTTGTGACCTGGAGGGCGTCATGTTTTTTCGTTTATTTCGTGGGCGTGCGCAGGCCCATGTTATTCTTTGTGATTGGCATTATATTCATTGCTCCATAGAGCTTTCTCTCTGCCCTTTGATGAAATCTTCCTTGGTCGTACACTCTCTGGTTTAATTTATTATTTTATCCGCTCCTTGGTGTGGGGAATCTTTTAACGAGAGGAATTGTTGAAAAATGATTAGAAAAGACAACAGAAGCCCACGCTTGGATTTAATTTTTTGTCACTGATGGAATGAACAAATTACGCCCGTGCAAAAGATATTAACATCACAACATTATGTTGCGAGGTCACTGATTATTCGATGGAAACATTATATGAATAACTGTGCCTGGTGTTTAAAAGAACTGATGAGGTCACGTAATATTGACACGTTTTCCATTTAGGTCAACATCAAACATGTTTGTATTGTCATGTTTCAATGCTTGCATTTTCCCTTAAATGATTTATTTGATTTGCCTTATATTTCAATAAACCCTCATTTAGTGTTTATATGGATTTTCACTCATACTAGTAGTATGTCATTAACTTGAATTGCGTTGATAAGAGGGACATTTCCAGTTCAGGGCTGCGTCGTTCGCCCTTCCTGGTCAGGGATCAACGCCTCATTTTTTCTTTTCGACGTACGCATTTTAACATCTATGTATAGTCTTTGGGGTGGGTGTGGGTCAGGCGACTGGTATTCAAAATCTCACGCATCGATGGCAACGTACTGTAGGCAGTCTAGGGGCTTATTCTGACAGTTTACCGTAAAGTTTATTGTACTCTCCGAGAATAAACATTATGTAGCACACGGATTTCATGGCTGACAGATTAATGGCTTTATACCCTACACCTGCTAAATATACTCGCCATAACTTCAAAATCTACCCAATGACTACAATCTAAAACGAATGATAATGAAAAAATGATTGTAAAACAAAAATTATCAGTGGATGCTACCCGCAGTGCTTTAGATTCACACAGTGAAAACCTACAGCCTGTTTTCCAGTCTTGGACCGGGTCAGGGATGTAATGAATGAAACAGATATAGGCTATTAGTACGATGGGGTCGCCACTCCCAAAGTGATTATTAATGACTGATAAATGCTATGAAATGATAATGGAGAGTGTTGCTGGAATGAAAGATGACAGGGAAAACCGGAGTACCCGGAGAAAAACTTGTCCCGCCTCCGCTTTGTCCAGCACAAATCTCACATGGAGTGGCCGGGATTTGAACCACGGTACCCAGCGGTGAGAGGCCGACACGCTGCCGTCTGAGCCACGGAGGCTAGATTCACACAAACTGACGTAAAAGAATAGGATTACTGACTAAGGGACTGCTGCTATAGCATAACACTGAAACGATGATGCTTGCAGTCTAAAGGGGGTCCAAACTCCAATCGGACCCTCATAATGGTACTGATCGCTAGGAAAGTAGAACCATGGTATTTGTCCTGTTGCAGTACTAATAAAAAGTAGCAGAGACCTGCGGTATTCCACACATTATTGTACTACTCAGAGGTTATGAAATTCGACATATAATACAGACCTATGTTTTTCTCAATTTGCGGCGCCTTTTACAGGCAACACAAACCCATGATATTCCTCACAAAATGGTACTACTCCTATCAGGCAACGCAGACCCTTTGTTTTACTCACATAGTGGTACTACTCACGGGCACCAGCAAAACTCGTGGTGTTTCTCACTTAGTACCACTAATCACAGGCAAAGTAGAATGGTCTTTCTCATAAAGTCGTATTGCTCATAAGTAATGCAGACCCATTCTGAACACAGTGGAACCAACCGATATCCATTATCACAAACAACGCCCAGAACCGTAGTGTACCTCGCATAATGGTACTGCTCCAATGTGATGTCAACCGATGGTTGTCGTCGCAAGGTGTACTAGTCGGAAGTAACGTCAACCCATTGTGTTCCACACGCAATGGTACTAATCACAAGTGTTTTCATGGTTCTTATTTCATCATCGCTTGAGCACCCATTTTAATCGCCTCTAACGACAGGCAGGGGATATCGCGGGTGTATTCTTCATCTGCATCACCCGCTCAAACGGGGTCGGCTTTATTTATTCATTCCACAGCACCGTATCTTCCCCTCTGCATATGTATTTCCATTTGTGTCGTAGCTCCCGCATTTATGCGAAAACAAGTAGTTGCCATGAATTATGCCCCAACCCTCGTATGTCACCTGCTTCCTTGCAGTTTCCGTTCATTGGCAAATCTAAAGGTAGACTTGTAGATATTATTCCTTGTATTTACTTCAACTGCCAGTGGATTTAAAATACTTGAAATTTATTTTTGATTGATCCCTTGCAATATTTTACTCTCGATGATGATGATGATGATGCTTGTTGCTTAAAAGGACCTAACATCTAAGTTCATAGGCCCACAATGGAACGATAGAGACGAAAATGTTAAAACATATCCACTGAATACAATATAAAACAGATGATGATGATGAACAATGATTTTGAGTTTAAAATAATCAGTGTATTTAATTCGCAATGTCATATTTTCGGTATAATGACAGATTATGGTAGAATAATGCATTGCCTTGAAATGCAATAATATACCATGCAAATTAATATTTTAAAAAATACATGGAAATATACGAACACAATGTAAAACGGAGTAAATTAATAAAACGTAGTGAACAATATTAGTAAGACAAATAATCAACACTACGTTTATATGCGATAAAAATAAACCACTATCCATCATAAAACGGATGACAAAATCTGCTGACTGCTCGTCATCTCGTAGCATGAGGGTTGCCCTCGGGGGTGCACGCAGGATTTGGAGGATGCGCACCTGCTGGCGCTAATTAATACACTCAAGATGGAGATCTTCTCCCGTTTCTTTTATTGTTTAGACAGTTAGTGAGATAATGTCCTAGCCCTGGTCGTTGATGCCGCCGCCGTCGGCGAGGGCGCGACTTACGCCGACCTCTTGGTACGCCTTCCTCACTGCTGTGCCGCCTCAGGTGTCCCAGCCGGCACAGACTTCTTTATGGTCGAAGATGGGTAGGTTCCCCCTTCAAGCTTTTAATCTTTGCGGATTTGCTCATAGGAGCAACGGCCACCTTGGGCGCAGCGATGGTAACAGGTGCTGATATAGTAAACAACGAACCTGGAAGACAGTCTGCTATCTTTGTGTAGTCTATCGTCTTGGCGGGTGCATTCATAGAATTGAACTTACGGCGCGTTCCTGGAAGGAAAGACCATCCACGGTATTACATCACTGAATGAGGTGGGTGAATCAGTGGACGTTTTTCACTCACCCCCGTCTAAAATCAGATATGCTCTAATGACTTCACGAATGTAAGGCCCTATATGTAAGATATGTAAATATGTAAATGTTACTAGATGTAGTTTAATAATGTCAATTATTTAAGGAGAATGAGTTATATTTATTCATTTAATTTATTTAAGGTTTTGTAAATATGCATAAAAATGGTCTCTAGATTTAGTTTGAATTTGGTTTTTATTTTAGGAAATTAGTGTTATTTACTTAAGGTGCATTTGCTGCATATTATCTTTTATTGAATCATCTTTAATTGGGAAATAACCTGTTGATGATAAATAAATCTATTCTATTCTATTCTATTAATTTCCTAGATCTTCTTGTCACGGAGATATATCGGACAGTTCCGATCTCGAGGAGAATGAAAACCAGGGCAGTTAGTGCACCTGTAAGGTGTTGTGCACTCTTCCGCGCCGTGCGCTCCTCTGTCACATGTACCACATAACAGGCTGATTCGAGCAGCGAGATACCATATACCCGAACCTCTGGCATTGCTAGCAGATTCCGCTGCTCAAGTGCATCCATTTTGGCGATATTCCCATCAAAGTGGAGGAGCACAACACCTTGAATCCGTTTCGTGGAGTCAAAGGCGAAGACGTTGCCACGGGTGCGTTTATAGTCTCCTTCAAATTGTCAGTGTTGCCAGAGAAAGTCAAGCTAACAACCTATCGTTGCGATGTGAGGCCGTACATTCCGCCTCCTATGCGGTCCTGATGATGATGATGATGCTTGTTGTTTTAAGGGGCCTAACATCGAAGGTCATCGGCCCCTAATGGTACGAAATGAAAGAACAAAAATTTCAAAGGCATCCACTGACCAAAGTAAAAATGAAATATGTCATGAAGAATGAATGGATGGACAGGAACCCAACAAAACACAAAACAAACAAACAAAAACCAGTGGATCGGACTCAATACAGATCGAAAATAACATTATTACCGACCAAGTAACCACTCATAAAGCACTATGATGCCTGGTGTCTAAAGGGGGTGCAAAATCCACGTCTAAGGCCCCACAGAATGGTACATGTCGCGAGTAAAAGAGAACCATGGTATGTGTCATGTTGGGGTATTAATCAGAAGTAGCGAAGACTCACGGTGTTCCACAAAAGACGGTACTACTCACAAGTATTGCAATACGTACAACGCAGACCTATGGTGTGTCTCACACAATGGCGCAACTCATAGCCAACGCAAACCGAGAAGGTTCCGGGCGCCGGTATTCCCGTGGTGTTCCTCACATAGTGGGCACTAATCACAGGCAACGCAGACCCACGGTGCTGCTCATATAGTGGTACAACTCACAGGCTACGCCCAGACCCGCGGTGTTGCACACATGGGTACGACGCACGGGTACTGGAATCCACCAGGCCAAGTTTTTTACTGCTACTAATCACAAACCTATTTCGTACCGAATTTAGTGGTACTACTCGCAAGTACAGGCAACCTATGGTGTTCCCCGCGTGATGGTACGATTCAAAATTAATTTCATGGTTCTAATTCAGTCAGCCCTTGGTCGCCCCTTTTAGTCGCCTCTTACGACAGGCAGGGGATACCGCGGGCGTATTCTACATGTGCGTCCCCCACCCGCAGGGGGTAGTGTGTTTGCTCCGCGAGAGGTACTTTATTTCCCTCAAGTCCGCCGGCAAGCCGGTTAGGACCCCCCTATCCGCCACCTGGGACGCGCCACGTGGAAGTATCACCTCTCCCCCTGCTACGCCAGTGTAGCAGGTTCGTGGCCTATGCGGTGCTATCAATGCCAGAGATTCGGACAGATGGTATCTCGTTGTTCAAATGAATCGGTGTGTGGTACATGTGGGAAAGTAGCTCACGGCGCGGAGCAGTGCACACCTCCGTACAAGTGCACTAACTGCTCTGGTCTTCATAGTCCGACCTATCTGAGTGAGAAGAAGATCCAGGAGATTAAGAACCTGGATGGTCTTTCCTACCAGGAGGCGCGCCGTACGTCTAATTGTCTGAATGCACATGACAAGACACTAGACTTCAGCATGATAGCACAGTCTCTCCAGGGTTCGTCATTCTCTTGACATACACCTTCTCAGAACATCGCTGCGCCTAAGGCGGCAGTTGCTCATGCGAGCAACGCCGCAAAGAGAACAAGCTGGAAACCGGTTCCACGCCGGCCTTCGATCACCATTAAGCCTGTGCCGGCTAATAAACCTACGCCTGCACAGAAGGGGAAGAAGTCAACGTCTCCTTCCCCCACAGGGTCGGCGAAAACCGCGCTTAAGTCGGCGGAGGCGGCATCGTCGACCAGGCCTAGGAAACCACCTCCCAGCGCGTCTAAACAAGAATCGACGGTTGGGAAGGGAGCGCCCTTACCAGGCGTTCTTCCACTTCTCCTACGAATGGTGCCTCACGCCCTCCACCTGGAGGGCCTGATTCTGCGCCAGCGGGTCTTCCTTCTGGGAAACTTGCGCGCTCCCCTCGTAGGCAGAAACCCTGTCCCCGGACTACGTCGAAAAGATTGAAGGCCTGCATCACCTCGTCTAGTGACGAGGCGCTGCACATGGAGCATGACTCTCCATCTTCGGATGGGGATGTCAGTGTAGGTTAGGTTAGGTAGTATTACGCTGCTCCTATCCTAAACCTCAGAAGTCCACACTTACAATATGGCACTGTTACAATGGAATTGTAACTGTTATGATAGGCATCTTGCTGAGCTGCGCCAGCTCATTAGCGAATATTCGGCGAGTATAGCCTGTATTTAGGAAACAAATTTCAGACCAGGTCATCATACGGTGTTCAGAAATTTTCGATTATACTCGATAGAACGACATTATGCCCATCGGGCTTCCTGTGGCGTTGGTGCTTTTGTCCGTTCTGATACCTATAGCGAGGACGTTCCAATAAGAACATCGCTAGACACCGTAGCTGTTCGCGTTCCGCTGCCTGTGTGTAATGTTTATTATCTTCCACCCGGCCAGTTTTATAACAATGATGTCACTGATGTTATAGATCACCTTCCACCTCCCTTCCTCGTGTTCGGAGACTTTAACGCCCATCAACCTATCTGGGGCTCTGAGACGCCTTGCACCCGGGGAAGAGAGCTGGAAACATTAGTAACAGAGCTGGATTTATGTATTTTAAACACAGGGGAACCAACTCATTTTAGTGTATATTACGGCACATATTCTCGCATAGACGTAAGTATATGCAGCCGAACGTTGGTTCCGCTATTTCGGTGGAACACATACGACGATATTTGTGACAGTGACCATTTCCCCATCATTTTTACTTTGATGAACCAACAATCCGTCGAGGCTCTTCCTCGATGGATTTTTAAACATACTCATTGGCCAAAGTACACATCACTAGCTGTCTTTAACGACGACATCAGGCGGACGTCGGCGAGGAAATAACTTACATCACCCAAGTCAATCTCCCTGCTGCTGAGGAGTCTATTCCGTTCTTCTCGGGGATTCCTCGCCGAAAACTCGTTCCTTGGTGCAAAGAAGAAATAGCAGCAGCTATCAAAGAAAGCCGTCGCGCTCACAAACGTTACTGTAGACAGCCTACTGCGGCCAACTTGGTAACAATTAAGAAACTCCGCGCTAAGGCGCGAGTTCTTATTCGCCAAAGTAAGAAGACTTCATGGGAGAGATATGTGTCGTCTATGTCGTCGCATACTCCATTATCTCAAGTGTGGACTAAGCTTCGACTTATTTCGGGTATCCAAGGATCATCTTCTGTACCGGGGATTTCCATTGCTGGCAGTGTCGCCACTGACCCCCTCACGATTGCTAACCATCTAGCTAGTCATTTCGCGGATGTACCTGGCTCCGGAAATTAAAATCCTCATTTCCTCGCTCTGAAGCGGGAGGCAGAATTTCATCACCTTAGTTTTGCCACCCAAGTTTCAGAGAACTATAACGTGCCTCTTACGAAATGGGAACTCCGCAGCGCCTTGGCGCTTTGCAAGGACACGTCCCCTGGACCGGACAACATCTATAACCAGATGTTGAAGCACCTTAGTGAAGATAGTCTAATATATCTCCTTCGTGTGTTCAACCGAATCAGGATAGACGGTGATTTTCCGTCTCAGTGGTGAGAAGGCATAGTCATTCCTGTGGTCGAGCCTGACAAAAATCCTAAGTATGCAGGAAGTTACAGACGGGTTTGTCTTACAAACTGCCTGTGTAAGCTATTGAGAGGATGATAAATCACCGACTCGTGTGGTGTCTGGAGAAACAAGGATTCTTGTCCGAGTACCAATGTGGTTTTCGAGCCACTCTCTCGACTACTGACCACTAGGATCGCCTGGAGAGCTCTATCCAAGACGCGTTTCTCCGTAAACAGCACTTGTTACCTGTTTTCATTGATTTGAAGAAGGCCTACGACACCACGTGCCGATATGGCATCCTTTCAGTCCTGCATCAATGGAGATTCCGAGGTAACTTGCCGGTATTTATTGCGAATTTTTTGTCCCTCCGTCTATTCCGTGTCCGAGTAGGGAGGACATATTCGCAATACCACGTTCAATAAAATGGAGTCCCACAGGGATCGGTCCTTATTGTCACTCTGTTCGCGATTGCCATAAACGGTATTGTTGATGCTGCTGGTAATACCGTCCCTGTACGTGGACGATTTTGCTCTGTACTACCAGCTCGTGCAGTATGGCAGTCGCAGAGCGACAGTTACAGCAAGCTATTAGGAGGGTGGAGAAGTGGACCTTAGAACATGGCTTTCGGTTTTTTGCCGCAAAGACCTCTGTTTTCCCCTTTTGTCGTCAACGTACGCTTCACCCTCATCCTGAGCTTTATTTATGAAATTTCGTTCTTCCAGTTGTTGACAGCTATCCTTGCGTATTCAACCATGGCCACCGTTTTCTGTACGCTGCTTGTCCTCGAGCAACGCAACCGGTTGGAATACGCTTGGAGAGCAGTTACAGGTTGTTTAACGTACCTTTGGTTCCTTGCCCTGTCAGACAACCAAGTGGGGTACCTCCGTGGGTAGTACGGCGACCTGAAATCATCCTGGATTTGCACACTGGCCCGAAAGGAGACACGGACCCTTCGATTTATCGGAGACTCTACCTGTCGGTTTTTGGCCGCTATCCAGGTTCAGTCTACATGGATGGTTCAAGGACAGATACGAAGGTGGGCTGTGCATTCGTTGTCCACAATGAGAGGTTTCTTTTTGCTCTCTTGGAAACCTGTAATGTGTACACAGCAGAACTCTATGCTATCCGCGAAGCTCTGCGGTACGCACTGTACAATGAGCGCCGACACTTTCTTGTGTGTACTGACTCCTTGAGTTCGCTTCAGTCCATTGATACCTGTTTCCCTCAGCACCCTCTGGCGCAGCGGATCCAGGACCTGCTGGCCAGGTGTTCGTATGCCGGCACCAGAATCGCGTTTCTGTGGCTGCCAAGCCACATGGGGATAGAGGGAAACGAGTTAGCAGATCAGGCTGCCAAAGAGGCAGTTACACTGCCCCCGTTGCCTTGCAAGGTTCCAGCAAGTGATATTCGCTCTCAGCTGCGACACCTGGTTAAACGCATTGGGAGATGGAGTGGCAGGCCATTCCACTTCCCAATAAGCTGAGAGCCATAACAGTAACAACGAAGGTGTGGAAGACTTCCCTTCGGGCTTCGCGGAGGGAAGCCGTTTATTATGTCGCCTTCGGATCGGCTATGGTATCGTGAGTCACTCGCATCTTTTGAAAGGAGAACCTCCTCCAGTGTGTACCTGGGGTGACCATCTTACCGTGGTACACCTCTTTACGGAGTGTACGACCTGGTCGATCTTCGCCGTAGTCTTAACCTTCCGAGTACCATCTCTCCCTTATCCTGAGTGATGACGAGCAGTCAGCAGACCTCGTCATCCGCGTTCTGAGGGATAGTGGTCTGTTTTATCGTGTGTAATGTTGTGTTTTGTGCTAGTGTATTTGTGTCAATTGCGCTTTTATCCTATTGACTTGATTTTAGTTTGTGTTGCGCATTTTAATGTGTTATTTTAACGTCTAACGTAAATTATGTACATACATTTGTACTACCAGGCAATGCCTTATTCCTTTGTCTCCTATATTTTCTCTTATTTTATTCCAAAATAAGGCATTGCGAATTAGATCCACTGATTGTTTTAATTTCATACTCATTTTTCATCACCATTGTTTTTACTCTAGTCAGTGGATATGTTTTAAATTTTAACTGTCACGTATCATGTCGTCCATCTCGTTTCATTAGGGGCCGATGCCCTTCGATGTTAGGCCTCTTTAAACAACCAGCATCATCATCTTGCTATTGCCACCGTTACGTAATATTAGAGCTGTAACTTCATGAATTAACTAGGCAACTTCCATTAAAAACACAAATAAATGTCCATCGACAAGGGCATACTGTGTACTACTCGCGAGACATCGGTAGTGTTTCAGAACATCCCTATTAACACGAATCGGGGGTGGAGGGGGTGGGGATGGAGAGTGATCCGACATTTCGAAAACTTAAGATGCCGTCCTGAGCGACAAGGGCGACAAAGGGCGTGAAAATTAAAGACTCCCTAGTCCTCGATACCTAATACCGTCGGGGTCGGAAAAGAACAAGAGTTGACCAAGGGAGGTCGGATAGGATAGATGACAGTGAGGAGCCTGGCAAAAATAAGTGGAAGCAATGACAAGACTCAGATGAAGGCCCCGTGGTCGCCAACCTACTCTCCCCAAGTTCAGGGCCTCTGGGGCCCCTTTTAGTCGCCTCTTACTACAGGCACTGGGTACTGTTGGTGTTATTCTACCAGCCCCACCCACAGGGGAACATAAATATATGCCCTGCCGTTTTCATGCGATCCTGGTGCACACACGCAATGAACCGGTGGTCTCTACGGTTTTAATATGACCTGGGAGATCTTTCCTGTCAAAGGAAATTAACATACTCAAAATTTATACCGGTACACTAAACGTAAATTGTATGGAGATAAGAAAATAATAGAGAAGTTTCAGCAGGTTGTCGCAGTCTGATGTAAGGAGAAAATGTGCCAACTTACCAAGTCCAAAAACCTGCAGGTCGCCTAGAAGGGAAACTTGCATGAAATGTGTCTCCACTCGTTCACCCTTGGCCAATACATATCCTGGTCTGAGCAGTCGACAACGCACTCTGCCATCCACTAATGAGACAGCCATAGTCAGGTGCTGGATCACTTGACACTTGCCATGAAGGATAAAGTAGACATGTTTGAGACTGCCCTGCGCAATAATAATAATAATAATAATAATAATAATAATAATAATAATAATAATAATAATATTAATAATAATTGAACAATGAGTAGGCCTCTCCGGCCTTACAAATCTTCCGCCAGAGCTACAGTAATATATGTACCGGGCGGTACACCTCCACTCCGCTAATTTAAAATGTGCGCCTGTTGAAACTCCTCTGTTGGAGGAAGTCTGAACTTTATCTACGCTACTAATTCTCTACTTTCTCTGAAGATGTCACCACATGGAAAACTTTGAGTTTTTGAACTGTGTCATTTTTGATGTGTTTTTGTTTCGCTTGAAGTAAGAAGTGTGAACTTTCTCTTCTAGAGGACACTACTGAAGATCAACAATAGTGCACCCTAGTGCGAAGTCAAAGAACTATTTTGTTGGAGAAATTTTTATTTCAAATGTTTGTCTTTGCTAAATTTTTTTCAGTTATTGTTTAAGTTGGCTGTATACCCCTCTCTTTCCCCTTGTTTTGCATTTAACCAATCCCGAATTTCTGTTATTAATTTCTGACCAATCATAGGTATCTTCCCCCAACTTGAATATGTTGCTGTATCCTACCCAATAAAAAGTTTGTGTGAGGGTGTTTTCATTCCCCTGACACCTAGAACCTTCCGCGAGAGGATATAAACTGCTGATTTTAGGGTCTCCGGGCCACTTCTGTTCCATCTTTCAGTGTATTAAGTACATAGCAGGAGGCGGGAAGCGCCTCTTTCCTCGGCAGCGGTCAACAACAAGGTAATGGCCGATTAATAACTTCTTTCTTTGCTTGCTCAGCAGTTTAACTCTCGGAGCGGGTTCGAAGCGATTCCACCATGTAACCTTTTCCTAAAATGTAACCAATCTTTTCATCTATTCTCTTTTAAGCTGCATATTGGGATAGAGAGTGCTAACCCTCTCGAGCTCCCACTCACATTGTTTTGAGGTGAACTTATTTTCTCAACCTATTCTTCGTTAATGTACAACCAATTGCTCTTTTCTAAAGTCACCTCTGTAGTATGGGATTAGCCCTTGCATTAGTGGCCTAGAGCCAGATTAGGTTTTAAAAACAAGTGTATTAGGAGTGCAAGATCGCCTCCTCTCAAATTGTTATTTTAGAGGTCATGTAATTGCCCCTTTTCATTTAATAGACCTCAGTAGGTTGGGTATTTTACCCCTGTGTCTATGTCCAGTGAGGACAACTTGAAGGTGGAGTTTGGTGTGGCCTGGGAGAGGCTTAAATTTGAGAGCGAGTGGCTCTTTTGAAAATTGAGTGTTGTATGCCTCGAGGAGGCTTTTCAGTGTAATTTGGAGCAAGGGCTCCTAGGCATGAATGGGGTTTTCTGCCCCTCTGTTGAAACTTGTGTTTGGGGTAAAACTGAGCTGATTGCCCAAGCAGTGTAAAGTCAGGGCGCGAAGCCCAAATCCTGTAAATATTGTAACTACCCTTTTGATTTGCTACTTTGTACCTGCCATGCTTGTTATTTCTTTGTTTTTGAAAAGAAAATATAACCTGGTTAAATTTTAATTAATTTTACTTTAGTAGCTTGAGACCCGTTCACCACCCCGCACCTTCTTTCACGCATAACTACCATAAAAACACGGTAACAATATAATCTACTTCAAACCTCATGAACTCTCAGATGGAAGAAGTTTGATCTGTATGAACTAGATGTCTCTAGGGTAATTTTTGTAGCGATGCCTGGTGTTCAAGGCCTTTATCTACTTTCGAGAAACTTATTGCTTACAAGACGGTAATATAACCTAGATTAATTTGTTTGTTGGTTAGCAACCCTAATATTACAGTAATGTGTTCCTCCAATCATATTCCTTCTTTCCTACTGTAGAAATCTATCCTGCAATCACGTGTCGTCTTTCTTATCCCTTTTGGGAAAATCTGCAGTATAGCTATTTAATGGTGCCGTTTGTTGTAAGTGTGGTCTTGCGCCAGTGAAGCTTTAGTAGTGCTACAGAAAGGAGGCAGGTAGGATGCCCATCATGTGGAATATCAGCGTGTATACCTAGGGAAGATGACTACTCCCGTATTTTTAAGTGTCAGGTTTTTTAAAAATTTTAGTGTAGTGTTTTCCCTTGTGATCCTAAAATCCAAGGTATGCCTCCGTTCCCCGTCTTCGGACTTATACATTTGTCCCTGGCGGAAACTTAAAAAAATTAAGGAAACATGGGTGATATACCCTCGTTAAACTTCCTCTCAACTTAAATTTTGGTGACTAAGCTTTTCCAATAGTTACATTTAATTTCTTCTTTTCAGACTTCACAAAGCCTTATGCCCAATTAGAAGAATGAGAATATTTTCTCTGGAGTGTTTGAGTTTGGCCTCCATTTTGATTTTCGGCTTTTTTGTAAATTTAACCTTTCTACTCTTTCCTCACTTTGTGGCCGTGTAGCGTGGGCTTTCTGCCTCTCTTAAGGATGGAACTGGAGATCCTATTTTCCTGTATAATGTGAACAACGAGTGTGCGACTGTCTTTCAAAAAACTGGTTGTTGCTTTCCAAATAATTATGTAATCTTCTGGGCCATTTGTGGGCATCCTTGTAAACCTTGCTAAGTGAACTCCAGGGTTCGAGACCCTTGAAATAATTTGTAAACACAACTACTGGGTTCAGGACCCGTTTAAGAAATCGTATCAGAATCTACAGCTTCTTTCTTGTTTGGTATTTAACATACCTTTTCTAAACCTTAATGTAACGACGTGTAGGAGTAAAAATTCTCTTGATGTAATTTTACAACATGTGTGAGTTTCTGTGCTCCTGTAAATTTTTCTGAGCTGTTGAATTATTTCTTGTAAGTTATCTCTGAGCTCCAGGGCTCCTTATATTGAAGAGCTTACGAGCTATCCATTGGTATTTAAATATCCCAATTCCGTAACATTCCTAAGCCTTGGGCTCTACTTGTTGTTGCTTGAGCTTCCCGCTCTCTTCGCATTACTTTACATATTCGTGTGAATAGAAAGAAAATTAAAATTTCCAAAATTTTAATAGGTTTCCTCAACCTTTTACTTTGTCCAGCCACTCGCCCCTCACGCTTCTCTCCTTCTCTGTTCCAGGCAAAACACGGTAATAATAATAATAATAATAATAATAATAATAATAATAATAATAATAATAATAATAATAATAATAATAATAACTAGGGGACCCATGCTACTCCGCAGCATTCCTTATAAATAGGCCAGATAACTCGTCTTGAAGATAAGCCTGTCCCGATCATACTTTTTGCTTGCACTCTTCAATGGTTTTATGAACATTTAAAACCAGTACATAATAAATAACACGCTATTCAATCGAAATGTATTTTATAACACTCCGTCGACCATTCGGGCGTATCTCGACCTAAATATCTTCAAACAATCTTGCCCGAGATAGTGCAACATAAATTTGGCCATGACTGAATACTGATCGGGTAAGTAGATACCCACTTTTTCTCTTGTTTGTCCCTGCGCCCTATTTATCGTCATATAGAAGGCTAGTCGACTTGATACCTTCAAGCCTGTACGTACGTAGACTGCTTTTATTTTAAAGCAGCATGCAAGTTATTAGGAACGTTCTGCCATCTGTTGAGTATATTCAGAAGCTAGAGGTAAGAGAATAAAAGAGTATGAGGCAGAGAAGTGTATTCTTCCATCATAAGAAGAAGTGTATACTTGGCTTCACAGGTAGTAATCAAGCACGGCTACATGCAATCATGTTACTAAGGAAGAAAATGGCATATCAGAATGTTAATGAAAGGGTTATTCGCTTAACAACCTGCTAAGTAAAGAATGTATTCCGGGGTAGGGTAAGTATTCGCCTGTAATTATTGCAGCGGTCATTTCATGACTTTATTTTATGATTACTCAAAGTTGATTATGATGATGATGACTGTTGTTTAAAGGGACCTAACATCGAGGTCATCGGCCCCTAATGTTACGAAATGAGACGAAATGGAATGACAAATTGAAAGTCTAAAATTCTCCACTGACCAGAATTCAAAGCGTGAGAACGAAGAATGAATGGATGGACATAAATTTAAAACAATCAGTGGATGCGACCCGCTAAACTTTACATTCAGACAAACTGACGTAAAAGAATAGGATTACTAACCAAGGGGCTGTTGCTATAGCGTAACACTGAAACGATGATGCTTGCAGTCCAAAAGGGGGTCCAAAATCCAAGTTATCGGCTCCTCATAACGGTACTGATCGCTAGAAAAGTAGAACCATGGTATTTGTCTTGTTGCGGTACTAATAAAAAGTAGCAGAGACTTGCGGTATTCCACATATTATTGTACTACTCAGAGGTTATGAAATTCGACGTATAATACAGACCTATGTTTTTCCCACTTTGCGGCGCCATTTACAGGCAATGCAAAACTATGGTGCTCATCACAAAAGAGTACTAACCACAGGGACCTTCCCCTATCGCGTGGTGTTCGTCATGTAGTGGGTACTAACCACAGGCAAGGCAGAACCATGGTAGCTATCATCCCATGGTCCTGCTCATATGGTGGTACTAATCACAGGTACTGCAAAATCCGACCGCACGGTGCTCCTGTGTGCTGCTAATCACAAACCTATTTGGTACCTAATATAGTGGTACTACGCGCAAGTAAAAACGACCCATGATGTTCTCCGCGTGGTGGTACTAATCACAAGTAGTTTCATGGTTGCAAGACAATCATCACTTGGTCGCCCCTTTTAGTCACCTCTTACGACAGGCAGGGGATACCATGGGTGTATTCTTCGTCTGCGTCCCCCACCCACAGGGGGTGGTGTGTTTGGTCCGCGAGAGGTATTTTATTTCCCTCAAGTCCGCCGGCAAGCCGGTTAGGAACCCCTATCCGCCACCTGGGACGCGCCACGTGATAGTATCACCTGTCTGATACGCTTCGTGGGCTCAAAGTTTTTTTTTTTTTTTTTTTGCTAGGGGCTTTACGTCGCGCCGACACAGATAGGTCTTATGGCGACGATGGGATAGGAAAGGCCTAGGAGTTGGAAGGAAGCGGCCGTGGCCTTAATTAAGGTACAGCCCCAGCATTTGGCTGGAGTGAAAATGGGAAACCACGGAAAACCATTTTCAGGGCTGCCGATAGTGGGATTCGAACCTACTATCTCCCGGATGCAAGCTCACAGCCGCGCGCCTCTACGCGCACGGCCAACTCGCCCGGTGGGGCTCAAAGTTGGCTGGACGTGAGACCTATCAATGTCTGATCATGCACCGGAAGGTAATTCCGGATGGAATAAAAGAGAAATGAAACAAATAGGTCCGATGATGATGGTGATGATGATGATTGTCGTTTAAAGGGGCCTAACAACTAGGCATTCGGCCGATAATGGTACGAGATGGAACATAATGATATAATTAAAATTTTAAAATGTATCACAGACTAGATTTAAAATAAATGGTAATGAAAAATGATTATGGATTAAAACAGTCAGTGGATCTAATTCGCAATGCCTTATTCTCTTACTAAATTAGAGAAAATACAGGCGACTATGGAATAAGGCATTGCCTGGAAGTACACAGATACATATATAATTCAAGTTAGAACATAAAATAGCACATTAAAATACGCAAACACGAACTAAAAATGGAGTCACTGGGATAACAGAAATATAATAATGCAACGACATTATTATACACGAGAAAAATAACACTATCCCTCATAAAACTGAGGACGAAGTCTGCTGATTGCTCGTCATCTCGGAGGGAGATTGTATACGCGAGTTTTAAACTGCAGCGCAGATCGACCAGGTCCACGCACTCCATAATGATGTGTTCCACGGTAAAATGATCGCCGAAAGTACACACCGGAGGGGGTTCTCCTTTCAGTAAATACGAGTGCGTTACTATACCGTCGCCGAACCGAAGACGACATACTACCACAGTTTCCCTCCGAGAAGCCCGAAGGGAAGTCCTCCATTCCTTCGTTGTACCTTTTATCGCTCTCAGCTTATTTGGAAGTAGAGTGGCCTGCAACTCCACTCCCAATGGGACATAACGAAACGTCTCAGCTGAGAGCGAATATCACTTGCTGGCACCTTGTAAGGCAACGGGGGCAATATAAATGCCTCCTTGGCAACCTCATCTGCTAACTCGTTTCCCTCTACACCCATTTGGCTTGGGAGCCACATAAACGTGATTCTGGTGCCGGCATCCGAACACCCGTCCAGCAAGTCCTGGATCCGCCACACCACAGGATGACGAGGAAAACAGGTATCAATAGACTGAAGCGAGCTCAAGGTGTCAGTACACACCAGAAAGTGTCGGCGCTCATCGGACAGTGCGTACCGCACAGTTTCACAGATACCATACAGCTTGCTGTATACACACTACAGGTTTCCTGGAGAGCAAAAATAAACCTATCGTTATCGCCAACGAACGCACAGCCCACTTTCGTTTCCGCCCTCGAACCATCACTGTAAACGACGACTGAACATGGATACCGGCCAACAAAAGACAGGAAGAGCTTCCGATAAACGGAGGGTCTCTGATTTCCTTCGGGCCAGCGTGCAGATCCAGGATTATTTCGGGTCGTCGTATTATCCAAGGAGGTTCCCCACTTGGTTGTCTGATAAGGCAGGGAACAGAAGGTACATCAAACATTCTGTGACTAGGCTCCGGTAAAGGAGTAGGGGACTGGAAATAATCATAATATTGCATTGAAAATTACTCACTTGTGCTCAGGACTCCATTTTGAATATTATTAGGTCCCGAAATATGGCACTCTTAGTGTTTTTGTGGGTAATATTGGTAATAATTGCAAATATTAAGTACAAAGATGTGTTCATGATAGCCATCTTTGTTTGTTTCCAGAGATGTTATGGAATAGACTGGTTACTTTGACATTGGAAAGCATGGTAGCATGGAAGTTAGAATGCAAAGCATGGATGTTACAATAGAAAGCATGGATGTTGCAACATAAAGCATGGATGTTGCAACATAAAGCATGGAAGTTACAATGCAAATATGTTATTGTCATGACAGAGGTTGGCCTGGATTTAGAAAAGATAGGTTACAGCCACTAAATTATACTTTTTTCTTGCCGTGCGGGCAGTATGCGCCGCGGCGATAGTTTAGAGCGCTTTGAAGGGAGTGTGGCCCCCTTTCTAATGACAGAGCTTGGCCTGGATTTTGAAAAGATAGGTTACAGCCACTAAATTATACTTTTTTCTTGCCGTGCGGGCAGTATGCGCCGCGGCGATAGTTTAGAGCCCCTTGAAGGGAGTGTGGCCCCCGAAGGGCGCCACTGTTCTCATGACAGAGCTTGGCCTGGATTTGGCAAAGGCAAGTTACAGCTGCTTAATTAGAGGAGTTATACGGGGCGAAGTGTAGGGGGTGTGGGGGCGTAAGCCCCCAGTTCAGTTCTGTGGAGGGGTGTTAATTCTCTAGGATGGTATGGAAAGGGGGATGGTTTGATTTGGGTATGTGAGGATAGTGTCTTGACCATGTGTGTGCATATGTTATGGTGGGCTTGTGGCAAGACCATTAGGGGTGCATTCTTAGTGAATTATATGCTGTTATTGTTCTGAGAGGGATATAGGGACTCTTTTGTTTTACGATGTAATTGAACAGTTCCATTTAAGAATATAGGTATTCAGTGCTCTACAATGGAGGGAATTAGAACAGCAAGTGATCTGCATACGTTCCTCAATAAGGATAATAAGTATATAATTGAAGAATTGCAGCGTATGCGTTTGTTGCCACGGCTTGGGGAGTGTAATCGTTGCCGAAAGCAAATGAAATTGTGGAAAAACGGGACGAGTAAATTCGGGTATACCCGGGTCTGTCCCCAGTGCCGACGTAAGAAATCTTTGTTTTTAGGCACGTTCTTCGAAAATACCCACCTACGTATTCGTAAGATTATTGAAATGATGTTTTATTGGTCTATTCATGTAAGTGTTTCTACCTCAGTGTCTTTGAGTGGTATTTCCAAAATAAGTGTCATTCAGTATTATACATTCTTCAGGGACATTTGTTCATGGAAGATTATCCAGGACGTGCAAAATTTTCAGTTTGGTGGACCTGGTGTGACTGTTCAGATTGACGAGTCTTTAGTTGCTAGAAGGAAATAGGATAGAGGTCATTTAGTGCGGGAAAGGTGGGTATTGGGTATTTACGACACCCAACTCCGACGTGGAATGATAATATACGTCGTTAGGAGAAATAGAGCAAATTTGATTCCCGTTATTCAACAGTATGTACTCCCAGGGTCAACGATTTACACTGATGAATGGAGAGCATATCGTGGTCTGGGAAATTTAGGATATGTGCATCATCGTGTAAATCATTCTCGGAATTTCGTTGACCCTGTTACAGGAGTGCATACCAATCATGTTGAAAATTACTGGAGCGTTTTGAAAAACTTCCTGAGAAGAATTGACGTATTGAAAAGTGCCCTATTGCCAGAGCATATCGACGAATTTTTATGGCGGCAAACATACTGTAGGGATCAAAAGGAAGCGTTTAAAACTCTTATTTCCCACATCTGTGAAAGATATCGTGTATGATTTCTGATACTGAATTGTGCCCATGACGTTCGATAAACTCGATTGACTAGAAACTGTTATTTTTTCTAAATATCGTGTGTTGGTTGTGATATTCAATTGTCTGAATGACGTATTTTTAACTGAATTCTATATAAACTGGCAATTGTTATAATGACGTAAACTGAACTGAATTATCTACAAACTCTTATTCCTTGGAGTTGTATCTTCCATGCTTCATTGAATTGCACTGTGCTTTCATCGTATGAACAGTCTCTTCATTAATATCTTTGCTTTCAACATGGCGTCGATAAAAATCAGCTGTTTGTGTGTGACATATTATGGCCAACATAATGATTAATTCCCTTGAAAACCTCATTTTCGGGAGGTGAAAATATTCAAAATGGAGTCCTGAACACATGTGAGTAATTTTCAATACATTATTGTTATTATTTCCAGTCCCCTACTTCTTTACCACTGCCTGTGACTATTATCCAAGCGTATTACAACCGGCTGCGTTGCTCGAGGATAAACAGAGGACGGTATCCATTGAAGAATACGCAACGATAGCTTGGGTGGAGTGGCATCTGTCGTAAATTTTCACCACAGGAAAGAAGCATTTCCACACCAGCTTCAGCGAGCAGGCTAGCAATTGGGCTTGTACGCAAAGCATTCGTTGCCAACCTAACCCCGCTCTGGTGGATGCTATTCAGTTTTGCAAGGACGCTTTGCCTTGCTGATCCATATGTTGCACTGCCGTAGCCTAACCTGGAGATGATAAGCGTCCTATAAAATCGTAGGGGCACCGTGCGGTCTCTCCCCATTTAATACTGCTAAGGTAAGGTAAGTGTTATTCTGCCCGAAGGCAGGTCCGAACCTCAGCAGAGGTGTTCCTGAACCGGAGTTTACGTGCGGTAGGGTGGCCAGTTCCTTTCCGCTCCTCCATTCCCTTACCCCCACCAACAGCGCGTGGCAACCCATCCAACTCCTGACCACGCCCAATGTTGCTTAACTTCGGAGATCTCACGGGATCCGGTGTTTCAACACGGCTACGGCCGTTGGCTAGTACTGCTAAGAAGCTTCAAAATATTGAGTTTCTTAGTGCATTGCACTTTTAACAGCCGCACATGTGGCTCCCACGATGACCTGCTATCGAAAAGGAGCCCAAGGAATCGGTGTCAACTACGGGAAGAGCGACACTTCCTAAATAAAGATCAATATGCGAGTGAAGTGGGCGCTTTCGGCAAAAATGCTTAACAAAGATCTTTGCGGTTGAAAACGAAAGCCATCTTATAAAGTTCACTCTGCTAATAGCTAGCAGTAATTGTTGCTCTGCGACTGCCATATTATGCGAGATATCATACAGACCAAAACTCTCCACAAATATCGACGGTATTACTGTTGGACCAGCAGCAGCGACAATACAGTTTACGCCATTCGCGAAGAGAATGACACTAAGAACCGATTCCTGTGGGACTCAATTTTGTCGAACGTGGTATTGCGAAGATGCCCCTTCCCCTACTCGGAGACTGAATAGAGGAGGGACAATAAATTCGCAGTAAATACCGCCAAGTCACCTCGGAATATCCATTGATCCAGGACTGAAAGGATACCATATCGCCATGTGGTGTCATAGGCCCTTTCTAAGTCAAAGAAAACAGCTACCAAATGCTGTTTGAGGAGAAATGCATCCTGGATAGAAATCAATGGTCGAGCATGGGACTTGAAAACCACATTGAAACTCGGACAATTGTCCCTGCTTCTCCAGACACCACACAAATCGAAGACTTACTAACCTCTCAAATAGTTTACACACACAGTTAGTAAGACAAATAAGTCTGTAACTTCCTGCATACATAGAATTTCTGTCACGCTTGAGGACAGAATCACTATGCCATCTCGCCACTGAGAGGCACCACACCCTCTATCCAGATTCGGTTGAACAAAAGAAGGAGATATAATATACTGTCCTCCCCAAGGTGTTTCAATATCTGGTTATGGGCATTGTCTGGTCCAGGAGAGGTGTCCTTGCAAAGCGCCAAGGCGCTGCGGAGTTCTCGCTCCGTAGAAGAGACATTATAGCCCTCTGAAGCTTGAGTGGCAAAACTGAGGTGATGACGTTCTGCTTCCCGCATCAGAGCGAAGAACTCACGATGGTAATTCCCGGAGCGGGACACATCCGCGAAATGGCTAGCTAGATGGTTAGCAATCGAGAGTGGTTCAGTGACGATATTGCCTGCAATGAATATTCCGATACAGAAGATGATCCTTGGATAACCGAAATACGTCGAAGTTTAGGCAATACTTGAGATGATGGAGATTGAGACGTCATAGACGACACATATCTCTCCCACGAAGCTTTCTTACTTTGGAGAATAAAAACTCGCGCCTTAGTACAGAGTTGTTAAAATGTTAAAAATTTGACCACTGTAGGCTGCCTCCGATAACATTTATGAGCGCGACGGCGTTATTTGATAGCTGCTGCTATATCTTCGTTCCACCAAGCAACGAGTTTTCTGCGAGGAGTCCCTGAGAAGGAGGGAATGGACTCCTCACCAGCATCAAGAATAACTTTAGTGATGTAAGTTACTTCCACGCCGACGGTCCGCCTGATATGTCGTTAAAGGCAGCTAGTGATGTGTACTTTGGCCAATCAGCATGTTAAAGAATCCATCGAGGGGGAGACTCAACGGATTTTTGTTTCAACAAAGTACGGATGATGGGAAAATGGTCACTGTCAGAGAGAAAACGGTGTGTATTCCACCCAAATAGCGGAACCAACGTTCGACTGCATAGACTTACGTCTATACGAAAATATGTGCCGTAACGTACACTAAAGTGAGTTTGTACCCTTCTGTTCAAAATACATAAATCCAGCTCTGTTACTTATCTTTCCAGCTCTCTTTCCAGGAGGCAAGGCGTCTCAGAGCCCCATATGGGGTGATGGGCGTTAAATCTCCCTACAAGAGGAAGGGAGGTGGAAGCTGATCTATAAGATCTGTGACATCATTTATGTTAAGAGGCTGGCCTGGTTAAAAATAAACGTTACACGTTGTTGCTATGACAGGCAGCGGTACCCACACGGCAATTGCTTCCAGTGGGGTCCTTAGGAGAAACCCCTCGCTATAGCTATCAGAACGGACAAAATCCCCACGCTACCAGACGCCAGGTGGGCATAATATCGTTCTGTCGAGTATAGTCTGAAATTTCTCAAAACCATATGATGGCCTGGTCTGTAGTTTGTCACCTGAATACAGAATATTCCCCGCTGCGTACCCACTAATGAGGTGACGTAGCTCAGAAAGATGCCTGTCATAACCGTTACAATTCCACTGTAACAGTGCCATAGTGTGGACTATAAAAGGAGTGTTAGGTTATGAGCGAGAAGATGCTCGTAAGACTAAACACTATCAACATCTACATCCGTAGATGTAGATGACAGCGCGACGTCCATCCCGCCATCAACAGACCCTTTTCGGGGGCGGGTAACTTCCCCTACGAGGGTAGCGCGCAGGTTTGGAAGGAGGAGTATCTGTTGGCACAAGCTCATAACCTCCAGATGGAGGGTATGATTTCACTCTGGCAGGGGAAGTGCGGGAGCACCCGGAAAGGGCGTTCTTCTTCGCCGCTTTTTCTTCTAGTTTAGACGGGCTGAGAGACGACTTCCTAGCCCTGGTCGACGTAGCCGCCTCCGCCGGCTTAGTCACGGTTTTCGCCGACATCTTGGGGGGGGGGGAAGACATAGCCTTCCCCCCTTGCTGTGTCGACTTAGATCTGCCAGCCGGCACAGACTTCTCGTTGGTCGAAGGTGTGGTTGTCCCCCCTTCGAGCTTTTACTCTTTGCGACGTTGCTCTGAGGAGCAACATTTGCCTTGGGCGCGGCGATGATCACATTTAACGCTGTCGTGAAAGACGAACCTGGGAGACTCGGAGCTATCATGATATAGTCGAGTGTACGGGCAGGTGTATGCGTGGAATTATACTTACGGCGCGCTTCCTGGTATGAAAGACCGTCCAGGGTCATGATCTCCAGGATCGTCTTCTCACTCAGATACGCTAATAAATACGCTCAAGATGGAGATCTTCTCCCGCTTCTTTTATTGTTTAGACAGTTAGTGAGATAATGTCCTAGCCCTGGTCTTTGATGCCGCCGCCGTCGGCGAGGGCGCGGCTTACGCCGACATCTTGGTGCGCCTTCCCCACTGCTGTGCCGCCTCAGGTGTCCCAGCCGGCACAGACTTCTTTGTGGTCGAAGATAGGTTGATTCCCCCTTCAAGCTTTTAATCTTTGCGGATTTGCTCATAGGAGCAACGGCCACCTTGGGCGCAGCGATGGTAACAGGTGCTGAGGTAGTAAACAACAAACCTGGAAGACTGTCTGCTATCTTCGTGTAGTCTATCGTCTTGGCGGGTGCATTCATAGAATTGAACTTACGGCGCGTTCCTGGAAGGAAAGACAATACACGGTCTTAATTTCCTGGATCTTCTTGTCACGGAGATATATCGGACAGTTCCGATTCTGAGAAGAATGAAAACCAGAGCAGTTAGTGCACTTGTACGAAGTTGTGCACTCCTCCGCGCCGTGAGCTACTCGTCCACATGTACCACACACAGACGGATTCCAACAACGAGATACCATACGTCCGAATCGCTGGCAATGATACCATCGCATAGGAGGCGGGATGTAAGGCCTCACGTCGCAAAGATAAGTTATTACCCTGACTTTCTTTGCTAACACTGACAAATTGAAAGCGACAATGAAGGCAAAAGTGGCATCATCTTCACCGTTGACCTTGCGCGTAATGCGCCGGACGTGTGTCACGCTACAGTGCTTCATGTCTTCCATCAACACATCGTCAGTGTTCAAGATGAGACCGCGGTGGAAGGTAACTCCATGAACCAAAACGTCTTGTGCTCTTCAACTTTGACCGGAATATCGCCCAAGTGTTCGCATTTGTGCAACCGATCTGCATGCACACAGTGCGCGTCTTAAACAAAACGTTTCATCGCGTATTTTCTTCAGATCTTCCACTTCACCGTAGGCACCTTCTATGTGCCTGCTGAACAAAATATAATTTACCAGCTTGAAGTCTCTCCCATCAGTTCTGGTAACAACCAGAAACCTAGGGAAGCTGGATCACGTTCCTTCACGCTGCGATGATTCCCAGGTAGGTGAACTCTTCAAGGAACCACAAATTAAAGTCTTCGGTGGCGGATCACCCTTGGCAGGTCGAAGATGTTCCGAAGCCACGCCCGAAATCATCCTCCCCGAATGCCACCCAAACCGATCAGGGGTATCTGTATCCGAACCAAGCAGCCAAGGCAATACCCACCTGGTCGCAGCACGTGTTACCCGGGGTCCGTTGTTGGACGATGCCTAATTCGGGATGACAGAGGCAATGAGCACTAGGACTCTCTTCCTCCAATCACCCACAATAGTACGTACCCCATAGCGTGTACAGAGCACTAAATAAAGAGAAAAAATAATTTGTCCTTCTGGCATTCGTCTCTTCGGGACCTGTGTTTTCAGGCGGATACTACTGCTTGGGTACATGAAGCTCCCACCTGCAAGATCTCTGGGTGGTCACAAGCGGGCTTTCGGCAGTAAGCATACGCGTAAGAAGCCTATCTCAGATCAGCGTGCACATCAAGGATTTTCAATTGTTCTACAAGTGACCCTCAAAAAGCAATAAAAATAGAAAGGGGCCAATCGCCACATGACCTTTTTAGCCGCCTTCTACGACAGGTAGGGATTACTTATGTATGTGTTCAGCCCCTCCCACCCACAGGGGTTCCAAAACATTATACAAAACAGCAATCCATGTCCGCGCCTTGGTCGCCACTTTTAGTCGCGTCTTACGACAGGCAGGGGATAACGTGGATTTTATTCTACCGATCCCACTCACAGGGGTTTTGGAAGAACAAGTGTGACATCGCTGGTATAAACTACAAACCTGTCCGTCTCCTAAGATTGTCTGGTCAGGAACGAAAGACGTTAACCTGGACAGCATGCAACATTCTCTGACGGCCACATGGCTCCAATCGTTGAAGTACGGGAAGAGACTCATAGCCCGTTGCACCTCGTCCCATTGTGCCTTCAGCGTGGTCTCAAGGACACGAGAGAAATCCTCACGGCGCAGCGTGAGCAACTCAACTGTCGCTGCGGAAGAGAGAGAAAAATGATAAGATAACTCACATACAATTACAGTGTCAGTGAAAATGTTGTACAGGTACCAGTTACTTTACGGGAGAGTTGAGAGTGGCATTTGTAAGAGATACCTCAAAACCATTTCTAATTTTTGGATATACTGTAGGTACTCTGCAAGACAATACTTCTTTGTAAGGTGATACAATAGCTAAGAACACTCACCGCAGTACAGTAGCTTGCTTCTGTATGCAAGCGGCCTGCTGTGACACACACAACACACCAGGACGAAAGTCGGAGTAGCAGTGTAAATCGCTACAAGCACATCAACATGTTCCGTACCTTGATGTTTACGGACACTCGCCACGTGTGTGACATAATGCAAAATGGAGAACATTGACCAACGTCCTTCTGGACAATAATGGGACGTTAACAGATGTACTATCTATCTACTGTATATTGAAACGGGAATGTCACAGTGACATTCATTATCAAAGTATTTCTAGTGCATACGAGCGCAACTCGTAAAAACAGCTGCACGAAAGGTTTGACAAGACCGCTTTGGAAGCAGGTGACGATTGTAGCGGCTATGCACGCAACCTGCTTGCTGATGGAAAGCTATCCAAGGACATATGACTTAGCCATAGAACATTCGATTCCTTCCATCTCATGACGTGTGTATTAAAACTTGAACAGATCGAGTAATTAACATTCTTGAGAACGAGACTAAATTCTCCAAGCGAATAATCATAAATTATCATGAACTTGCATAAACTGGGTGGACTTGTCACATAATAGTTTATCGTCGTGTTATTGTACATATTCAGGGAAGTGATACTTCAGTTACAAACGAGACCATTTGACTTATGTCAGTCTTTCGTAACTAACTGTATCATAATAATTTCAATAGACTGTGTCATTTATTTGTTGGACAGTGTTAATTTATTTCCTTCGAATAATGCCGATCACGTTATAATCATGCCTTTTAGGTTTATAAGACTGTGTCTTAATACAGTAACTTAATTTATTTAGTGAAAACTGTGCTTTAATGACAGAATTTAGGTTCACTGGACTGTGCCTTAGTGACGAAACTGATTTTGTAAAAACTGTGCTTTAATAATAGAATGTATTTTCATGAGAATCTGAACAGTGTTCGCTGACTAGGCTTGGTGCACTAGAGTAGTAGGGCAATGTATTTTCTAAAACAATTGGTGTTGAGTCAGCACTTCCCCATGAGATCACTGACCCCTAGTAGTGTACCTAGTGGGATTCTGAGTCGAGGTCATTGACCCCTAGTTGAGTAGGAGGGCTATGGGGTTCACGGATTTTGCGTACGAGAGCAAGGCTAATCTCACAGACGATATTTTGGAATGGGCCCGGTTTTACGCCCGAAACCCCTTCCCACCTAATGTGACACAATTTTACGTCTAGATGCCCTCCCATTCTCGGGCGTAGTTTACGGTCAGATGCCCTTCCCTCCTCGAAGATTTTGCGTGCGTGGAAGGACCAAACCTCGCGGACACCATTTTGGAGGGTGGGAGATGTTTTACGCCTTGTTTTACGGACAGATGCCCTTCCTCACCTAGTTTTACAGCTAGACGCCCTTCCTTCCTAGGAGAGACGTAACCTCACAGGGCCCAGTTTTACGGTCACATGTCCTTCCCTCCTCCTTCTCCTCTGGCGTAGCTTTACGGCTAGATGTCCTTCCCCTCACAGGCGGCATTTTGGAGTGCTTTAACCACACAGGGTCCAGGGGCCTTCCTTCCTTCCTTCCCACCATGCTAGTTGTGTACTCCTTATCTGGCCTAGTTTTACTGTCAGATGTCCTTCCCTCCTCATATGGCCTAGTTTTACGGCTCAGTTTTGCGGTCAGCTGGCCTTCCGTCTTTGGGCCCAGTTTTACGGTCGGATGCCTCTCCCTCCTTGGGCATAGTTTTAGGGTCAGATGCCCCCTCTTCCTCCTCATCATCCTAATAGTGTCCTCCTCCTGATCTAACCAAATTTTACGGTCAGATCCCGTTCCCTCCTTCTCATTTGGCATCAGTTTTAGGTCATTTTGTTTTAACATGGTACGATTTTGACGAGATGGTTATGAATGTTTAGACTTTTTCGTTATCAAGGTCACTCACTAGAAACCTCAAGACTTTACGAAATGTATAAAGTATGAATAATTTCGATAGGTGTAAGGAGGCAAAAGGAATGCAATAAGTAGCACTTTTGAATTTAATAAAATATTTAATGTGTAATTATTTACAAAATTATACAATCCACTACCGATCGTACAACAGTCTTTGAAGCGTTGCCGACAAGATTGCTGTACTCCATAACAGCTTACTGCGAAGAGGTAGCGTGCTTCCCAATTTGTAATCCCCAAGCAACATTCAAATTACATAAAATGAACACCTGGGGGAATAACGATGAAGGCCCAATTTTTCCAATTTTTTCGTGTTGACGCCATTTTTTCCAGCAATTCATGCAGTTTCTTTGTGTATATTTATCTGTGTGAATAATGCTAAGGATCTGGTGATATTCACAGTTAAATATTTTGTGGAAGATGGAAGACCGATGAGAGTCCTGGTATTTGAAGGAAAAATGATGATAGTCCATTCTACTCTGTTCTCAATGAAGAATTATATTTCTCGGGAGTTGGTATTTCTGTTTATTTATTCTTAGTGTGGCATTGTTGGGTTTACATTAATGAACATTTCCATTATTAGTGCTGCAGTTTAGTACAAGTGAGGTGTAAATCTAAAACCAAGTGCAGTGTTTCTGAGAAAATGGATCTACACGTAGATAAAAGTCCAGAATTGTGCCGAAGTGCGAAGAAGAAAAAGTATGGCCGAGTGGTTGATGCAGCAAAAAACTAAGAACACAGATACATGAAATAGGACAAGATTGTGCACCAGTTGGAAGTGTTTTGATAGATTGAATGAAGAAAAGAGGAATGATATCGTTAAATATTTAAATAGTTTTCCTGATTGAGATGCACACAGGTTGTATTTAAGTGGTTCGATCAAAATAAATCTTGTACAAAGGTGATACCCTAGGAAAGGTCAAAGCGAAGCCCTTCTTCATGACCACTCATATTCTTACACAGTTAGAACTAAAGAAAATGGCGTTGTGATGGAAGTGCCCGTTTGCTACAGAGCATTTTTGGCTTTGCATGGAATAACCCCAAGAACATTACAAACCATTCAAGAGCAAATAAAAGAATGTGATAAGGTGATACCAGACGGAAGAGGAAAGTACACAAATAAACCACATGCTCTAAGTGATGAGACCAGAAATGCAATTCATGAACATATTCAGTCCCTGGAAGGTCGTCAATCGCACTATTCTTTGAACCGGACATCAAAAGTTTATCTCCCAGAAGAACTCAATGCAAAAAAATTACACCAGATGTAAATGGAGAGGTATCCAAATAATCCCGTGTTTTATGACACTTATTTGCGAATATTCAATTCGGAGTACAATATTTCATTTGGATATCCTATATCGGATACATGTAGTGAATGTGACAGTTAAAGCCCAAGAGATGCATTTAAAAAATGAACTGGCTACTTTGCAACAGAAATCGATTGATCAAGGCCTATTACAGCAATTGACTACAAAACTGAAAGAACTTGAAACCAGGAAAGAGCTTCATTTGAGAAAGGTTGCAGCTTTCTTTTCAGAGACTTAGGAAACTTTTGACAAGCCGTGACCTTTCCATTTCACTACGGACACGACTACTCCGGTGCTACGTTTTCAGCATTCTGTTATACGGCGTTGAGGCATGGACACTAACCGAGACCATGTGCAAGAGATTGTAAGCATTTGAAATGTGGACGTACCGAAGGATGCTGAAGATACCTTGGACAGCTAAAATGACCAATATAGTCGTTTTGCACCGTATGAACAAAGAACCAGAAATTCTCACTACCATCAAGAGAAGGAAACTAGAATACTTTAGTCATGTGATGCGGAACTCTAAATACCACCTTCTGCAAGTAATACTCCAAGGAAAAATTAATGGAAAACGTGGTCCGGGGAGAAGTAGGACATAATGACTCGGCAACTTGAGCCAGTGGTTTGGGGTGGCAAAGCTTACTCTGTTCAGAACAGCTATGAACAAACAACAGATCATGCTACTGATCGCCAACGTTCTGCGAGGACATGGCACATGAAGAAGAAGAAGCAGCAGATTTCTATGAAAGAAAACGTCTCTGCAAGAAATTTTGTGCCAAAAGGAAGGAAGAAGTGGCCATTGCTATGGATTTTCAGAAGAATCTGCCAGTTCCAAATATAGCAAGTGACATGGTATATTACAAACGTCAGCTGACAGTTCATGTGTTTAATATCCATATTTTAGCTACTCAGGAGTCTGTATTCTATGGTTATGATGAGACTATAGCAAAGAGAGGAGCGGATGATGTAATATCAATGCTTCACCACTTTATATTTAATATTCTCTCCCCTGATATGAAACGGCTTCATATATTCTGCGATACTAGACTGAATTTCGGTACATTCATTACGTAGTAACAGTTTGCCAGAGGCTGGAAAAAATTAAGATGACATTTCCAGAAAGAGGGCACTCATATCTTGAGTGCGACAAAAATATGGGGCTGATATCACACACTGCAGTAACGAATGTACCTAAAGATTGGTATGAGGTCATACGTCACAGCAGACTTAAATCAAGCTCATTCGAAGTTGTTGAATGTTATCAATCAATGTTTAAAACATGGACATCATTCTTTCCTTCTAATGGGTATTACAAAAAGAAGTTACCTGTGCCCTCAAGACCTTTAAAGGAAATGAAGGTGGCAACTGAACAGCCACGAATTACGTCACTAAAATCTGGAAGCTATAACGTTGCCTGGGGAACTGTCTTCATTACAAAGGCGAGGAGGAGGACTATGTCTGGGCTGCAAGAGGGGGAGTTCACCCTGCCAGGGTCATCTTACAACGAGATCCTGCCTATATCACTATCAATATGGAAAGATCTGAAGGCTGTTAAACCTTGATAGTATTTTTATTAACACCCCCAAGTATTGTTATGTAACTGATTTTCATTCATTTTTCGTTTGCAGGAAATGATCAAGATTCTTACAACGGGATGATCAAAGCAGTTTTATGAGAATTTGCACATTTTGAATGAAAACGCACGTTAATAAAAGTTTTTATGTTCCCTTGTTGTATATTGAAGAGTTATTGTGTTTACACTCCAGAAGTTCAGAAGATATAATTTAAGTGTGATGATTAAATCCTGTTCTGGAATAAGAATTGGACACTCATCAATATTCTTGCCACGAACCTGCTCTGCAGGCGTAGCAGGGGGAGAGGTGATACTCCCACGTGGCGCGTCCCAGGTGGCGGATAGGGGGGTCCTAACCGGCTTGCCGGCGGACTTGAGGGAAATAAAATACCTCTCGCGGACCAAACACACACCCCCCTGTGGGTGGGGGAGGCAGACGAAGAATACACCCACGGTATCCCCTGCCTGTTGTAAGAGGCGACTAAAAGGGGCGACCAAGGGACGATCGAATTAGAACCATGAAACTACTTGTAATTAGTACCATCACGCAGGGAACACCATGAGTTGCCTTTACTTGCGTAGTACCACTATGTTAGGTACGCAAAAGGTTTGTGATTTGTAGCGACAGTGTGTGAATCCGGATGGGGATCCTACAGTACCTGTGATTCGTACCCCTATATGAGCGACACCATGGTTCTGCCTTACCTATGCTCCGTTCCCACTATGTGAGTATTTCCACGGGATTGTTCGAGTCCCTGTGGTTAGTCCACTTATGTAAGGAGCGCCTTAGGATTGCGTTGCCGTTATAGGTTTGCGTTGCCTGTATGTGGCGCCGCAGTGTGCGAGACACTATAGGTCTGTGTTACATATGCGCATTACACTACCTGTGGATAGTACCATACTGTGTGGAGTACCGCGAGTCTCCGCTACTTTTGATTAGTACCGCAATATTACGCAGCATGGTTCTACTTTCCTAGCGATAAATACCATTATGAGGTGCTGATGACCTGGATTTTTGACCCGTTTCGACTATACGCATAATCGATTCAGCATAGAAGCAGTCCCTTGGTCAGTACTACTATTGTTTTGTGCCAGCTTCTGTACATGTGAGGCACTGTGGGTCAGATCCACTGATCATTTTAAATTCATATCCGTCCATCCATTCATTCATGGTCCTTATGCTTTGAATTCTGGTCAGTGGAGGACTTTGGAATTTTAAGTTGTCATTTCATTTCGTCTCATTTCGTACCATTAGGGGCTGATGACCTCCGATGTTAGGCCCCTTAAAACAACAAGCATCATCATCATCAATATTCTTGCTTATATACTGTACATGCACTAATAGATAAGTGTTGATTATTCTCCATTGTTGTTTAATTTAAAAACATGAAACATTGTAAGCACACTCTTAGAACGTGGGCGCATTGTTTCAAAGCCGGTTTGGTCTTCCTATGTGTATTAGTTAGGTAATAAAGCGTTTCAAACTTCATATTTCAATATCTCAGAACCATGGAAATGTGACCTTCATCGTTATACCCCCCCCCCCATGGCTTCAAATATTTATTGTTTATGAAATTAAGTTTTCTAAATGTATTTTAATATGCATGTTATGCTTTACAAAGGAATTAATGCAGTTCCTACCTTGTTGTTATTCATGTGCTTTGTTCCTTTCTGAATTATTATCAGGTACTGAAGAATGGAATAAATTCATCCCTACACTCTGTAGAGTATATAATCATCGGATAAGGTCCATTCCAATCATCCGAAACATTTTAACTCAATGCTTGTAACGACGTTGACAGAGTCTGCATAAAGCACAATCGATTGACATTTTAAAAATCAAGAACATTTTTGAGTAGATTACAAGCGACAGAGATGCGCGTTCTGGGAGGGATCTTGGGTAAAACAAGGAGGGACAAGATAAGAAATAAAACTATACGAAACGCGCTACATGATGATGATGATGATGATGATGATGCTTGTTGTTTTAAGGGGCCTAACATATAAGGTCATCGGCCCCTAATGGAACGAGATGAACGACATGAGATAAGAAAAATATTTAAATATGAAACTGTATCCACTGACCGGAGTTTCAAATAAATGGTGTTGAAAAATGATTATGAGATTAAGACAATAAGTGGATATAATTCGCAATGCCTTGCTTTTCTAACAAGATAATAGAAAATCGAGTAGATAATGGAAAAAAGGCGTTGCTTGGATATTCAGATATATATGTATACATAGATTTCAAGTTATAATTTAAAATAACACAGTAAAATACGCAACACGAACTAAAATAGAGTCAGTGGGATGAAAGCGCAGTCGACAAAAAGTACACTAAGACAAGAACAATATTACACACGAGAAAGAACAACTCGCAGGATGAGTGAGATGGTACGCGGGAGATTTAGACTACGGTGCAACCGACCAGGTCCGCGCACTCCGTCGGATGTGTACCACGGTAAGATGATCGCCGCAAGTACACACCGGAGGGGGTTCTCTTTTCAATATACACTGACTGAGCAAACGTCATGGGATAGCGGAGCACTGATGTGCAGCTGTGTTGTCTGCGCACCACACGCCCACTGTCCCAGAGGCCGTTGTATAGGAGACCTTGTGAGCAGTGGCTGTGCATGTGACAGGTGTAACGTCGTCGTGAGCTGACACTGTTCGAACGGGGTATGATGATGGTCCGTGCCCGACGGATGGGATGTGCGATTTCGGAAGTGGTGCGGAATTCGGCTTCACACGATCAACCGTGTTCAGGGTGTATCGTGAATGGTTGAATGCGGGTGTCACCGTCCACAACAGCCGAACGACCGGCCGTCCAGCCACCCTCGAAGACCGTGACCGGCGACATCTGAGACGGATTGTCAATAGTGATAGACGGGCAACCGTGCAACAAATCACGGCTCAATTCAACATAGGCCGTGCTAGACATGTCTCCCATTGGATAATCCGTAGGAAGATGGGTTCTATGGGGTATGGGAGCCGGCGCCGCACACGGGTGCCACTGTTAACCCAACGCCATCGGGCACAACGACGCGCATTTGCCGCCCGTCACCAGGGATGGACACTGGAACAATGGCGTAACATGATATGGTCGGACGAATCACGATTTCAACTGCACCATGCCGATGGGAGGCACCGTGTATGGCGCAGACCACATGAAGCGATGAATCCCGCCTGCCTCGAAGGTGTGGTCCAGGGCGCTGGTGTCTCTGTTATGGTCTGGGGTGCATTTTCCTGGCCACGAACCTGCTACGCAGGCGTAGCAGGGGGTGAGGTGATACTCCCACGTGGCGCGTCCCGGGTGGCGGACAGGGGGGTCCTAATCGGCTTGCCGGCGGACTTGAGGGAAATAAAATACCTCTCGCGGACCAAACACACTACCCCCTGTGGGTGGGGGAGGCAGACGAATAATACACCCACGGTATCACCTGCCTGTCGTGAGAGGCGACTAAAAGGGGCGACTAAGGGATGATTGTATTAGAACTATGAAACTACTTGTGATCAGTATCACCACGCGGAGAACACCAAGGGTCGCTTTTACTTGCGCGTAGTACGAAATAGGTTTGTGATTAGTAGCACACAGGAGCACCGTGCGGTCGGCTTTTGCAGTACCTGTGATTAGTACCACCATATGAGCAGGACCATGGGATGATAGCTATCATGGTTCTGCCTTGCCTATGATTAGTACCCACTATATGAGGAACATCACGGGATAGCGGAAGGTCCCGGTGGTTAGTACTCTTATGTGATGAACACCATAGCGTTGCGTTGCTGTAAATGGCGCCGCGATGTGAGAAAAACCATAGGTCTGTATTATATGTCGAATTTCATAACGTGTGATTAGTACCATAATGTGTGGAATACCGCGAGTCTCTGCTACGTTTGATTAGTGCCGCAACATGACAAATACCATGGTCCTACTTTCCTAGCCATAAGTACCGTTATGAGGGGCCGATAACGACCCACTTTAGACTGTAAGCATCCTCGATTCAGTATTATGCTGTAGCAGCAGTCACTTGGTCAGTAATCCTATTGTTTTTCCGCCAGTTTCTATGAATGTAAGGTATTGCGGATGGCATCCACGGATTGTTTTAAATTCTTGTCCATCCATTCATTCTTCGTCCTCATGTTTCGAATTCTAGTCAGTGGAGAATTTTGGGCTTTTAATTTGTCATTCCATTTCGTCTCATTTCGTAACATTAGGGGCCGATGACCTCGATGTTAGGCCCCTTTAAACAACAAGCACCATCATCATAATCAGCATTTTCCTGGTATGGAATGGGCCCCTTAGTTGTTCTGGAAGAGACATTGAATGGTACGCGGTATGTTGAGCTACTCGGAGATCTCCACCCATTTTTGGCCTTCCAGCGCCCAGACGGTTCTGCGGTGTTTCAAGATGATAACGCGCCGCTACATCGCTCCCACGTCGCCCGGGAATGGTCCCAGAAACATGCAGCGGAGTTCCAACGACTGCCAGGCCCACACAGGAGCCCCGATATGAACCCTATCGAGCATATCTGGGATGTCTTGGAATGCAGGCTCCGTGCCATGGATACTGCACCCACGAACAGACTAGCACTGCCGGCCGCTCTGCAAACGATTTGGTGTCAGCTGCGTCCAGAGGACTACCAGGGACTTGTCGACTCACTTCCACGGCGTCTCACTGCAGTTCGCAGGGCCAGAGGAGGCCCCACATGCTATTAGGTGACTATCCCATGACATTTGCTAAGTCAGTGTATTTATATGAGTGCGTTAGTATACCGTGGCCGATCCGAAGACGACATAATACCACTGCTTCCCTCCGAGAAGCCCGAAGGGAACTCCTCCATACCTTCGTTGTACCTTTTATCGCTCTCAGCTTATTGGGAAGTGGAATGGCCTGCCACTCCATCTCCCAATAGGACATAACCAGATGTCTCAGCTGAGAGCGAATATCACTTGCTGGAACCTTGAAAGGCAACGGGGGCAGTGTACCTGCCTCCTTGGCAGCCTGATCTGCTAACTCGTTTCCCTCTATGCCCATGTGGCTGGCGAGCCACACAAACGTGATTCTGGTGCCGGCATCCGAAAATCCGGCCAGCAGGTCCTGGATCCGCTGCACCAAAGGGTGCCGAGGGAAACTGGTATCAATAGACTGGAGCGAGCTCAAGGAGTCAGTACACACAAGAAAGTGTCGGCGCTCATTGTACAGTGCGTACCGCAGAGCTTCACAGATAGCATAGAGCTCAGCTGTGTACACACTGTATTTTTCCTGGAGAGGAAAAAACCTATCAGTGTCGACAATGAACGCACAGCCCACTTTTGCGCCTCTTCCGGAGCATCCGTGTAAATGACGACTGAATGACGGACAACGGACAGAAAGAGCCTCCGATAAATCGAAGGGCCCGTGTTTACCTTCGGGCCAGTGTGCAGATCCAGGATTATTTCAAGTCATCGTACTACACACCGAGGTACCCCACATGGTTGTCTGACAAGGCAAGGAACTGAAGGCACGTCAGTCTGTGAGCGCTATCCAAGCGCATTCCAAACGGCCGCGTTGCTCGAGGATAAGCAGCGTACAGCCGACGGTTTCCATGGTTGAATACGTAAAGACAACTTGGATGAAGTGGCATCTGTCGCTAAATTGCAGCATAAGACAGAAGGAGCTCTGGCACCTCAGGTGTAAAAGTTGTACACCAGATTCAGCGAGCAGGCTAGCTATGGGCCTTGTTCGAAAAGCTCCCGTCCCGAACCTAACCCCGCTGTGGTGGATGCTGTTCAGTATCGCAAGAACGCTTGGTCTTGCTGAGCCATATGCTGCACTGCCGTAGGACCACCGTGCGGTCACCTCCCCAATTAGTGTTGCTAAGAAACTTCAAGAGATTAAGCCCCTTGGTGCATTGTATTTCTCGTTGCCGCTTTATGTGGCTCCCACAATAATGTACTATCAAAGAGGAGCCCAAGAAATCGGTACGTGTCAACTAAGGAACAGAGACGTTTCCTAAATATTGTTTAGGAGGAGGGTGAAGAGTACGTTGGCGACAAAAGTGGACGACATATGTCTTTGTGGTGGAAAACCGAAAGCCATGTTGAAGGTCCACTGCTGTACTCTCCTAATAGCTTGCTGTAATAGTCGCTCTGCGACTGCCATATTGCGCGAGCTATAGTGCAGAGCAAATTCATCCACAGATAGCAAAGGTATTACTGCTAAACCAGCAGCAGCAGCAACAACACCGTTCATGGCAATCGCGAACGGAGTGACTAAGAACCGAACCCCGTGGGATACCATTTTCCTAAAAGTTGTACTGAAATTATGTCCTCCCTACTCGGACACGGAATAGACGGAGGGACAAATAATTCGCAATCAATACCGGCAAGTTACCTCGGAATCTCCACATGATGCAGGACTGAGAGGGTACCATATAGCCATGTGGTGTCATAGGTTTTTTGCTAAGTCAAAGAAAACCACTACCAAATGCTGTTTGCGGAGACACGCATCCTGGATAGAGCTCTCCACGCTCGAAACTCACACTGGTACTCGGATAAGAGTCCTTGTTTCTCCAGGCACCACACGACTCGGCGATTTGCATTTTGTAAGACAAATCTGTCTGTAACTTCTTGGATACTTAGGATCTTTGTCCCGCTTGAGGACAGGAATGATTATGCCCTTCCGCCACTGAGACGTAAAATCACACTCCATCCAGATTCGGTTGATCACAAGGAGAGATAGTAGACTATCATCACTACGGTGTTTCGACATCCGGTTATGGATATTGTCTGGTCCAGGAGACGTGTCCTTACAACGCGCCTTCAAAGCGCTAAGGCGCTGTGGACTTCCCACTCCGTAAAGGGCACGTTTAGGTCCTCTGGAGCTTGAGTGGCAAAACTAAAGGGATGACGTTCTGCCTCCCGCTTCACAGCGAGGAAATCAGGATGGTAATTCCCGGAGCCAGACACATCCGCGAAATGACTAGCCACATGGCTATCAATAGAGAGTGGTTCAGTGACGACACTGCCTGCAATGTAAATTCCCGGTGCAGAAGATCATCCTTGCATACCCGAAATATATCGAAATTTAGTCCACACTTGAGATGATGCAGTATGTTTTGTCATAGACGACACTTCTCTTCCACGAAGCTTTCTTACTTTGACGAAAAAGAACTCGCGCCTTAGCGTGGAATTTTTTAAATATTACCAAATTGACCACAGTAGGCTGCCTACGATAAAATTTACGAGCATGACGGTGTTCTTTGATGGCTGCTGCGATTTCGGCATTTCACCGAGGAACGAGTTTTCGACGAGGTGTCACCGAGGAGGAGGGAATGCACTCCTCAGCAGCAGCAAGAATAACTTGGGCGATTTCCTCGCCGACGGTCCGCCTGATATCGTTGTTAAAGACAGCTAGTGATGTGTACTTTGGCCAATCTGCATGTTTAAAAATCTATCAAGGGAGACCCCCGGCGGATTTCTGTTTCAACAAAGTAAGGATGATGGGGAAAATTGTCACTGTCAAAGAGATCATTGTGTGTATTCCACCAAAACAGCGGAACCAGCGTTCGGCTGCACAGATTTAAATCTATGCTGTAACGTACACTAAAGTGAGTTGGTTACCCTGTGTTCAAAATACATGAATCCGGCTCTGTTACTAATGTTTCCAGCTCTATTCCCCGGGGGCAAGGCGTCTCAGAGCGCCATATGGGGTGATGGGCGTTAAATTAACATAACAAGAGGAAGAGAGGTGGAAGCTGATATATAAGATCAATTACATCACTTATGTTAATAGTCGGCCTGGTGGAAAATAAACGTTTTACACTGTTGCTATCACAGGCAGCGGTACCCGCATCGCGACTGCTTCCGGTGAGGTCCTTGGAGGAACCTATTCGCTCTATGTATCAAAACGAACAATATAGCCAAGCCACCAGACGCCCGGTTAGCATAATATCGTTCTGTCGAGTATAGTCGGAAATTTCCCAAGAGCGTATAATGACCTGGTCTGAAGTTCGTCTCCTGGATACAGACTATACTCACTAATGAGCTGACGCAGCTCAGAAAGATGCCTGTCATAACCGTTACAATTCCACTGTAACGTTGCCGTAATGTGGACTAAAAGAGAGAGTGTTAGGTTGTGAGCGATATGATTCCCTTAAACCTTAAAACTATCAGTATCAACATCTACGTCCGTAGATGTAGATGACAGCTCGACGTCCATCCCGTCATCGATAGACTGCGAAACTGACGCCCAGAATTTCGCCGTTTTCCGGGGGAGGGATGTCCGCTACCAGAGGAGCGCGCAGTTTTTGATCAGGCGTACCTGCTGGCGCAGAATCATACCACTCAGATGGAGGGTATGATTTCCTCATTGCAGGAGAAGTCCGCCTTCTTTGCGAATTGAGACAGGCTGGAAGATAATTTTCCAGCCCTTGTCGACGATGCACCTCGGCGGCTTTGCACGGCTTTCAACGACCTCCTGGAGGGGGAAGACTCTGCCGACTGAGGAGTCCCAGCCGGTGCAGACTTGTTTGTGGTCGAAGGTGGGGTGACGGCAAGGCCCCCCACCAGCACACTCTTTGCGGCTGTGCTCGTGGGAGCAACAGCCGCCTTGGACACAGCGGTCACCGCAGGTAAAGATGTCGTGAATGACGTACGTGGGAGAGTCTGAGCTATCATGCTGTAGTCTAGTGTATTGTTAGGTATATTCGTGGAATTAATCTTACGGCGCGCTTCCTGGTAGAAAAGACCATCCAGGGTCTTGTTCTCCTGGATCTTATTCTCACTCAGATATGTCGGACAGTTCCGATCCCGAGGAGAATGGAGACCAGATCAGTTAGTGCACCTGTAATGAGTTTTGCACTCTTCTTTGCCGTGAGCTGCTGTTCCACATGTACCACACACAGACTGATTCGAACAACGAGACACCATATGTCTGAACCTCTGCCATTGATAGCATCGCATAGGAGGCGGGATGTACGGCCACCCATCGCAACGATAAGTTGATACCTTGAGTTTTTATGGTATCACTGACAACGTGAAGTAGACAAGGAGGTACCAGTGACAACGACTTCACCGTTGACTTAGCGCGTAATGCACCGGACGTGTGTCCCGCCACGTTTCTTCATGTCTTCCATCAACTCATCGTCAGTGTTCAAAATAAGATCACGGTGGAAGAAAACTACGCGGACCAGATTCATGGATTTCTGCTCCTCCACTCTGACGAGGATTTCGCCAAGGCGGTCGCACTTAAGCAACTGATCAGCTTTCAGTGCCGTGCGAGTCTTAAAGAGCAAACTACCGTTGTGAATTTTCTTGATATCCACATATTCGCCGCAGAAGCCATTTATATGCTTACTAAAAAGGATCGATTTTACTAGTTTAATATCGAGCCCATCGGTTCTGGTAGCAACAAGAAACCTAGAGAGTCTGAATCCCATGCGTTTGACGCTGCTATGTTCCCAGGGGGTTGAACCCCTCTAGATTCAAAAGTTGGAAGATTTCGGTGGGGGACAACCTTGGGCGGGTCGAAGACAATTCGAAGCCAAACCCGAGTTCATCCTTCCGAAATGCCACCCAATCCGATCAGGAGCCTCTATAGCCGAACCAAGCAGCCAAGGCAATGCACTACCAGGTCGTAGCCGGTACTGCCCGGGGTCCCATGCTGCACGATGCCTAATACCGAATGACTGAGGCAATGAGCACTAGGACACCCTTCCACAAATCACCTGCAATAGCATATAGGCCTACCCCATAGCGTGTACACAGTAATGGATATAATGAAATAAAAACAGTTAATAATGTCTTTCTTGCATTCAGCTGTGCGGGAACCTGTGTTTTCAGGCGGATTCTACTGCATTTATACATGACGCTCCCACCCCCCACTTCCTGGGTGATGCCAAGCGACCTTTTTGGGCGTAACCACTCATATAAGGGGTCCATCTCCGAGCAGACCGCACATCAAGAATTGTGAATCGGTCTACAACTAACAAAAAGAAAGAGGGTACCGTTGGCTGCACTGACCTTTTATTTGCCATTTAAGACAGGCAGTGATTACCTGTGAATTTATTCAGCCTCCTCCACGCACAGGAGGTCGAACACAAGATATCAAGCCGCAATCCATGCCCGCACCAAGGTCGCTCCTTTTAGTCTCCTCTTACCACAGGCAAGAGATACCCTAGTTGTATTCTTCGTCTGTGTCCCCCATCCACATGGGGTATGTTTGGACCTAAACACTAATTTGCTTTGTGGAATGTATCCAGAAACAGCAGAACCAATGTGACAAATTATTAAACGACCACCCTTACCAGTCCGAATTTTCTGACCACCCAAGCCATCATTCGATTTCCAGCAAGTATTTCTGGTATGGTTCTGATTTACCCAAGTTTCATCTAAGTAATTAATTTGGGCCCTTGCTTCTTGCATAATTTTATGCATTGTCCTCAAGAATACGGCCCTTGCAGCAGCGATGTCAGATCGCTCCATAAGAAACTTCCTTTCGTCATTACACTTTATGTATCTGAAATCTATACACTTTCAAGCATTGCTGTAGTACTTCCCTTGAATCGCACACATTCGTCTCCCTCCATAGCCTTCATGAGTTTCTTTGCCGTTGGAAATTCACCTGCAGCATACATATCATGTATTATGCGCCTAAGAACATCTTGATTGAAACCGTCTAAATTCGTTACACAGTCTTTTCACGTTTGTGATTTTTAACTGGTGACCGTAATAGTTCGTTACCACTTGCCTCTAATGAACATTTACTTTCCTGAAGTATTCTCTATACAGTTCTAAGGCTAATACCACACGCTTCAGCTGCTAGTCCTTGTGACTTGGCAACATCGTGAATCGGTGATGATGCTTGTTGTTTAAAGGGGCCTAACATCGAGGTGATCGGCACCTAATGGTACGAAATGAAATGACAAATTAAAAGTTCAAAGTCATCCACTGACCAAAAGAAAAAATGTCATGAAGAATAAATATATGGACATGAAGTTTTAAAAAAATCAGTGGATCCGACTGAAAAAACTATCATAATAATGGTAAAGCACAATCCTGAATCGAGGATGCTTGATGTCTAAAGGGGATCCAACATCCAGGTCAAAGGCCAAATCAGAATGGTACTTATCGCTAGGAAAGTAAACAATGGTATGTGTCATTTTGGGGTACTAATCAAAAGGAGCGAAGACTCGCGGTGTTCCACACATGATGGTACTACACACAAGTGTTGTACGTCGTACAGGTAACGCTGACCTATGGTGTTTCTCACATAATGGCGCCACTCATAGCCAACGCAAACCTATGGGGTTCCTCACCTAGTTGTACTAATCAGGGGCGCCGCTATTCCAGCGTTGTTCCTCATATAGTGGTACAACTCACAGGCAACGCCCAGACCCGTGGTGTTGCTCACATGGGTACGACCCACGGGTACTGGAAACCCACAGTGATCCACCCTCTGCTGCTACTAAGCACAAACCTATTTCGTACCTAATATAGTGGTACTACTCGCAAGTAAAGGCGAGCCATGGTGTTCCCCGCGTGATGGTACTAATCAAAAGTAGTTTATGGTTCTAAGACAAACATTCCTTGATCACCCCTTTTAGTCGACTCACACGACAGGCAGCGGATACCGTGGGTGTATTTTTCGCCTGCGCCCCCCCCCCACCCACAGGGGGTAGAGAGAGAAAAAAAGAAGAAAGTAGGGTTCCGTCACTTCGGCAAATGAAGTAACGGACGATGAAAGGCCAAGAAGGGCGTGAAAATGAAAGACTCCCTAGGCCTCGAATGCTCTAATACCGTCGGGGTCGGAAAATAACAAAGAGTTGAACAAGAGAGGTCGAACAGGATAGAGGAAAGTGCGGAGCCTGGCACAAGTAAGTGGAAGCAATGCCAGGACTCAGCTAAGGGCCCCGCGGTCGGCAGTCCACACTCCAAAGTTGAGAGAACCTTGGGTCCCTGTTAGTGGCCTCTTACGACAAGCAGAGGATACCGCGGGGGTATTCTACATGTGCGCCCCCCACCTACAGGAGGTAGTGTGTTTGGTCCACGAGAGGTATTTTATTTCCCTCAAATCCGCCGGCAAGCCGGTTAGGACCCCCCTATCCTCCGCCTGGGACGCGCCACGTGGGAGTATCATATCTCCCCCTGCTACGCCAGCGTAGTAGGTTCAAGGACATCGTGAATCAGCATGCCAGCATATGATTCTCGCTTAAAGTACTTATATACATTAAACACTTGCTCTCTGACCTTACGCTTATGCTATTCACCTTCCATGATTTAACACACGGATTTACAGTTAAGGTTCACTTCCTATAAACTTTACACTGAGTAGTTACCTTGACATCACAAGCTCAAAACGGTAAGTGAGCTGATTGGCTTCCTGCGGAGGATTCATGTAACTGCGCAGAACCTCGCAAAACTGGGCGATCATCGTTCATGCCACGCAGTATAGTGAACGGCGCAGCTAAGCAAGATACCTATCATCACCGCTACAATCCCACTGTAACAATGCCATAGTGTGGACAAAAAGGGAAACGTTTTAGGTTGTAATAACAACCTAAGCACTAATATCAACATTTAAATCCGTAGATGTAGATGAAAACTCGACGTCCATCCCATCGTCAACGAACGAGTTGACTGACACCCAGAACATCGACGCGTTTAGGTGGCGGAATTTTCTGCTACGACGGGAGCGTGCAGGTTTTGGAACAGACGTACCTGCAGGCGCTAATTCATACCCTCCATATGGAGGGATATATTTCCCTTTCGTAGCTTAAGGGCGAAGGTGCATGGTAAGGGTGTGATGATGACGATGATGCTTGTTGTTTTAAGGGGCCTAACATCGAAGGTCATCGGCCCCTAATGGTACGAAATGAAAGAACAAAAATTACAAAGGCATCCACTGACCAAAATAAAATTAAAAAATGTCATGAAGAATGAATGGATGGACAGGAACCCAACAAAACACAAAACAAACAAACAAACAAAAACCAGTGGATCGGATTCAATAGAGAACGAAAATAACATTATTACCGACCAAGGAACCACTTATAAAGCACAATGATGCTTGGTGTCTAAAGGGGGTGCTAAATCCACGTCTAAGGCCCCCAGAATGGTACATGTCGCGAGTAAAATAGAACCATGGTATGTGTCATGTTGGGGTATTAATCAGAAGTAGCGAAGACTCACGGTGTTCCACAAAAGATGGTAATACTCACAAGTATTGCACTTCGTACAGGTAACGCAGACCTATGGTGTTTCGCACACAATGGCGCCACTTACAGCCAACGCAAACCGATGAGTTTCCTCACCTAGGGTACTAGTCACGGGTGCCGGTCCCAAGGGCCCCGTGGTGTTCCGCACATAGTGAGTACTAATCACAGGCAACGCAGACCCACGGTGTCGCTCATATAGTGGTACAACTCACAGGCTACGCCCAGACCCGCGGTGTTGCCCACATGGGTACAACGCACGGGTATTGGAATCCACCCAGCCAGGCTTTTTATTGCAACGAATCACAAACATATTTCGTACCATGTTAGTGATACTACTCGCAAGTACATGCAACCCATGGTGTTCCCCGCATGATGGTACGAATCAAGAGTAGTTTCATGGTTCTAATTCATTCATCCCTTGGTCGCCCCTTTTAGTCGCCTCGCACGACAGGCAGGGGATACCGTGGGTGTATTATTCGTCAGCCTCCCCCACCCACAGGGGGTGTGTGTTTGGTCCGCGAGAGGTATTTTATTTCCCTCAAGTCCGCCGGCAAGCCAGTTAGGACCCCCCTATCCGCCACCTGGGATGCGCCACGTGGGAGTATCACCTCTCCCCCTGCTACGCCTGCGTAGCAGGTTCGTGGATACACGGATTTACAGTTACGGTTCACTTCCTATAAACTTTACACTGAGTAGTTACCTTGACACCACAAGCACAAAACGGTAAGTGAGCTCATTGGCTTCCTGCAGAGGATTGATGTAACTGCGCAGAACCTCGCAAAACTGGGCGATCATCGTTCATGCCACGCAGTACAGTGAACGGCGCAGCTAAGGAAGATACCTATCATCATCGCTACGTCCGGCTCCATGGATAAATGGTTAGCGTGCTGGCCTTTGGTCACAGGGGTCCCGGGTTCGATTCCCGACAGGGTCGGGAATTTTAACCATCATTGGTTAATTTCACTGGCACTGGGGCTGAGTGTATGTGTCGTCTTCATCATCATTTCATCCTCATCACGACGCGCAGGTCACCTACGGGTGTCAATTCGAGAGACCTGCACCTGGCGAGCCGAACTTGCCGTCGGACACTCCCGGCACTAAAAGCCATACGTCATTTCCATTTCCATCATCGCTCTAATCCCACTGTAACAATGACATAGTGTGGACTAAAAGGGAAGCGTTTTAGGTTGTAATAACAACCTAAGCACTAATATCAACATTTAAATCCGTTGATGTAGATGAAAACTCGATGTCCATCCCATCGTCAACGGACGAGTTGACTGACACCCAGAACATCGACGCGTTTAGGTGGCGGAATTTTCTGCTACGACGGGAGCGTGCAGGGTTTGGAACAGGCGTACCTGCAGGCGCTGATTCATACCCTCCATGGGCTTGATTTCCCTTTCGTAGCTGAAGTGCGAAAGTGCATGGTAAGGGTGTACCTTTCACTGCCTTGTTTCCTCGTTTCGACGGGCTGGGAGATATTTCCCTAGCCCTGGTCGACGATGCCAACTCCCCCGGCGAGAGAAGGACTTTCGTAGACCTATTTGGGTGGGGAAAATTGCCTTCTCCCCTGTTATGTCAGCTTAGGAGTCCCAGCCGACACAGACTTGATTGTGGTCGAAGATGGGGTGGTCCCCAACTTCGAGCTTTTATTCTTTGTGGATTTGTACACAGGAGTAGCAGCCACCTTGAGCGCAGTGATCGTAAAAGGTGCTGATGTAGTAAACAACGAACCGGGAAGACTGTGTTGTCTTCGTGTAGTCTAGCGTCTTGGCTGTTTCATTCGTAGAACTGAACTTACAGCGCACTTCCTAGTATGAAAGACCACCCAGGGTTGATCTCCTGGATCTCCTTGTTACCGGGATATACCGGACAGCTCCAGTCTCGTGGTCAACGAAAGCTAGGGCAGTTAGTGCACCTGTAAGGAGTTGTGCACACTTCCGCGCCGTGAGTTCCTCTGCCACATGTACTTCACACAGACTGATTCGAGCAAGCAGATACCATATACCCGAACCTCTGGCATTGATAGCAGAGCATGGGGGGCGGAATGTACGGCCTCATATCGCACGACTTTTTCTGGTAGCAATGACAATTGAAAAAATACAATGAACGCACGCGTGGCAACGTCTTCGCTGCTGACTTTGCGCGTAATGCGCCGGACGTGTGTCACGCCACGGATTTTCATGTCTTCCATCAACTGATCGTCAGTGTTCAAGATGTGATTGCCGGAGAAGATACCTCCACGAACCAGATTCAAGGTGTTGTGCTTCTCCACTTTGAGGGTAATATCGCCAAGATGGTCGCACTTGAACAACCGATCAACTTGCACGGCAGTGCTCGTCTTTAGCAATAAACTACTGTTCCGCATTTTTTCAGATCTTCCAGTTCGACGTAGACACCTATGTGCCTACTGAACAAAATAGTCTTTACCAGCTTCAAGTCACTCCCATCAGTTCTGGTAGCAAGCAGAAACCTAGGAGAGCTGGATCTCATTCCTCGACACTGCGCTTCTTCCCAGGGGGTTGAACTCCTCAAGGAATCAAAAGTTAAACTCTTCGGTGGAGGACCACCTTGGGCAGGTCGAAGACGTTTCGAATCCAAGCCCGAAATCATCCTCCCCGAATGCAACCCACTCTGAGAAGGGGCCTCTGTAACCGAACCAAGCAGCGAAGGCAATATCCACCTGGTCGTAGGAGATATTGGCTGGGGTCCGATGTTAGACGATGCCTAATACGGAATGACTGAGGCAATGAGCACTACGACTCCCTTCCTCCAATCACCCGCAATAGCATGCACCACATAGCGTGTGCAGATTAATAGATATAGTGAAAAATAAAAAACAAATAGTAATAATACGCCCTTCTCGCATTCGACTGTGCGGGGACCTGTGTTGTCAGACGGAACTACTATAGTGGTACATAGCGCTCGCGCCTGATTGCTTCCCGTAGTCATCAGCGGGCTTTCATGCGTAATTGCAGACGTAAGAGACCTATCTCCCAGCAGCAGCAACTTCAAGAATTTTGAATCGGTCTACAACTAGCCCTAAACAAATTTAAAAAGATAGATACAGAGGGGACCGGTGGCCAAATGACTTTTTTATTAGCCTTCTACGACAGGCTGTGATTACCTGTGAATGTATTCACACCATCCCATCCAGAGAGGTCCAACACACGATACCAATCCGCAATCCATGTCCGCGCCTACTTCGCCGTTTTCTTGTCGCCTCTTACGACAGGCAAGTGATACCGGGGGTATATTATACATCTGCTTCCCCACGCGCAGGGGGTATTAGTGGTACTAACCACAGGTAATGTAGACTCATCGCGTTCCTCTCATAGTGTTATTAATCAGAGGTAATGTGTACCCATGGTGTTCCGACCATAGTTGTACTAATCACAGGCAACGCCCAGATCCGTGGCGTTCCTCACAAAGTGCTAGTAATCACAGGTAACATAGATCCGTGGTGTTCTTCACACGGTAGTACTAATCACAGGTAACGTAGACCCATGGTGTTCCTCATATAGTGGTTCCAATCACAGATACCCATGGTGCTCCACCCCGAGTGATACTAACCATAAACCCAGGGTGTTCCTCACACAGTGGTACTAAACGCAAGTAAATTCGATCCATGGTGTTCCTTGCAGACAATAAAAATCACCGGTAGTACTATGGTTGTAAATGCATCATCACTTGGTCGGCCCTTCTAGTCACAACTTCCAACAGAGAGGGGATACGGTGGGTGTATTATTCCACTGCGTCCCGCACAAACAGTGGTTAGTACCTCATGAAACTACCCTATCAAATTCCTTAGATAGGACTGTACCAGGGGTACAACTTTTCCAGCTATTTAAACTGTGCGCCTTCTCTACGGCCATCTACGCCAACTGTCATGTACTTGTGAACTCCTATATAGTTTCTACTTCTATGGTTACATGGCTCTACCATCGAATTGTTAGCACACTCTCGTGGACTGAAAACAAACCAGTAGATTAGGAAATTTCATCTTTGTGTAAACATCTTCTTGAAGATTTTGTTAAATGTACTTCTGTTAGTTCCTCCTCTGTATCAGATGCTAGTAAATATTGTTCTGTAGCCAATCGAACCCGGGGAGGGGATGTATGGGAATTCAGCCTATTAGCAAAGGGTATTTCTGTTTAATCTGGAAGCTTCCCCTACGATACTATAAAAGCAGGGCAGATTAGGGCCGTCTTGTCTGAATTGCTCCAGTGCTTGAGAGTACGACTTGACGGAGGTCTACGCAGGCAGGGGCGCAGCCTGTTTGAAGAACATCCAGCGATACAAGGTAATGGCAGAATTTATGTAAACATGTGATAGCGCCTGCGGGTACTCTGAGGGGAAGGTTTCAGCCATTTTCTTTTAATGTACCTAACTTTGTAATCTGGTGGTTTAAATGTAGGATTTTCGGCGAAGTCTAAGGACTCTGGTTCTATTTCCTACTACGAAATATGTAATGTAAGGGAACGAAGAGTGGTGACCCTCTGCCGCTCCCATTCAACCTTGCAATTTGGTGATAATGTTTTCAACCTCTAAATGTTGTAAATAATGTCTCGGCTTTAAATTTCCCTCATTTAGTCAGCACTCTTACTATGGGATTATCCTCTGTATCATTGGGCCGTAAGCCCACTTAGGTTTCTAGTAATTTCTACAAGGAGTGCTGGTGTTTCACCACCTTGTCTTTTGTTTACGGCGTGTTATATGTTACTCTTAAGACCGTGTAGTATTATGCTCCTGCTTAACCTGTATTGTTCGTCGAGTAATTTTACCTTCATTTTAACAGTGAATAATGTGATGGTTGAGTAATGGATAAGCCCACCATAGGGAAATTGTGTATGAATACTTTAATGTGAGGTCACCAGATAGGTTTCCTAGTGTAATTTTAGTGGGAAAAAGAAATCGATTGCCTCTTCGAAGCCACACTCTTGTGTTTCGGAACTCAGATTCCTGTGAAGTGTACCAGCTCGGAGAAAATGTTTACTCTTTCAAAATATTGTACCTCAAGGAGAAATAATGCTCTTCTCTATGTAATTTAGCGACTAGGTACTTATCCCAAGATTTTGTACCTTATTTACGACTTCTAAGTCCAAGATATTTTTAGAGCTAACGAGCTCGGTATTCTATTAGATGTTCCATCTCTCAGTTTTAAGAAATTTCCAAATTTGTTATATTAAAAGTTGCTTTAAGTAATCCCTTGTCCAGGCATTCAACCCAGTCGCTTCCTTTTCCTCTCTGAACCACGGATGTTCCGTAAAAATGACAATCACGATACAGGTAACTTGACCTCTTCTAAAATATCTAAACCTGAACTGCTTTCTATCAAACCAGCTAGTAATAATGTATCTCTCCACGAACTCTTGTTATCTTACTTTTTGAGGCTAATAGTCTACTTCAAAAACCACTTTACTGCAAGCGGCGAAATCGAACATGAACACTTACTGGTCGAAGTAATGGTTGCGGTCCGGGGAATGTCGTGCAGGAGGGAGACCTCGCCGAACACGTCTCCTGCGCGCATCAGGCCTGCCCAAGTGGACACCATCCTCCCCGTTAACTCGTCTATGCTCGTCATCGAGATGACTACTTCTCCCTGAATTATAAAATACATGGCATGCGCAGGATGTCCTTGACGAATAATCACTCGATCTGGCCCGTAGCACACTAGGTATGTCACAGCGGCCAGTTTCTTGCGGACGTCCTGAAATGAAAAACATGCCGTCGAAAATTAAATCCAAATCCCGACTGATGATTAATAAGGTCAAGTTGGTGGTTTTTTATTATATTCCTCAGTCTGGATTGAGCAAGCAGAGAGAACGGATATGCTGATTGAGTGCTGAGGAATGGCGAACACCTTGCAAAAACAATGGGCTGCGATAGGAAGTTGGCAGAGCAGAGGAGCTGTAAGGAGGTAATGAATAATATGAAGGATGTGAAAGAGGGGATACTGGCAGCGCAGCTTGTGGCGAAGGCAATGTTGCTACCGATAGGGGGTGTGGAGATGAATCCAGGTCCAGGCCTGTGGGCGCTCTCGGATGGGAAGACATTGAGGCACCAAAGGAGGTGGTGAAGGAGCCACGTCCAACGGAGCAAGTAAGGGAGTTGATAAAGGAGCAGGCTAAGGATATAAAGCAGTGCTCAAAGAAGAGATGAAAGAGCTAAAGGTCAAAGTGGAGAGCTATAAAGAATAAATAGAAATACTGAGGAAGAAGATCATAAACCTGGAGGAGGAGCTGGTAAAGCTGAAGAGGAAAGGAGCAAATCGTGATCAGGAAAGAAGGGAGATAATTTTTATTTATGGAGTGCAAGCAGGTGCAAGAGGAAAGAAAGTGGATCTAGTGTATCAGGTAGTGGATGTGGTGAAAAATAAAATGAAGACTAACTTTAGTAAGGTGGACATAGACGATGTGCATAGCATAGGAAGAAGGAAGGGCAATAGGCCCGTTAGGTGTCGTTATTATCCACCCTGCTGGCTTATATTGTGCTAAGGAATGTAGGAAACAGGGGAAGAAGTACGGTTGAAGAGCGATATGGATAATGAAGCAAGTAAAGAATTTACAATTTTAAGGAAACATATATAGGTAGGTCCGCGAACCTGCTACGCAGGCGTAGCAGGGGGAGAGGTGATACTCCCACGTGGCGCGTCCCAGGTGGCGGATAGGGGGGTCCTAACCGGCTTGCCGGCGGACTTGAGGGAAATAAAATACCTCTCGCGGACCAAACACACACCCCTGTGGGTGGGGGAGGCTGACGAATAATACACCCACGGTATCCCCTGCCTGTCGTGCGAGGCGACTAAAAGGGGCGACCAAGGGATGAATGAATTAGAACCATGAAACTACTCTTGATTCGTACCATGCGGGGAACACCATGGGTTGCATGTATTTGCGAGTAGTATCACTAACATGGTACGAAATATGTTTGTGATTCGTTGCAGTAAAAAGCCTGGCCTGGTGGATTCCAGTACCCGTGCGTTGTACCCATGTGGGCAACACCGTGGGTCTGGGCGTAGCCTGTGAGTTGTACCACTATATGAGCGACATCGTGGGTCTGCGTTGCCTGTGATTAGTACTCACTATGTGCGGAACACCACGGAGCCCTTGGGACCGGCACCCGTGACTAGTACCCTAGGTGAGGAAACTCATCGGTTTGCGTTGGCTCTAAGTGGCGCCATTGTGTGCGAAACACCATAGGTCTGCGTTACCTGTACGAAGTACAGTACTTGTGAGTAGTACCATCTTTTGTGGAACACCGTGAGTCTTCGCTACTTCTGATTAATACCCGAATATGACACATACCATGGTTCTATTTTACTCGCGACATGTACCATTCTGTGGGGCCTTAGACGTGGATTTTGCACCCCCTTTAGACACCAAGCATCATTGTGCTTTATAAGTGGTTCCTTGGTCGGTAATAATGAAATTTTCGTTCTCTATTGAATCCGATCCACTGGTTTTTGTTTTTGTTTGTTTGTTTTGTGTTTTGTTGGGTTCCTGTCCATCCATCCATTCTTCATGCCATATTTTATTTTTATTTTGGTCAGTGGATGCCTTTACAATTTTTGTTCTTTCATTTCGTACCATTAGGGGCCGATGACCTTTGATGTTAGGCCCCTTAAAACAACAAGCATCATCATCATCATCATCATATATAGGTAGGTAGGCAGCAAGGATTCAGAGCATATATTAGTGATGATGATGATGATGATGATGCTTGTTGTTTTAAGGGGCCGAACATCGAAGGTCATCGGTCCCCAATGGAACGAAATGAACGACATGAGATATGTAAAATTTTAAAAAGTATCCACTGACTGGAGTTTAAAAAAATGGTGATGAAGAAAAATGAGGGTGAGATTAAAACATTCAGTGGATCTATTACGCAATGCCTTATTTTCTAATAAAATAAGAGAAAGTACAGGAAAAGGAAGGAATAAGGCATTGCCCAGTAGTACAGATATTAACACATAATTTACGTTTGACGTTAAAATAACACATTAAAATGCGCAACACGAACTAAAATGAAGTCAAAGGTATAAAAGCGCAACTGACACAAAAACACCAGGACAAAGGACATCATCACATACGATAAAACAGACCGCTATCCCTCATAAAGCGGATGACGAGGTCTGCTGACTGCTCGTCATCTCCCAAGATAAGGGAGATTGTACTCGGAAGGTTAAGACTACGGCGCAGATCGACCAGGTCCACACAATCCGTAAGGATGTGTACCACGGTAAGATGGTCGCCGCAGGTAAACACCGGAGGGGGTTCTCCTTTCAAAAGATGCGAATGAGTCAAGATACCGTGGCCGATCCGAAGACGACATAATACCACGGCTTCCCTCCGCGAAGCCCGAAGGGAAGTCCCCCATACCTTCGTTGTTCCTTTAATCGCTCTACGCTTATTGGGAAGTGGATTGGCCTGCCACTCCATCTCCCAATGGGACATAACAAGATGTCTCAGCTGAGAGCGAATATCACTTGCTGGAACCTTGAAAGGCAACGGGGGCAGTGTAACTGCCTCCTTGGCAGCCCGAACTGCTAACTCGTTTCCCCTAACGTGATTCCGGTGCCGGCATCCGAACACCCGGCCAGCAGGTCCTGGATCCGCTGCACCAGAGGGTGCCGAGAGAAACAGGTATCAATAGACTGGAGCGAGCTCAAGGAGTCAGTACACACGACAAAGTGTCGACGTTCATTGTACAGTGCGTACCGCAGAGCTCTGCAGATAGCATAGAGATCTGCTGTGTACACACCACAGGTTTCCGAGAGAGCAAAACGGAACCTATCATTGCTGACAAAGAACGAACAGCCCACCTTCGTATCTCTCCTTGAACCATCCGTGTAGAGGACGACTGAACCTGGATAGCGGCCAACATCGGACCGGAAGAGCCTCCGATAAATCGAAGGGTCCGTGTTTTCCTTTGGGCCAGTGTGCAGATACAGGTTTACTTCAGGTCGTCGTACGACCCACGGAGGTACCCCACATGGTTGTCTGACAAGGCAAGGAACCGAAGGTACGTCAAACAATTCGGAACTCCTATCCAAGCGCATCCCAACCGGCCGCGTCGCTCGAGGGTAAGCAGCGAACAGCAAACGGTTGCCAATGTTGAACACGCAAGGATAGCTCGGATGAAGTGGCATCTGTCGCAAATTTGCAGCATACGAAAAAAGCATTTGCTGGCGCCTCAGGTGTAAAGGCGGCACACCAGACTCAGCGAGTGAGCTGGCAATGGGGCTTGAACGAAAAGCTCCCGTCGCCAAACTAACCCCGCCGTGGTGGATGCTGTTTAGCGTCAGAAGAATGCTTGGCCTTGCTGAGCCATATGCTGCACTGCCGTGGTCTAGCCGAGATAAAATATGTGCCCTATAGAATCGTAGGAGCATCGTGCGGTCAGCCCACCAAGCAGTGCTGCTAAGGAACTTCATGATATTAAGCTTCTTAGTGCATTGCACTCTTAACTGCCGCACATGAGGATCCACGACAATTTACTATCGAAAAGTAGCCCAAGAAAAAATCGGTAAGTGTAAAAAATGGAAGAACGATATTTCCTAAATAAAGCACAGAATGTTGGTAAAGAGTACGGTGCCGACAGAAGTGGACAACAGAGGTCTTTGCGGCAGAATTCCGAAAGCCATGTTCTAAGGTCCACTGCTCCACCCTCCTATTTGCTTGCTGTAATTGTCGCTCTGCGACTGCCATACTGCACGACCTATAGTGCAGAGCAAAATCGTCCACATATAGCGACGGTATTACTGCTGGACCAGCAGCAGCAACGATACCGTCTATAGCATTCGAGAACGGAGTGACACTAAGGACCGATCCCTGTGGGACTCCATTTTTTTGAACGTGGAATTGCGAATATGTCCTCCCTAATCGGACACGGAATAGACGGAGGGACAAAAAATTCGCAATAAATACCGGCAAGTGACCACGGATACTCCATTGAAGCAGGACTGAAAGGATCATATATCGCCATGTGGTGTCGTAGGTCTTCTCCAAGTCAAAGAAAACAGCTACCAAGTGCTGCTTGCGGAGAAACGCATCCTGGATAGAGCTCTCCAGGCATACCAAGTGGACAGCGGTGGATCGAGCGGCTCGACAACCACATTGGTATTCTGACAAGAGTCCTTGTTCCTCCAGACACCTCACGAGTCGGCGATTTACATCCTCTCAATTAGCTTTCACAGGCAGTTTGTAAGACAAATTAGACAGAAACTTCCTGCATACTTAGGATCCCTGTCAGGCTTGAGGACTGGAATGACTATGCCCTCTCGCCACTGAGACGAAAAATGATCCTCAATCCAGATTCGGTTGAACACACGAAAGAGATATAGTAAACTATCATCACTAAGGTTTTTCAACATTTGGTTATGGATGTTGTCCGGTCCAGGAGACGTGTCCTTGCAAAGCGCTAACGCGCTGCGGAGTTCCCACTCCGTAAAGGGCACGTTGTAGTCCTCTGAAGCTTGGGTGGCAAAACTAAGGTGATGAAGTTCTGCCTCCCGCTTCAGAGCGAGGAAATCAGGATGGTAATTCCCGGAGCCAGATACATCAGCGAAATGACTAGCTAGATGGTCAGCAATCGCGAGATGGTCAGTGGAGACACTGCCTGCAATGGAAATTCCCGGTACAGAAAATGATCCTTGGATACCCGAAATCCGTCGAAGCTTAGCCCACAGTTGGGATGATGCAATATGTGACGTCATAGACGACACATACCTCTCGTATGAAGCCTTATTACTTTGTAAAATAAGAACTCGCGCCTTAGCGCGGAGCTTCTTAAATGTCACCAAGTTGGCCATAGTAGGCTGTCTACGGTAACCCTTATGAGCACGACGGCGTTCTTTGATGGCTGCTGCAATTTCATCGTTCCACTAAGGTACGTGTTTTCGGTGAGGAGTACCCGAGAAAAACGGAATGGATTCCTCAGCAGCAGCAAGAATAACTTGGGTGACGTAAGTTATTTCCTCGCCGACGGTCTGCCTGATAGCATCGTTAAAGGCAGCTAGTGATGTGTACATTGGCGAATCAGCATGTTTAAGAATCCATCGAGGGGGAGCCTCGACGGGTTTATGTTTCAACAAAGTAAGAATGATGGGAAAATGATCACTGTCACAGAGATCATTGTGTGCATTCCACCGAACAGTGGAACCAACATTCGGCTGCATAGACTTACCTCAATGCGAGAATATGTGCCGTAGCGTACACTAAAGTGAGTTTGTTCCCCTGTGTTCAAAATAAATAAATCCAGCTCTGTTAGTAGTGTTTCCAGCTCTCTTCCCCGGGGGCAAGAGCCCCATATGGGGTGATGGGCGTTTAAACCCCCCAATAATAGGAAGGGTGGTGGAATCTGATCTATAAGATCAGCGACATCATTTATGTTCAGATGCTGCCCTAGTGGACGTTGAGGAGAGCGCGACATCCATCCCCTCTTCAAAAGTAGGCAGGGGTGCCGCCCAGAACTTCGACGCTTTTCGGTGGCGAATAGGTCCCCTACGAGGAGAGCGCGCAGGTTTGGGAGCAGGAGTACCTCCTGGCGCATACTCATACCCCCCAGATGGGGGGCATGACTTCACCTTCGCAGGGGAAGTCCGAGAGCGCTCAGCACGGTTGCTCTTCTTCGCCTTATTCTATTCTAATTTAGACGGGCTGGGAGATGGTTTCCCAGCCCTGGTCGACGATGCCTCCTTCGCCGACCTCTTAGGGGAGGGAGACTTAAATTTTCCCCCTTGCTGTGCCGGCTGGAAGTTCCAAACCGGCACAGACTTCTGGTTGGTCGAAGGTGGGGTGGTTCCCCCCTTCGAGCTTTGACTCTATGCGACGTTGATGGGAGCAGAACAGTCGCCTTGGGCGCAGCGGTCTGGACAGGTGACGATGTTGTAAATGACGAACCTGGAAGACGTAGAGCTATCATGCTATAATCGAGTGTACGGGCAGGTGTATTCGTGGAATTAAACTTACGGCGCGCTTCCTGGTAGGAAAGATCATCCAGGCTCTTGATTTCCTGGATCTTGTTCTCACTCTGGTATGTCGGACAGTTCCGATCCCGAGGAGAATGAAAACCGGAGCAGTTAGTGCACTTGCATGGAGTTGTGCACTCCTCCGCGCCGTGAGCTACTCGTCCATATGAACCACATACAGCCTGATTCGAACAGCGAGATACCATATGTCCGAATCGCTGGCAATGATAGCATCGCATAGGAGGCGGGATGTACGGTCTCGCATCGCAACGATAAGTTGGTACCTTGACTTTCTCTGGTAACACTGACAACTTGAAGGAGACAATGAAGGCACCAGTGGCAACGTCTTCACCGTTGACCTTGCGCGTAATGCGCCGGACGTGTGTCACGCCACGGTTCTTCATGTCTTCCATCAACTCGTCGTCAGTGTTCAAAATAAGGTCGCGGTGAAAGATGACTCCGCGAACCAGATTCAAGGACTTATGCTCCTCCATTTTGACGGAGATTTCGCCAAAATGGTCGCACATAAGCAACTGATCAGCTTGCAGTGCTGTACGAGTCTTCATAAGCAAACTACCGTTGCGCATTTTCTTCAGGTCCTCAAGTTCGCCGTAGACGCCTTCAATGTGCCTACTAAAAAGGATCGACTTCACCACTTTAAAATCATGCTCATCGGTTCTGGTAGCGACCAGAATCCAAGGGAAGCTGGATCCCATTCCTTCACGCTGCGCATGTTCTCAGGGAGTTAAACCTCTCAAAAAAGCAAAAGTTAAGGACTTAGGTGAGGTACCACCTTGAGAGAGCCGACTTCGTTTGGAAGCCATGCCCGAAAGCTTCCTTCCCGAATGCCACCCGCTCCGATCAGGGGTCTCTGTAGCCGAACCAAGCAGCCAAGGCAATACCCACCTGGTCATAGCAGGTACTGCCCGGGGACGAATGTTGGACGATGCCTAATACGTGTTGACTGAGGCAATGAGCACTAAGACTCCCTTCCTCCAGTCACCCGCAATAGCATGTACCCCATAGTGTGTACAGAGCACTAAATATAGAGGAAAAATAGAAATAATTAAGAATAATATGTCCTTCTGGCATTCGGCTGTGGGGGGATCTGCGTTGTCAGGCGGATACTACTGCCAAGGTACATGGCGCTCCCTCCCGCAATGGCCCTGGGTGGGCGGTTGCGGGCTTTTGGGCGTAATCGCACACGTAAGAGGCCCATCTCCGGGCAGTACGCACATCAAAATTTGGAGTGGTCTATATCCGACCCTTGGAAAAATAATAAAAAATAATGTGGGGACCATGGTCACAGGACCCTTTAAGTCGCCTTCTACGACAGGCAGGTATTACCTATGGCTGTATTCAGCCTCTCCTATCCACAGGAGTTCCAACAGATTATTCCAAACCGCAATCCATGTCCGCGCCAAGGTCGCCCCTTTTTGTCGCCTCTTACGACAGGCACGGGATACCGCGGGTGTATTCTACATGTGCGTCCCCACCCGCAGGGGGTAGTGTGTTTGGTCCGCGAGACATATTTTATTTCCCACAAGTCCGCCTGCAAGCCGGTAAGGACCCCCCTATCCGCCACCTGGGACGCGCCACGGCGGAGTATAACCTCTCCCCCTGGTACGCCATCGTAGTAGATTCGTGGGAGCAGTTCGTGGTCAGCAGTTGGTAGTTGGGAACGGAAGACGGTCAAGTGTGTGGTCGGTGAACAAGCTACCGGAAATGGATGGCAAACATGAGCAGGTTGGCGGCCAGTCGGCTGGTGAAAGCGAAAGGTCTGTCCAGGAAAGCGCAGATTGTAATGATGGAGCAGTAAATTGCAGTGACGAAGTGAGCGAAGCCCAGTGCACAGAGCAGGGATGGGTAACGAGGAGAATACCGAGTGAGGACGGTTTGGTGCCGACGCACGCAAGCGGAGCAGTGGGAGGGAAAAACAGACGACGACGAGAAAGAATGGGTAGGAGAACATTTGGATTAGGTTTAAGCTAGGTGGTGCAGAGGCAAAACCGGTTTGTCTGTCTTTTTTTATGTAACCACTCTATAGACTCGGCATATGTGAATGTTAGTTTCTTCGAGGAGATGATGGAGGAAATTAGCGGGATCAGTGACAAGTATGAAGAAGATGGATGTTAATGATGGAAGACTGGATTGGAAGAATAGGAGGCTCAAGATCCGTATATAACAAGTAATTGACCTCACGTATAATATTCGATTTAGTCTACGATTGTGATATTTTGAGGTACTGTGAGATGGAATTAAATGTGATTCCAATGATTAGAGTTGAATTGAGTTTCATCTGTGCATCGCCCGATAATTCTTTAGCTGTTTTCATGTTAATTTCGAGTTTAGTGATAGACGAAATAATAATAATTGAACCGGGCGATACACCCCTACGCCCCACTTTAAAATCTTGCGCCAATGAAACCTCCTCTACAGGAGAAACACCGAACTTGGAACTTGAGTTGCTTAAACTTTTCCTTAGAAGATGTCACTACCGTAAGTTTTTTTTTAATGGTGAAGTTTCCTGAACTGTGTGCATTTCAACTTGTTTTGTTTTCCGTTCTTCAAGAAGTGTAGACATTCTCTCATAGATGTCTCTGCTAAAAAACTACGATCATGCACCCTGGTGTGAAGTTTAGGAACTTTTTTGAAGAAATTTTGTATTCATAAGTTTGTCCTTTACTAAATTATGTTCATTCATTTTTGGGTTGGCAATATTGACCTTTTCTTTCCGCCAGTTTCGAATTCAGCCAATCCCTAATTTCTGTAATTAATTTTCAGCCTATCGCAGGTTTCTTCCTCGATTTTGTGTGTAACTTTTTCATCTACCAATAAAAGTCAGAGGGTGTAGCTTGATTATTCATGAAAGGTCTCGAACTTTCCCCGAGGAATCTGCGGATCTTCACGGCTCTTGACCACTTGATCAACATATAACTAAGTGTGAGTATGTGAAGCAGGAGGCGGTGGTGCCTCTTTCATCAGGCCGCAGTACTCCGACAAGGTATGGCCACTTAACATCTTCAACCGTTGCTAGCTCCGCAGTTTAACCCGAGGGAAGTGTCCGAAACCTTAACATGTAACCAACGTCTCTGAAATGTAGGTTCTGCCGGCTAATGTGAAAATCTCATAAAATATGTAACGGTAATTCGGGGATAGAGAGTGATTCACCCTCTCGAGCTCCCCTTCCTTTGGTTTGAGGTGACTACGTTTTGTAACTGATTTTCTCACTTCCGTAATGTTTTAAATTTCCTCATTATACGAGTCACCTCCATAGTTTGGCAAACGCCCCTGTTTCATCGGCCTAGTGCCCGTTAGGTTTCAAGAAGTTACATCGATGAGTGCTAGTATTCGCCTCCTTTAATTTTGTATTCGGGCTATTTATTAACTGTTATTTCTTCTACACGGAGGCCCTGTAGGCTGGGTACGAGATACCCCTGTTTCACTTTTGTATGTTGTTCCTTGATGGCCAGTAGTTGTAAGTTTCTGATCTTCCCTTGAATAGGCTTGAAAAACTAAGAGCGTGTCAGCTCTTTTCTAGTGTTGTTGGAATGCCTCTGGGAGGCTTGACATTGTGATGATGATGATGATGCTTGTTGTTTTAAGGGGCCTAACATCGAAGGTCATCGGCCCCTAATGGAACGAAATGAATGACATGAGACATGAAGTTAAAATTTTAAAAAGTATCCACTGACTAGAGTTAAAAAAGAATGGTGATGAAGAAAAATGAGGGTGAGATTAAAACAGTCAGTGGATCTAATACGCAATGCCTTATGTTCTATTAAAATAAGAGAAAGTACAGGAAATTGAAGGAATAAGGCATTACCCAGTAATACAGATATTAACACATAATTTACGTTAGACGTTCAAATAACACATTAAAATGCGCAACACAAAATAAAATGAAGTCAATGAAATAAAAGCGCAACTGACATAAACAACACTAGGACAAAGGACGACATCACACACGATAAAACAGACCGCTATCCCTCATAAAGCGGATGACGAGGTCTGCTGACTGCTCGTCATCGCGCAAGATAAGGGAGATAGTACTCGGAAGGTTAATACTACGGCGCAGATCGACCAGGTCCACGCACTCCGTAAGGATGTGTACCACGGTAAGATGGTCGCCGCAGGTACACACCGGAGGGGGTTCTCCGTTCAGTAGATGGGAGTGCGTCAAGATACCGTGGCCGATCCGAAGGCGACATAATACCACGGCTTCCCTCCGCGAAGCCCGAAGGGAAGTCCTCCATACCTTCGTTGTTCCTTTTATCGCTCTCAGCTTATTGGGAAGTGGGATGGCCTGCCACTCCATCTCCCAATGAGACATAACCAGATGTCTCAGCTGAGAGCGAATATCACTTGCTGGAACCTTGAAAGGCAACGGGGGCAGTGTAACTGCCTCCTTGGCAGCCTGATCTGCTAACTCGTTTCCCTCTATGCCCATGTGGCTGGGGAGCCACACAAACGTAATGCTGGTGAAGGCATCCGAACACCCGGCCAGCAGGTCCTGGATCTGCTGCACCAGAGGGTGTCGAGGGAAACAGGTATCAATAGACTGAAGCGAACTCAAGGAGTCAGAACACACAAGAAAGTGTCGGCGCTCATTGTCTAGTGCGTACCGCAGAGCCTCACAGATAGCATAGAGCTCTGCCGTGTACACACTACAGGTATCCGGGAGAGCAAAAAGAAACCGATCATTGTCGACAACGAACGCACAGCCCACCTTCGTATCTGTCCGTGAACCATCCGTGTAAACGACGACTGAACCTGGATAGCGGCCAAGAACGGACAGGTAGATCCTCCGATAAATCGAAGGGTCCGTGTCTCCTTTCGGGCCAGTGTGCAAATCCAGGATGATTTCAGGTCGTCGCACAACCCACGGAGGTACCCCACTTGGTTGTCTGACAAGGCAAGGAATCGAATGTACGTCAAACAATTCATAACTGCTATCCAAGCGTATCCCAACCGGCCGCGTCGCACGTGGATGAGCAACGTACAACAAGCGATTGCCATTGTTGAACACGCAGGGATAGCTCGGATGAAGTGGCATCTGTCGCAAATTTGCAGCATATGTAAGTAGTAGTTGCTGGCGCCTCAGGTGTAGAGGCGGCACACCAGACTCAGCGAGCAGGCTAGCGATGGGGCTAGTACGAAAAGCTCCCGTCGCCAACCTAACCCCGCTGTGGTGGATACTGTTCAGCTTCGCAAGAACGCTTGGTCTTGCGGAGCCATATGCTGCACTGCCGTAGTCTAACCGGGATAAAATGTGTGCCCGATAGAATCGCAGGAGCACCACGCGGTCAGCCCCCCAATTAGTGCTGCTAAGAAACTTCAAGAGGTTAAGCCTCTTGGTGCATTGCACTTTTAGCTCCCGCACGTGTGGCTCCCACGATAATTTACTGTCAAAAAGGAGCCCAAGAAATCGGTAAGTGTCAACAACTGGGAGAACGACATTTCCTAGATAAAGCTCAGGATGAGGGTGAAGAGTACGTTGACGACAAAAGTGGACAACGGAGGTCTTTGCGGCAGAAAACCGAAAGCCATGTTCTAAGGTCCACTTCTCCACCCTCCTAATAGCTTGCTGTAACTGTCGCTCTGCGACTGCCATACTGCACGAGCTATAGTGCAGAGCAAAATCATCCACATATAGGGACGGTATTACGGCTGGACCAGCAGCAGCGACAATACCGTTTATGGCAATCGCGAACAGAGTGACACTAAGAACCGATCCCTGTGGGACTCCGTTTTCTTGAACGTGGTATTGCGAATATGTCCTCCCTACTCGGACACGGAATAGACGAAGGGACAAAAAATTCGCAATAAATACCGGCAAGTTACCTCGGAATCTCCATTGATGCAGGACTGAAAGGATGCCATATCGCCAGGTGGTGTCGTAGGCCTTCTCCAAGTCAAAGAAGACAGCTACCAAGTGCTGTTTGCGGAGAAACGCATCCTGGATAGAGCTCTCCAGGCGTACCAAGTGGTCTGTGGTGGATCGAGCGGCTCGAAATCCACATTGGTACTCGGACAAAAGTCCATGTTTCTCCAGACACCACACGAGTCTGCGATTTACCATCCTCTCAAATAGCTTACACAGGCAATTTGTAAGACAAATCGGTCTGTAACTTCCTGCATACTTAGGATCTTTGTCAGGCTTGAGGACAGGGATGACTATGCCCTCTCGCCACTGAGACGGAAAATCACCCTCTGTCCAGATTCGGTTGAACACACGAAGGAGATATAGTAAACTATCATCACTAAGGTGTTTCAACATCTGGTTATGGATGTTGTCCGGTCCAGGAGACGTGTCCTTGCAAAGCGCTAAGGCGCTGCGGAGTTCCCACTCCGTAAAGGGCACGTTGTAGTCCTCTGAATCATGGGTGGCAAAACTAAGGTGATGACGTTCTGCCTCCCGCTTCAGAGGGAGGAAATCAGGATTGTAATTCCCGGAGCCAGAGACATCCGCGAAATGGCTAGCGAGATGATTAGCAATCGCGAGGGGGTCAGTGGCGACACTGCCTGCAATGGAAATTCCCGGTACAGCAGATGATCCTTGAATACCCGAAATTCGTCGAAGTTTCGTCCACACTTGAGATGATGGAGTATGTGACGTCATGGACGACACATATCTCTCCCATGAAGCCTTCTTACTTTGTCGAATAAGAACTCGCGCCTTAGCGCGGAGTTTCTTAAATGTTACCAAGTTGGCCAGAGTAGGCTGTCGACGGTAACGTTTATGAGCGCGACGGCGTTCTTTGATGGCTGCTGCTATTTCATCGCTCCACCAAGGAACGTGTTTTCGGCGAGGAGCCCCCGAGAAAAACGGAATGGACTCCTCAGCAGCAGCAAGAATAACTTGGGTGACGTAAGTTATTTCCTCGTCGACGGTCCGCCTGACATCATCGGTAAAGACAGCTAGTGATGTGTACTTTGGCCAATCAGCATGTTTAAGAATCCATCGAGGGGGAGCCTCGACGGGTTTATGTTTCAACAAAGTAAGAATGATGGGAAAATGGTCACTGTCACAGAGATCATCGTGTGCATTCCACCGAAACAGTGGAACCAACGTACGGCTGCATAGACTTACGTCTATGCGAGAGTATGTGCCGTAACGTACACTAAAGTGAGTTGGTTCCCCTGTGTTCAAAATACATAAATCCAGATCTGTTAGAAGTGTTCCCAGCTCTCTTCCTCGTGGGCAAGGTGTTTCAGAGCCCCATATGGGGTGATGGGCGTTAAAATCGCCCAATAAGAGGAAGGGTGGTGGAAGCTGATCTATAAGATCAGCGACATCATTGATGTTCAGATTCTGGCCAGGTGGAAGATAAACATTACACACTGTTGCTATGACAGGCAGCGAGACGCTACAGCCTCAAGAGGGGTTCTTAATGGAACCTCTTCGCTGTAGCTATCAGAACGTACAAAAATGCCAACGCCTCCGGAAGCCCGGTGAGCATAGTATCGTTCTGTCGAGTATAGTTTGAAATGCCTCAAGACCGTATGATGACCAGGTCTGAAATTGGTCTCCTGAAGACAGACTATACTCGCTGCGTACTCACTAATAAGCTGACGTAACTCAGCAAGATGCCTGTCATAACCGTTACAATTCCACTGTAACAGTGCCATAGTGTGGACTATAAAAGGAGTGTTAGGTTATGAGCGAAAAAGTGCTCGTAAGCCTAAACACTATCTAGTTCTACATCCGTAGATGTAGAGGACAGCGCGACATCCATTCCGTCATCGAAAGATGGCAGGGGTGTCGCCCAGAACTTCGACGCTTTTCGGGCGCGAGGGGGTCCCCTACGAGGAGAGCGCGCCGGTTTTGGAGCAGGAGTGCCTCCTGGCGCAGACTCATATCCCCCAGATGGGGGGCATGACTTCTCCTTCGCAGGGGAAGTCCGAGAGCGCTCAGGACGGGCGCTCTTCTTCTCCTTCTTTTTTTCGAGTTTAGACGGGCTGGGAGATGGTTTCCCAGCCCTGGTCAACGAAGCCGCCTCCTCCGGCTGGGGCACGACTTTCGTCGACCTCCTAGGGGGGGGAGACTTAGTCTTCCCCCCTTGCTGTGCCGGCTGGCGGTTCCCAGCCGGCACAGACTTCTGGTTGGTCGAAGGTGGGGTGGTCCCCCCCTTCGAGCTTTGACTATTCGCGACGTTGCTGGGAGCAGCAACAGTCGCCTTGGGCGCAGCGGTCTGGACAGGTGTCGAGGTTGTGAATGACGAACCTGGAAGACTCTGAGCTATCAACCTATAGTCTAGTGTACGGGCAGGTGTATTCGTAGAATTAAACTTACGGCGCGCTTCCTGGTAGGAAAGACCATCCAGGGTCTTGATCTCCTGGATCTTCTTCTCACTCAGGTATGTCGGACAGTTCCGATCCCGAGGAGAATGGAAACCGGAGCAGTTAGTGCACTTGTATGGAGTTGTGCACTCCTCCGCGCCGTGAGCTACTCGTCCACATGTACCACATACAGCCTGATTCGAACAGCGAGATACCATATGTCCGAAGCGCTGACATTGATAGCATCGCATAGGAGGCGGGATGTACGGCCTCACATCGCAACGATAAGTTGTTACCTTGACTTTCTCTGGTAACACTGACAACTTGAAAGAGACAATGAAGGCACCAGTGGCAACGTCTTCACCGTTGACCTTGCGCGTAATGCGCCGGACGTGTGTCACGCCACGGTTCTTCATGTCTTCCATCAACTCGTCGTCAGTGTTCAAAATAAGGTCGCGGTGAAAGATGACTCCGCGAACCAGGTTCAAGGACTTATGCTCCTCCACTTTGACGGGGATTTCGCCAAAGTGCTCGCACTTAAGCAACTGATCAGCTTGCAGTGCTGTACGAGTCTTTAGAAGCAAACTACCGTTGCGCATTTTCTTCAGTTCCTCCAGTTCGCCATAGACGCCTTCGATGTGCCGACTAAAAAGGATCGACTTCACCAGCTTAAAATCGTTCCCATCGGTTCTGGTAGCGACCAGAAACCTAGGGAAGCTGGATCCCATTCCTTCACGCTGCGCATGTTCCCAGGGAGTTGAACCTCTCAGGGAAGCAAAAGTTAAAGGCTTAGGTGGGCGACCACCTTGTGAGAGCCGACTTCGTTTGGAAGCCATGCCCGATAGCATCCTCCCCGAATGCCACCCACTCCGATCAGGGGTCTCTGTAGCCGAACCAAGCAGCCAAGGCAATACCCACCTGGTCGTAGCAGGTATTGCCCGGGGTCCGATGTTGGACGATGCCTAATACGGCATGACTGAGGCAATGAGTACTAAGACTCCCTTCCTCCAGTCACCCGCAATAGCATGTACCCCATAGCGTTTACAGAGCACTAAATATAGAGAAAAAAATAAAAATAATTAATAATAATATGTCCTTCTGGCATTCGGCTGTGCGGGGACCTGTGTTGTCAGGCGGATACCACTGCCAAGGTACATGGCGCTCCCACCACGCAATGGTCCTGGGTGGACAGTTGCGGGCTTTTGGGCGTAATCGCACACGTAAGAGGCCCATCTCCGGGCAGCACGCACATCAAAATTTGGAATGGTCTACATCTGACCCTCGGAAAAATAATAATAAAATAAAGAGGGGACCATGGCCACATAACCCTTTAAGTCGCCTTCTACGACAGGCAGGGATTACCTGTGAATGTACTCGACCCCTCCCATCCACAGGAGGTCCAACACGTTATACCAAACCGCAATCCATGTCCGCGCCTAGATCGCCCCTTTTAGTCGACTCATACGACAGGCAGGGGGTACCGCGGGTGTATTCTACATGTGCGTCCCCCACCCGCAGGGGGTAGTGTGTTTGGTCCGCGAGAGGTATTTTATTTCCCTCAAGTCCGCCGGCAAGCCGGTTAGGACCCCCCTATCCGCCACCTGGGACGCGCCACGTGGGAGTATCACCTCTCCCCCTGCTACGCCTGCGTAGCAGGTTCGTGGGCTTGACATTGTAAAGTGGGAGCAAGTGCTCCATTTATTAGGGGATTTCTGCCGCTGAACAAATTTGGGCGTGGAGCTAGGAGCTCGAAATTGTAAAACTAAGGGCTTGTAGCACAAGAGAGTGAAAATTCTTGGCTCCTGTTTAATTTTCTTCGTATTGATTCTTAAAACTCAGAAAATATAACCTTGTTAAAGTTTTAAATTGATTTGGTACTTAGACCCATTCACCCCGGCACCTTCTTTCACCCCTGCTGATCCACCAACCACGGTAATAATAATAATAATAATAATAATAATAATAATAATAATAATAATAATTGTTACGGGGCTACCCGTGGAATGCAGAGGTGAAAGAAGGTGCGGGCTGGAATGGGTCTAACTACAAAGCTGAGATAGTCATTAAAGTTGCATTAAAGGTTATATTTTCAAAAATAGCAAAGATCAACAAGTTTCACATAGAATTTCAGAGTTTAACAAATAACAACAAGTTAACAAGTCAGGTACAAGACCAGGAAATACCGAGATAGAGAGATAATTTAACAAACTGGGCTACAAGGCCCACTTTATACCATTCCTGAGCTCTCCGCTCACAACCACATATTTACCAAAGGGCAGAAAACCCCTAATAACATGGAGCACTTGCTCCCACCTAGCAATGTCAGGCCTCCTAGAGGCACATATCCAAATACTAGGAACAGCTGACCCGATCTCAATTTTTCCAGCCTATTAAAGGCAGTACCGGACTTTACAATTGACTGCCATCAAGGCACAACTTACATCAACTGAAACGGGGGTACCTCGTACCCAACCTACTGGGCCTCAGTGGAAAAAGAACCGATTAAGTAAATGGCCCAAAATATCAAGATGAATGGAGGCGTTGCTTGCACTCTTACATGAAGCCTTTTAAAACCTAAGAGGCACTAGGCCTATGAAACAGGGGCTATTCCCAAACTATGAAGGTGACTCGTATAAGAAAAATTTAAGACATTACCGAAAGGAAGAAAACCAGTTATGAAACGTAGTCACTTCAAACTAGTATGAAGGGGAGTTGGAGAGGGTAAAGCACTCTCTATCCCCGAATTACAGTTAAGGATATTGGAAGTTTTACAAAAACGATGGGAGATTACATGTTTATTACATACCAAATGTTTCCGACCTTCCCCGCGGATTAAACTGCTGAGCTAGCAAGAAATAAAGATGTTAAATGGCCATTACCTTGTTGAACAGCTGCTGACTGATGAAAAAGGCGCTTCCCGCCTCCTGCTTTTCTTCCATACACTAAGCTAGATGTTGTACGAGTGGCCGAGAGCCCGAAAATCAGCAGTTTTTATACTCTCGGGGAAGATCCGAGACCTTTCATGAATGATTAAGACACACCCACAGTCGTTTATTGGATAACTAAAATTTACACATCAAAAATTGGGGAAGAAAGATACCATTGGCTGAAAATTATTGACAGAAATTATTGACTGGCTAACTTCAAAACTGGCGGAAAGAAAAGATTTATAATGCCAACCTACAAATGAAAGAACGAAATTAATTTATAGGAAAACTTATGAGTATAAAATATCTTCAAGAAAAGTTCCATCACTTCGCACTAGGGTGCATGATCATAGTTTTTGGTAGAGACATCTGTGAGAGAATGCCCACACTTGTTGATAATTAGTAAACAAAAACAATTCGAAATTAATTCAGTGACATATTCTGGTAAACGGTTGAATTAATTCAGTTTTAATGTTCAGAGTTTCAGCTGTAGAGGAGTACTTTATGGCGGAAAATTCAAATGTGCGGCGTATAGGTGTACCAACAGGTACAATAATAATAATAATTGTACCGGGCGGTACACCTCCACGCCGCTAATTCAAACTTTGCGCCAGTTGAAACTCCTCTGCTGGAGGAAGTCTGAACTTTATCTACTGTGTTAATTTTCAAGTTTCTCAGAAGATGTCATTACTTGGAAATTTTGGAGTTTCTGAACTGGGTCGTTTTCGATGTATTTTTGTTTTACCTGTAGTAAGAAGTGTGAACTTTCTCTTCTAGAGGACACTACTGAAGAACTACAATGGTGCACCCTAGTGCGAAGTGAAAGAACGGTTTTTTTTTTTTTTGGAGAAAAATTTGTTTCAAAAGTTTGTTCCTTGTTAAATTTCTTTCTGTTATTGTTTAAGTTGGCTGTATAACCCTTTCCTTCCCCTTGTTTTGAATTTAGCCAATCCCGAATTTCTTTAATTAATTTATGACCAATCAGATGTATCTTCTCCAACTTGAATATCTTGCTTAACCCTAGCCAATAAAGTTTTTGTGGGCGGGTGTTCTCATTTCCGAAACGCCTCGAACTTCCCACGAGAGTATTTAAACTGCTGATTTTCGGGTCTCTGCGCCACTTCAATACCAACTTTCAAAGTGTAAAGTACGTAGCAGCGGGCGGGAAGCGCCTCTTTCTTCGGGCAGCAGTTCAACAACAAGGTAATGGCCGTTTAATAACTTCTTTTCTTGCTAGCTCAGCAGTTTAACTCTCGGGGCGGGTCCGAAGCGTTTCCACCATGTAACTTTTCCCTAAAATGTAAAGACTCTTAGCATCTATTCTCTTTTAAAGCTACATATTGGGATAGAGAGTGCTTATCCCTCTCGAGCTCCCACTCATATTGTTTTGAGGTGAACTTATTTTTCATAACCGATTCTTCCTTAACGTAATGTAAATTGTTTCCTTCTAAAGTCACCTCTTTAGTATGGGATTAGCCCTTGCATTAGCGGCCTAGAGCCAGACTGGGTTTTAAACAAAAGGTATTAGGAGTGCAGATCGCCTCCTCTCAAATTGTTATTTTGGAGGTCATGTAATTAACCTTTTTTCTCACTTAATAGACCTCAGTAGGTTGGGTATTTTACCCCTGTGTTTATGTCCTTAGAGGACAACTTGGAGGTGGAGTTTGGTGTGGCCTTTGATAGGCTTAAAGTTTGAGAGCGAGTGGTTCTTTCTTGAAAATTGAGTGTTGTATGCCTCGAGGAGGCTTTTCTGTGTAATTTGGAGCAAGTGCTCCTGGGCATGAATGGCGTTTTCTGCCCCTCTGTTAAAACTTATTTTGGAGTAAAGTTGGGCTAATTGCCCAAGAATTGTGAGTTCGGGGCTCGAAGCCCAAATCCGGTAAATACTGTAATTGTACTTTTGTTGCCTTGCTACTCTGTACCTGCCATGCTTGTTATTTCTTGATTTTGCAAAGAAAATATAACCTTGTTACATTTTAAATTAACTTTAAGTTCGTAGCCTGAGACCTGTTCACCCCCGCACCTTCTTTCACCTCTGCTGTTCCACAAACCACGGTAACAATAATAGTAATAATAATTGTACCGGGCGGTACACCTCCACGCCGCTAATTCAAACATTGCGCCAGTTGCTACTCCTCTGCTGGAGAAAGCATGAACTTTAACAACCATATCAATTCTAAGGTTTCTCTGAAGATGTCTCTACTGTAAATTTTGAAGTGTTCTGAACTATGCCTGTTTCGATGTGTATTTGTTTGCTCTGCAGTAAGAAATTTGAACATCCTCTAACAGATGTCTCTACTAAAACTGATAACGCTCTCTGGTGTAAAGGAATGAACTGTCCGGAAGAAATTTAACATTCATAAGTTTTGTTTTTGCTAAATTTTGCTCTGTGGTTTGAGAGTTGGCAATATAATCCTTTCCTTCCGCTTGTTTTGAATGTAGCCAATCAAAAATTTCTGTAATTAATTTTCCACCAATCCTAGGTGTCTTCTTCAGTTTTGACTTGTAATCTTTAGCCGACCAATAAAATTTTGTGGGCGGGTTGTAATCATTCATGAAACGTCTCGAATTTTCCGCGAGGGTATATAAACTGCTGATTTTCTTGTCTCCTGGCCACTTCAGTAACATCTATCCGTGTGTGATTAGGTAGCAGGGGGCGGGAAGCGCCTCTTTCTTCGGGCAGCAGTTCATCCATAAGGTGATGGCCTTTTAATAACTTCTTTACTCGCTAGCTCAGCAGTTTAACCTTCGGGGAGGTTCGAAACTTTTATCATGTAACTTTCCTTTAAAATGTAAAAGACACTTGGTGTAAAATACTATCTCTTCAACTACAAATTGGGATAGAGAGTGCCTAACCCTATCCAGCTCACATTCATTTTGTTTTGAGGTGACTAGGTTTTCATAACAGTTTCCCTTCTCTTTGCAATGTAATAAAGTTTTCCTATCGTGTCACCTCCGTAGTATGGGATTAGCCCTTGCATAAGCGGCCTAGTGCCAAATAGGTTTTAAAAAGGTGTATTAGGAGTGCAAGTTACGCCTCCACTCATGTTGGTATTTTGGGGCCAAGTAATTATCCTGTTTCTTAACTGAATAGGCCTCAGTAGGTTGGGTATTTTTACCCCTGTTCTTGTGTGCCTGGAGGGCAGCTTGAAGGTAGAGTTTGGTGTGGCCTTTGAATAGGCTTGTACTTTGAGAGCGGGTTGCTCTTTCTTAAATTTGGTTTCTGTGTGCCTCGAGCAGGCTTAACTGGGTAATTGGGAGCTAGTGCTCCTTGGCATGGTTGCCCCTTTGTTGAACGTTGTTCATATGTAAGGTGGGGCTCATTGCTCAAGGATTGCGTGTCTGGGGGCTCGAAGCCCAAATCCATTAACAAATTACAATTGTACATTCTTAATTTGTTGATATGCTACTGAGTAACTGTCATACATGTTATTTCTTGAACTTGAAAAGAAAATATAACCTTTGTTAAATTTTAAATTAACTTTAATTTCGTAAGTTGAGACCTATTCATCCCAGCACCTTCTTTCACCTCTGCTGTTCCACAGATACCTCGGAACAATAATAATAATAATAATAATAATAATAATAATAATAATAATAATAATAATAATAATAATAATAATAATAATAATAATAATAATAATAATAATAATTGTACCGGGCGGTACACCTCCACGCTGCTTATTTAAACCTTGCGCCAGTTGAAACTCCTCTACTGGAAGAAGTCTGAACTTTGTCTTATGTGTTAATTTTTAAGTTACCCTGAAGATGCCACTACTTGGAAAATTTGAAGTTTCTGAACTGTGTTGTTTTCGATGTATTTTTGTTTTGCTTGTAGTAAGAAGTGTGAACATTCTCTTCTAAAGGACACTACTGAAGAACTACAACGGTGCACCCTAGTGCGAAGTGAAAGAACTGTTTTTTTGGAGAAAATTTAATTTCAAAAGTTTGTTCTTTGCTTAATTTCTTTCAGTCATTGTTTAAGTTGGCAATATTAACCCTTTCTTTCCCCTTGTTTTGAATCTAGCCAATCCCGAATTTGTTTAATAAATTTTCCACCAATAATGTGTTTCTTCTTCATATTGTGTAGGGGTTTTCTTTATCCACCAATAAAATGATTGTGGGCGGGTGTTTTCCTTCCTGAAACGCCTCGAACTTTCCGCGAGAGTATATAAACTGCTGATTTTAGGGTCTCTGCGCCACTTCAGTACCATCTTTCAGTGTGTAAAGTACATAGCAGGGGGCGGGAAGCGCCTCTTTCTTCGGGGAGCTCTCCTACTCCAAGGTAATGGCCTTTTAATAACTTCTTTTCTTGCTAGCTCAGCAGTTTAACTCTCGGGGCGGGTCCGAAGCGTTTCTACCATGTAACCTTTTCCTAAAATGTAACTACTCTTAGCATCTATTATCTTTTAAAGCTACATATTGGGATAGAGAGTGCTTAACCCTCTCGAGCTCCCACTCATTTTGTTTTGAGGTGAACTTATTTCTCACAACCGATTCTTCCTTAATGTAATGTAAATTGTTCTTTTCTACAGTCACCTCAGTAGTATGGGATTAGCCCTTGCATTAGTGGCCTAGAGCCAGATTAGTTTTTAAAACAAATGCATTAGGAGTGCAGATCGCCTCCTCTCAAATTGTTATTTTAGAGGTCATGTAATTAACCTTCTTCTTATTTAATAGACCTCAGTAGGTTGGGTATTTTACCCCTGTGTATATGTCCTTAGAGGACAGCTTGAAGGTGGAATTAGGTGTGGCCTTTGACAGGCCTAAAATTTGAGAGCAAGTTGCTCTTTCTTGAAAATTTTGTTTTCTGCGCGCCTCAAGGAGGCCTTACTGTGTAATTTGGAGCAAGTGTTCCTAGGCATGAATGGGGTTTTCTGCCCCTCTGTTGAAACTTGTGTTTGGGGTAAAACTGGGCTAACTGCTCAAGAATTATGAGGTTGGGGCTCGAAGCCCAAATCCTGTAAATATTGTAATTGTACTTTTATTGCCATGCTACTCTGTACCTGTCTTTCGTGTTATTTCTGAATTTTGGAAAGAGAATATAACCTTGTTAAATTTTACATTAATTTCGTAGTTTGAGACCCGTTCACACCCGCACCTTCTTTCACCTCTACCTACCACAAAAAAAAGCTAACAATAATAATAATAATAATAATAATAAAAAACCAAACCCCATGGCACTACAGCCCTTGAAGAGCCTTGGCTTACCAAGCGACAGCTGCTCAGCCCAAAGACCTGCAGATTACGAGGTGTCGTGTGGTCAGCACGACGAATCCTCTCGGCCGTTATTCTTGGCTTTCTAGACCGGGGCCGCTATCTCACCGTCAGATAGCTCCTCAATTCTAATCACGTAGGCTGAGTGGACCTCGAACCAGCCCTCAGGTCCAGGTAAAAATCCCTGACCTGGACGGTAATCGAACCCGGGGCCTCCGGGTAAGAGGCAGGCACGCTACCCCTAAATAATAATAATAATAATAATAATAATAATAATAATAATAATAATAATAATAATAATAATAATAATAATAATAATAATAATAATAATTGTTACTTTTTTGTGTTAGGTAGAGGTGAAAGAAGGTGCGGGTGTGAACGGGTCTCAAACTACGAAATTAAAGTTAATGTAAAATTTAACAAGGTTATATTCTCTTTCCAAAATTCAGAAATAACACGAAAGACAGGTACAGAGTAGCAAGGCAATAAAAGTACAATTACAATATTTACAGGATTTGGTCTTCGAGCCCCAACCTCACAATTCTTGAGCAATTAGCCCAGTTTTACCCCAAACACAAGTTTCAACAGAGGGGCAGAAAACCCCATTCATGCCTACGAGCACTTGCTCCAAATTACACAGTAAGGCCTCCCTGAGGCGCGCAAAAAACAAAATTTTCAAGAAAGATCAACTTGCTCTCAAATTTTAGGCCTGTCAAAGGCCACACCTAATTCCACCTTCAAGCTGTCCTCTAAGGACATATACACAGGGGTAAACTACCCAACCTACTGAGGTCTATTAAATGAGAAGAAGGTAAATTACATGACCTCTAAAATAACAATTTGAGAGGAGGCGATCTGCACTCCTAATGCATTTGTTTTAAAAACTAATCTGGCTCTAGGCCACTAATGCAAGGGCTAATCCCATACTACTGAGGTGACTTTAGAAAAGAACAATTTACATTACATTAAGGAAGAATCGGTTGTGAGAAATAAGTTCACCTCAAAACAAAATGAGTGGGAGCTCGAGAGGGTTAAGCACTCTCTATCCCAATATGTAGCTTTAAAAGATAATAGATGCTAAGAGTAGTTACATTTTAGAAAAAGGTTACATGGTAGAAACGCTTCGGACCCGCCCCGAGAGTTAAACTGCTGAGCTAGCAAGAAAAGAAGTTATTAAAAGGCCATTACCTTGGTGTAGAACTGCTCCCCGAAGAAAGAGGCGCTTCCCGCCCCCTGCTATGTACTTTACACACTGAAAGATGGTACTGAAGTGGCGCAGAGACCCTAAAATCAGTAGTTTATATACTCTCGCGGAAAGTTCGAGGCGTTTCAGGAAGGAAAACACCCGCCCACAATCATTTTATTGGTGGATAAAGAAAACCCTACACAAGATGAAGAAGAAACACATTATTGGTGGAAAATTAATTAAAGAAATTCGGGATTGGCTAGATTCAAAACAAGGGGAAAGAAAGGGTTAATGTTGCCAACTTAAACAATGACTGAAAGAAATTTAGCAAAGAACAAACTTTTGAAATTAAATTTTCTCCAAAAAAACAGTTCTTTCACTTCGCACTAGGGTGCACCGTTGTAGTTCTTCAATAGTGTCCTCTAGAAGAGAAAGTTCAAACTTCTTACTACAAGCAAAACAAAATTACATCGAAAACAACACAGTTCAGAAACTTCAAAATTTCCAAGTAGTGGCATCCTCAGGGTAACTTGAAAATTAACACATAAGACAAAGTTCAGACTTCTTCCAGTAGGGGAGTTTCAACTGGCGCAAGGTTTAAATAAGCAGCGTGGAGGTGTACCGCCCGGTACAGACCTCCCCCACCCCAAAAGTTCCTCCAAGGGGTAACACAGAATAACATAAACTTTTGTTTGAAAACAAGGTCCAAGTTATGATGTTGCTATGGAGATTAATTGCAGAAGCATTTATCAAAATTGTTGAAATTTGCTTTGATCCAGTTTCAAAAATTCTCGTAGTAACTGCTGAAGTAATGTCTTTATGTTTGTAGAAGTTGAATTCAGAAGAAAAACTTTTAATACTTGAAAGTGAAGCAAAATTTTCAAAGTCCACCAAATATTACTGTTGAATTCCCAAGTGTAGTAATTGCTGATAGTAAATGTCCATGTAGTTGATTAAATTGGATGGCCAGACCGGCCGCTGCAGCTTGTGTTCAAAGGCGGCCGCTCGGACCCCTCAAGTACCCTGAGATACCGCTCGCCCGCACTATGAGGGGAGCAGTGGTGTTGAAGCACGCCGCGCCCGCGGTGAACATGCAGGTCGCGGGCCAATTACAGGTTGTGCGCCGCACATCAGCCTTGGCCGGGAGGAGGGCTCCGGCTCGCCGTGCACATGTTGTCCTCGCTGGAGTAGAGGGGGCCCTTCCTCTATCCCAGTCGCGGCACGGCGCCGCGCGGCTGCGGGGGCACTGAAACATTTAAGCTAGGCGGCAGAATTGTGTTGGACCATCATGTTTCTTTTGAGGGCACAGGCATGTAGAGAGATTGAGGGGCCAGCGGCGTGCAGATATCCATGGCATTTCAACTAAGCCAGCCACTGTGTGTAGTGGAGCAGGAGACGGGAGCGTGGTAATGGCCGTGGCGAGGACAGGATGGCAGTTTAACAAATCGGGGGAGGTTTACAAGAAATGCTTAAATATAAAATAAAATAGAAGGAGCAGAATGCCTTAAGAGTGGAACTCAAAAAAAAATATAACCTTCATATTCCTATCAAATTATATGAAGCAAGTTGACACAAAATTTACACCGGTTTCACCTGGGACAGGTGAACCCTAAATATCCTCTCGGTGGCTGGATTGCTTACTAACAATGTAACCGGCGTAAGAAAATCGAAAATGATGCATGGCCCATGAAATCTGGGGGCAAGCTTGCCCGCGGGAACAAAATTCTTGACCATCACCTGGTCACCTACCTTCAAAGTGGTGGGTCTCCGTCCACGATCATACTTTTCCCTAACCTTTTCATGAGACACTTTAAGATTGGCTTTAGCCTTCTTCCAAAGATCTTTAATGTTGTCCGGATCTATTGTCTCGGGTAGAATGTCACTCAGAGACCAGAGGTTAGAGAGCGGCGTGTTGGGAACAAACTTGAACATCAAAGAAGCTGGAGTAAACTTGTGAGATTCATGAACCGCCGAATTCAAAGCAAAAGCTATCCAATGCAGGGACGTGTCCCACCTAGAAGGATCTTCATGATGATAGGCAATAAGTGCGGACCTGAGATTACGGTTAACCCGTTCAGCCAGAGATGGTTGAGGGTAATATGCAGAAGTTGTCACATGAGATATGGACAGGTCAAAGCAGAATTTACGAACTAAATTAGATGTGAAAGCCTTAGCATTATCAGATACAATATATTGACACGGACCAAAAGAAGCAAAGATAGAATTTAGACAAGTAATGGTGGACTGAGCGGTAGCCAGCTTAGTCGGAAATAACCAGGAATATCTTGTAAAACCATCTAAGCATACAAAGATGAACTTGTTGGCATTTCCCTTTGACTGGGGGAAGGGTCCTACATAATCAATATACAGGCGTTCCATGAGGCGCGACGCTTGATGAGAAGACAAAAGGCCTACCTTGGTGGACATGGTTGGTTTACTAAGCAAACAGGATTTACAAGCATTTACTAGTTCACGGATTTCACCGTCCATACCCTTCCAGATGAACATTTCACGAATCTTCTCACGAGTTTTAAAGATGCCTAGATGCCCTCCTAATGGGGTCTCATGATAATACTTGAAGATCATAGGTACAAGAACAGCTGGAACGACAACTTTCATCATCTTATCATGCCTCGAAGGGCAACATAAAACACCATTCCTCAGAACATAAGGGACGACATGTTCCCCAGAAGAAAGGGTTTCCATTATCGGAGCCAGCGTCGGATCTTCAAGTTGGTATTTCTCAATATCCCTAAAGAGCATGGGAGCATCTGTTAAGATGGCATTAACATCAGACAGCATGGACTCGGGAGGTGAAGAACTATCGTCCGGATCATGGGTCTCGACCTCGTTGGAAAACATACGGCTGAGTCCATCAGCAACAACATTTTCGGTACCTCTGATATGCCTGACATCGAATTGGAAGGCGGAAATACGGATGGCCCAACGGGCTATACGACCAGTACGACGCGGCCTACCTAAGACCCAGCTTAAGGCTTGATTATCTGTCTCCAGGTCGAATTTGACATGTTCCAGATAGATACGGAACTTTTCTAAGGCAAATAAGACTGCCAAACCTTCGAAATCATATATGGAATACTTTGCGTCTTGAGCCGATAGCGTCCTAGATGCATAGGCGATGGGTCGCCTCCCTAGTTCAGTCTCTTGAAGAAGGACTGCAGCTACCGCCGACGACGACGCGTCGGTTTGGACGATGAATTTCTTCGAGAAATCAGGCATAGCAAGTACAGCGGCATTGCAGAGAGCTAATTTAAGATCTTCAAACGCGGCTTGTTGAGAAGGTCCCCACTCAAATTTGATGCCTTTCCTACGAAGAAGGTTCAAGGGCGCCGCTCTATTAGCGAAATTAGGAATAAACTTCCTGAAAAAATTCACCATACCAATGAACCTGGCGATACCTTTAATGTCCTTGGGAGGTTTAAAATCACGGATGGCCTGTGTTCTAGAATGATCGACGGCAACACCATCAGGAGACACAATATGCCCTAGGAATGACATAGAGGGCTTCGCAAAGGCAACCTTGGACAACTTAACAGTTAACCCAGCCTTACGAAGGCGAGTAAGAACTTCTCGCAGATGATCTAGATGTTCTTCAAAAGTCTCCGAAAATACGACGACATCATCCAAGTAGTGATACAAGTACTCAAATTTGATATCAGAGAAGACCCTATCTAGCAGCCTAGTGAGTACAGCTGCTCCCGTGGGGAGCCCGAAAGGCACGCGGTTGTATTCATACAAATTCCAATCCGTGGCAAACGCTGTAAGATGTTTAGACTCTTCCGCTAGGGGAATTTGATTGTAGGCCTGATTCAAATCCAAGATGGTGAAGAACTTGGCCTTACGGAACCATGAAAAAGAAGAATGAAGGTCGGGAAGGGGCACAGATTGTAACACCACCTTCCGATTGAGAGCCCTATAATCAATGACAGGCCTGAAGCCCCCTTGGGGTTTCGGGACTAGAAAAATAGGCGAAGAATACGCCGACTTAGAGGGCCTAATAATACCATCCTTCAACATCTGATCGATGATTTCTTTCAGAGCCTTCATTTTTGGTGGAGATAGCCTATAAGGTGGAAAACGGACAGGAATCGAATCCGTGACCTCAATTTTGTATTCAATAAGGTCAGTAACACCAAGAGTATCAGAGAACACCTCTGGAAACGACTGACACAACTTACGAATACTATCAGCCTGCTCCTCAGGTAGATGTCTAAGGTCTAACAACATCTCATCCTGGGTAGGCGAAATAGATGAACATGATGCAGAATTACATTTTAACAAGGGGATTTTACAATTGGAAGCAAATTTGTAAGTGCACGACCTACTCTGAAGATCGAGCATAAGACCAGTGTGAGAAATAAAGTCGGCTCCCAATATGATGGGGCAAGACAAGTGCTTAGCCACAAACAATTTGATTTTCCATGTAAATTTAAAAATTCGAATTTTGACATTTACAGAACCGAGAATTTCTAATGGAGATGATTTAGCCGAAACATATTGAACAGGAGATGAACCATAGTCAGGTAGTTTACAAACAGATTTCAATTTTGCATACCATTCGGCCGAAATAATAGAACAAACACTGCCTGAATCTAATAAAGCTGTTATTGGTTCATTATTTAACTCAATTTTAAGAAAAGGAACCGGTGCGGGGGCATCCGCCGCAATCCTGAGACATTCTTTGGGGCATTCAAAAGATGAATTTGAAGATAGAACGTTCCCTGAATTTTCGACCTGTTTACCAGGGGCTGAGTCTCGGGAAGAGGGATTAGTCGACTCAGCCGAAGCCACTAGTCATTTTTTATTATTGGCATTGATGGAATTTGCACCAGAAGTTGAGCAGGAGGGGGTGCTATTTGAGTTTGGGCAATTCTTGGCGATATGTGAGAAAGCCCCACATTTAAAACAGCCTTGTGATGAACCAGCTCCATTATTTGCCCTACTAGACTTGATCAGTGGACACTTATTGCGAAGATGGTCAGGCGACCCGCAAGCATAACATTTACGGGGTGTGACTGGTCGGCGAGGTGGAGGCCGAAGATTACTAAAAGAAGGAGGGGGTTCTTTCGCGACACTCAAAGAATCGGCGTATCTAACTCCTTCCGCTGAGACGGCCAATGCTTCAAGTTCAGAGAAAGTTTGCGGGCACGCCGCGAAACACAAATATGACCTATAGGATGGTGAAATGCCTTCCACAATAGCTTGTACAATCTGATCCTCAGGGAAGTGAAGAGCAAACACCCTAGTATAGAACTTAATATCTTGGATGAACTCTGCCAAGTTTTCATCCAAGCGCTGTACCCGATAATAGTACTTCTGAATAAGGGAGGACCTTGCACTAGCCGGGATGAAGTTAGCTAGCAAGTGGGCGTGGAAGTCTTCAATCGATGATTGCTCGGCAATGGCTCTAACTATTTTGTCTGAGAGAATACCTATTGCATAGGGATAGATGATTTGCAAAATCTGACATGGGGAAAGAGAAAAAACAAGGGAATGATCCTGAAATTCAACTAAAAACCTTAAGAAAGAAATAACTTCACTGGTGGTGTTAACAGAAAACTTCGAGATACCTCTGAGCAACATTGCCAATGGATGAGGCAAGCTGCTGAACCCAGGTGACATAGTAGGTAAAGGTTTCAGTAGCGAAGAAGTTAATTCAGAACGTACATTATTCAACGATGCACGGCGTTCAGACTCGTTGTCCAATGGGGCAGAGATCGTTTGAGCTCCAACGGTTATCCTATTGACTTCTCCCTTAGCAGGCTCTTCCTCGCTACCTACATTCACCGTGGTGGGTTGATCGATTTTGGGAGGAACTTCCCCAGTTAACAATTGGGTAACCTTACTGGATAATTCCGAAATACTTTCAAACAACGTACTAGCTTCCTTCCTCTGAACGTCATTCAACTTCAGAGACAACAGATCGTTAACTATATTTGAAAAATGAAATAGCCTGGCTTGCACCCGCTTAATTTGATACGGAGAAGGATCATTTTCGTCAAAAAACTAACTACAGATGCTAGCCCAGTAGTATTCTCGGTGATCGTGCAAAGAGAGTCGTCAATTTCTTTCTCTCCCAAAGGGGGGATGGAAATGGGCAAATCAAGGGACTCCCTAAGCTTGTTTGTGTCTACTGCAACCGTGCCTCCAGATTGCACATTTCTAATAGTCAATTCATAGATCAACTCCTCCTTGCGCAAATAATTAAGATGGAGAACATCAGGAGGACCGGGCATGATGACAGAACAATTTTGAAAAAGGAAAATATCAAAACTTCCAGCAACAGAGAAAATTGTTAGAGTTCGAATCAAAACAATGTTTAGCCGTCAAAAGGGGCGAAATTGAGACCCATTCAACCACGCTCTGCTACCACTTGTTACCGCTTTTTTGTGGTAGGTAGAGGTGAAAGAAGGTGCGGGTGTGAACGGGTCTCAAACTACGAAATTAAAGTTAATGTAAAATTTAACAAGGTTATATTCTCTTTCCAAAATTCAGAAATAACACGAAAGACAAGTACAGAGTAGCAAGGCAATAAACGTACAATTACAATATTTACAGGATTTGGGCTTCGAGCCCCAACCTCATAATTCTTGAGCAATTAGCCCAGTTTTACCCCAAACACAAGTTTCAACAGAGGGGCAGAAAACCCCATTCATGCCTAGGAGCACTTGCTCCAAATTACACAGTAAGGCCTCCTTGAGGTGCGCAAAAAACAAAATTTTCAAGAAAGATCAACTTGCTCTCAAATTTTAGGCCTGTCAAAGGCCACACCTAATTCCACCTTCAAGCTGTCCTCTAAGGACATATACACAGGGGTAAACTACCCAACCTACTGAGGTCTATTAAATGAGAAGAAGGTAAATTACATGACCTCTAAAATAACAATGTGAGAGGAGGCGATCTGCACTCCTAATGCATTTGTTTTAAAAACTAATCTGGCTCTAGGCCACTAATGCAAGGGCTAATCCCATACTACTGAGGTGACTTTAGAAAAGAACAATTTACATTACATTAAGGAAGAATCGGTTGTGAGAAATAAGTTCACCTCAAGACAAAATGAATGGGAGCTCGAGAGGGTTAAGCACTCTCTATCCCAATATGTAGCTTTAAAAGATAATAGATGCTAAGAGTAGTTACATTTTAGGAAAAGGTTACATGGTAGAAACGCTTCGGACCCGCCCCGAGAGTTAAACTGCTGAGCTAGCAAGAAAAGAAGTTATTAAAAGGCCATTACCTTGGTGTAGAACTGCTCCCCGAAGAAAGAGGCGCTTCCCGCCCCCTGCTATGTACTTTACACACTGAAAGATGGTACTGAAGTGGCGCAGAGACCCTAAAATCAGCAGTTTATATACTCTCGCGGAAAGTTCGAGGCGTTTCAGGAAGGAAAACACCCGCCCACAATCATTTTATTGGTGGATAAAGAAAACCCCTACACAATATGAAGAAGAAACACATTATTGGTGGAAAATTAATTAAACAAATTCGGGATTGGCTAGATTCAAAACAAGGGGAAAGAAAGGGTTAATGTTGCCAACTTAAACAATGACTGAAAGAAATTTAGCAAAGAACAAACTTTTGAAATTAAATTTCCTCCAAAAAACAGTTCTTTCACTTCGCACTAGGGTGCACCGTTGTAGTTCTTCAATAGTGTTCTCTAGAAGAGAAAGTTCAAACTTCTTACTACAAGCAAAACAAAATTACATCGAAAACAACACAGTTCAGAAACTTCAAAATTTCCAAGTAGTGGCATCTTCAGGGTAACTTGAAAATTAACACATAAGACAAAGTTCAGACTTCTTCCAGTAGGGGAGTTTCAACTGGCGCAAGGTTTAAATAAGCAGCGTGGAGGTGTACCGCCCGGTACAATAATAATAATAATAATTGTTACGGAGTTTTCCGTGGTAGGTAGAGGTGAAAGAAGGTGCGGGTGTGAATAGGTCTCCAGCTACGAAAGCAAAATTAATTTAAAATTTAACAAGGTTATATTTTCTTTTCAAAAACAAAGAAATAACAAGCATGGCAGGTACAAAGTAGCAAATCAAAAAGGGTAGTTACAATATTTACAGGAATTGGGGCTTCGCGCCCTGATTTTACACTGCTTGGACAATCAGCTCAGTTTTACCCCAAACACGAGTTTTAACAGAGGGGCAGAAAACCCCATTCATACCTAGGAGCCCTTGCTCCAAATTACACAGAAAAGCCTCCACGAGGCGTACAACACTCAATTTTCAAAAGAGCCACTCGCTCTCAAAATTTAAGCCTCTCCCAGGCCACACCAAACTCCACCTTCAAGTTGTCCTCACTGGACATAGACACAGGGGTAAAATACCCAACCTACTGAGGTCTATTAAATGAAAAGGGGCAATTACATGACCTCTAAAATAACAATTTGAGAGGAGGCGATCTTGCACTCCTAATACACTTGTTTTTAAAACCTAATCTGGCTCTAGGCCACTAATGCAAGGACTAATCCCATACTACAGAGGTGACTTTAGAAAGAAACAATTTGTTTTACGTTAACGAAGAATAGGTTGAGAAAAATAAGTTCACCTCAAAACAATAAGAGTGGGAGCTCGAGAGGGTTAGCACTCTCTATCCCAGTATGTAGCTTTAAAAGAGAATATAAGAAAAGAGTAGTTACATTTAGGAAAAGGTTACATGGTGGAACGCTTCGCACCCCCCCCCCCCCCGAGAGTTAAACTGCTGAGCAAGCAAAGAAAGAATTTATTAATCGGCCATTACCTTATTGTTGACCGCTGCCGAAGAAAGAGGCGCTTCCCGCCTCCTGCTATGTACTTAATACACTGAAAGATGGAACAGAAGTGGCCCGGAGACCCTAAAATCAGCAGTTTAAATACTCTCGCAGAAGGTTCTAGGCGTTAGGGGAATGAAAACACCCTCCCGCGATGATTTTATTGGTAGATCAATAAACCCCCTACACAATACTAAGAAGAAACACATAATTGTTGGAAAATTAATTCAAGAAATTCGGGATAGGCTAGATTTAAAACAAGGGGAAAGAAGGGGTTAATATTGCCAACTTAACCAAAGACTGAAAAAACATTAGCAAAGAACAAACATTTGAAATAAAAATTTCTCCAACAAAATAGTTCTTTGACTCCGCACTAGGTTGCACTATTGTTGATCTTCAGTAGTGTCCTCTAGAAGAGAAAGTTCACACTTCTTACTTCAAGCGAAACAAAACCACATCAAAAATGACACAGTTCAAAAACTCAAAATTTTCCACGTGGTGACATCTTCTGAGAAAGTAGAGAATTAATAGCGTAGATAAAGTTCAGACTTCCTCCAGCAGAGGAGTTTCAACTGGCGCACATTTTAAATTAGCGGAGTGGAGGTGTACCTCCCGGTACAATAATAATAATAATAATAATAATAATAATAATAATAATAATAATAATAATAATAATAATAATAATAATAATAATAATAATTGTGACGGAATTAACCGTGGTAGTTAGAGGTGAAAGAAGGTGCTGGGATGAATAGGTCTCAACTTACGAAATTAAAATTAATTTAAAATTTAACAAGGTTATATTTTCTTTTCGAGATCAAGAAATAACAAGTATAACAGGAACACAGTTGTATATCAACAAGTTAAGAATGTACAATTACAGTTTATTAATGGATTTTGGGCATCGAGCTCCAGATTCACAATCCCTGAGCAATGAGCCCCAACTTTACTTATGAAAAAGGTTCAACAAAAGGGGCAGAAAACCCCAATCATGCGAAGGAGCACTAGCTCCCAATTACCAGTTAAGCCTGCTCGAGGCACACAAAAACCAAATTTAAGAAAGAGCAGCCCGGTCTCAAAGATCAAGCCTATTCAAAGGCCACACCAAACTCCACCTTTAAGCTGCCCTCTAGGCACTTAAGAACAGGGGTAATAATACCCAATCTACTGAGGCCTATTAAATAAAGAAACAGGTCAATTACATGGCCCCAAAATACCAACTTGCGTGGAGGCGTAACTTGCACTCCTAATACACCTTTTTTTAAACCTATTTGGCTCTAGGCCGCTTATGCAAGGGCTAATCCCATACTACGGAGGTGACACGATAGGAAAATTTATTACATTATGAAGCGAAGAAAAACGGTTATGGAAACGTAGTCCCCTCAAAAACAAAATGAGAGGGAGTTCGAGAGTGTTAGGCACTCTCTATCCCGATTTGTAGTTAAAGAGACGGAATTTTATAGCAAGTGCCTTTTACATTTTAAAGGAAGGTTACATGATAAAAGTTTCGAACCTGCCCCGAGGGTTAAACTGCTGAGCTAGCAAGCAAAGAAGTGATTAAAAGGCCATTACCTGATGGATGAACTGCTGCCTGAAGAAAGAGGCGCTTCCCGCCCCCTGCTACATAATCACACTAGGAAAGATGTTACTGAAGTGGCCAGGAGACAAGAAAATCAGCAGTTTATATATCCTCGCGGAAAATTCGAGACGTTTCATGAATGAGAACCCAAACCCCCCTCAACTTTATTGGCTAGGATCAAGCAACATATCCATATCGGAGAAGACACATATTATTGGTTAAAAATTAATTAAAGAAATTCGGGATTGGCTAAATTCAAAACAAGCGGAAAGAGAAGGATTATACTCCCAACCCAAAAAATGACTGAAAGAAATTTAACAAAGAACAAACTTATGAACACACAATTTCTCAAAAAACAGTTCCTTCACTTCGCACTAGGGTGCACAATTGCAGTTCTTTAGTAGTGCCATCTAGAAGAGAATGTTCACACTTCTCACTACAGAGAAAATAAATATAAATCGAAAAAGACACAGTTCAGAACTCTTCAAAATTTACAATAGTGACATCTTCTGAGAAACTTTAGAATTAACAAGGTTGTTAAAGTTCAGGCTTCCTCCAGTAGAGGAGTTTCAACTGGCGCAATTATTTGAATATTATTATTATTATTATTATTATTATTATTATTATTATTATTATTATTATTATTATTATTATTATTATTATTATTATTATTTCTAAATTACAAGATCGGGTTAAAGTTGATTTAATGGTCGTAAGCCATAAATAGTGATGGATTATTCTTGAATAAGTTATTTAATGTGCTCTATTTATGAATTTGCCAGAAATATTGGCAATCCCGTGGGATAAGATTATTATGTTTAAGAAGCCTGTGTCTTGAGAACACAGCGTGTTCGTGTCACTTGGAGCACGTTTTGGGCAAATTTCTTATGTGTAAGAATAAAAATAATTAAGTGAGGGTTACCGACCATGTGCTAGAGATTTCAGATAACCCACCTGATGGTAGTTATTGTTTTCTAACAGATCTTCAAATAATACTCTTAACTTAGGATTAATCGTCGTCGTACGTGAATAATTTACTCCGTAAAAGTGATAGGCCCCTACTCTAATTCAATCACATACCACATTCTAAGTCGAGTGTGTTTAATTAACCTCTGTTCATCCATGCGATTTCACTGACCTGATCATGTGTAAAAATATTGCAACGATAAAAATATGTCCAGGATTCCACTGTAAATAATGTACATAAATGTTCGTGTAACCATTGTGTGAATGATTTGTGTGGATGTGGCTGTTAGCAATATCTTCTGATGTCAATTGTGAACATTGTGTTTTAATCCGGTCATGCGTTCACCACAGTGATCCAGATTATTTCGGCGTTGTCTTTTGTCTATTTGTTGGTTCTGTGGAAGTGTTTAATGAAATATTTTTGAAGTTGTAGTAACGTAACGACAAGGATTTTGGTTTTCTTTTCTTTTGAATTTAATTCAGATGAACAAGATCATTTAGTTTAAAGGCAACGATTAAAAATAATGAACGGTTAAAAATAATTTGTTATTAGATTTATTAGTGACAAATGTAGATTGAATACTTAATAAGTAACTGAAGGAGATTATGATGAATAATTCATTAATTCGATGGTTAAATGAGTCATGACTAAATAATAATTAGAACAAATCAATTTATGTTAATACTATCGCGTGATAGATAAAATGGCATAAAGAAACGTTAAGAGAGGTTTCAATCAGTTAATTACCACGTTCATAATTGGAAATTTTAAATTCATTTTGTTATGAGGTCATATGCCAGTTATTCTGTAAATGTTACAATGAACTAGGAAAGGCACACTTACATTTAATTTCCAATTTTTGAAGCCAGCGATGGCCTAATTTTTTATTTTTTATCTTTTCAAAGCGTAATCTCCTGCCTACGCAGATGACGATAAATTTAATTTTGTACAGTCCGTTCCGAGAAAAGTCAACTTCCTGAAATAATTATTGTATCAGCAATAATCTTTTGTTTCTTTTATGAGTGCTTATATATAATAAATGTCAGAAATGTTGTCTGAATTTATTCTTTGGCTTGGTCGTCAAACCCTATCCCTTTTATGATGATGATGATGCTTGTTGTTTTAAGGGGCCTAACATCAAAAGTCATCGGCCCTAATTGTACGAAATGAAGGAACAAAAATTGCAAAGGCATCCACTGACCAAAATAAAAATAAAATATGGCATGAAGAATGAATGGATGGACAGGAACTCAACAAAACACAAAACAAACAAACAAAAACCAGTGGATCGGACTCAATACAGATCGAAAATAACATTATTACCGACCAAGGGACCACTTATAAAGCACAATGATGTTTGGTGTCTAATGGGGGTGAAAAATCCACGTCTAAGGCCCCACAGAAAGGTACATGTCGCGAGTAAAATAGAACCATGGTATTTGTCATGTTGGGGTATTAATCAGAAGTAGCGAAAACTCACGGTGTTCCACAAACGATGGTACTACTCACAAGTATTGCAATACGTACAAGTAACGCAGACCTATGGTGTGTCTCACACAATGGTCCAACTCAGAGTCAACGCAAACCGAGAAGGTTCCCCACCTAGGTGTACTAAACACGGGCGCCGGTATTCCCGTAGTGTTCCTCACATAGTGGGTACTAATCACAGGCAACGCAGACCCACGGTGCTGCTCATATAGTGGTACAACTCACAGGCTACGCCCAGACCCGCGGTGTTGCACACATAGTTACGACGCACGGGTACTGGAATCCACCAGGCCAGGCTTTTACTGCTACTAATCACAAACCTATTTCGTACCGAATTTAGTGGTACTACTCGCAAGTACCGGCAACCTATGGTGTTCCCCGCGTGATGGTACGATTCAAAATTAGTTTCATGGTCCTAATTCAGTCAGCCATTGGTCGCCCCTTTTAGTCGCCTCTTACGACAGGCAGGGGATACCGCGGGTGTATTCTACATGTGCGTCCCCCACCCGCAGGGGGTAGTGTGTTTGGTCCGCGAGAGGTATTTTATTTCCCTCAAGTCCGCCGGCAAGCCGGTTAGGACCCCCCTATCCGCCACCTGGGACGCGCCACGTGGGAGTATCACATCTCCCCCTGCTACGCCTGCGTAGCAGGTTCGTGGCTATCCCTTTTAAATGCCACTAAAATAAGGTCAGCTGGTGAACGATCGTTCCCCCTTAGGATGTCTCGCTCTCTGGCTGGGTTAGCCAGGGTAAAATGGGGCAACAGGAAGTGTAAGGAATTGAGGAAAGAAGCCATTAGGGCGCTAAGAGAGTTCAGGAAGCATGGAGGGAGGGAAGAGAGGTTGTAGGCTGAGGAGTAGTACAAGGAAAAAATAATAGAAAGGAAAAAGTTATGGAAGAAGGAACAAACAGAGGCGGATAACAGTAAATGTAAAAACAAGCAAAGAGAAAAGGTATAGGAGAGAATAAACAAAATTAACAGGGGAAGGAAGAGTTATTTAAAACCTAAAATTGACTATGAAACATGCGTGGAATATTTTCGTAAACTGTTTATTTTCTTGCCAGTGGCTTTACGTCGCACCGACACAGATAGGTCTTATGGCGACTATGGGATAGAAAAGGGCTAGGAGTTTGAAGGAAGCAGCCGTGGCCTTAATTAAGGTACAGCTCCAGCATTGGTTGGTGTGAAAATGGGAAACCAAGGAAAACCATCTTCAGGGGTGCCGATAGTGGGATTCGAAACCATTATCTCACGGATGCAAGCTCACAGATGCGTACCCCTTACGGCACGGTTAACTTGCCCGATTCGTAAACTGATAGGAGGGAAGGATGCATGGAGGGAAGAGAGAGGGGCTGAGGTGATAGCGAGTGAGATAGTAGATGGGGTGTTATGAGCTGGAAAAAGAAATATCAGAGGAAGAGATATTGGAAGTGTATTTTGTATTTTGGAAAGAAGCGGCAAAATATAGCCTGATAAGGGAGAGTATAGTGAAGTTTAATAAGGTGTTCGAAGGTGCCAAATTTCTAAAGGAGTGGCAAAAAGGTATTATATGTACTATTTGTAAAAAGGAAGGAGTAAGGAATAATCCTTGTAACTAAAGGGGCATAATTTTATTAGACGCATTGAGTAAGGTGTATACGGGCATATTAACAAGTGAAGAAAAGTGTATATAGCAGTAGTGGGTTTTGGAAAGGCATTTTATACAGTGAGTAGGGTGTGCTGCTTGAGAGATTGGGTAGGGTGGGAATTTAAAAGAAATGAGACGTGCGATTGAGATCATATACGAGGAAATGTATTGTAGCATTAGAATAGAGGAAGGGGTTGTAAATGGTTAAATTGAATCAAATATAGGTTCAAAACAGGGTTGTAAATTATCTCCAATTCTATTTTTTATATTAATAAATGACATATTAAGCGGGCATGGGAAGGAAATGTGGGCTTGTTCTGTATTAGAAGAACTTGAAACCCCAAGTTTGATATTTGCAGATGACGATGACGGGAGGGGGTTTACAAAAAGTATAAGTGGGCTATCGGAGTATGCTAGTAAATGGTCGCCGAGAATAAATAGTAATAAGAAAAAGGTGATGGTATGAAGGATGATGATGATGATGATGATGATGCTTGTTGTTTAAAGGGGCCTAACATCGAGGTCATCGGCCCCTAATGGTACGAAATGAAATAACAAAAAAATCAAAATCATCCACTGACAAAAATAAAAATAATCATGAAGAAGGAATGGATTGACATGAACCAAAAACAAAAAAACAACAAAAACGAGCAAACAAAAAAGGAGTGGATACAATTCAAAAAAGATCATAGATAATTCATTACTGACCAAGGGCCCATTCATGAAGCACAATCCTGAATCGAGGATGCTTGATGTCTAATGGGGTCCAAAATCCATGTCTAAGGCCCCTCAGAATGGTATATGTCGCGAGTAAAGTAGAACCATGGTATTTCTCAAGCTGCGGTACTAATCAAAGGTAGCGTAAACTCACGGTGTTCCAAACATTAAGGTACTACTCACAAGTATTGTACATCGTAACGGTAACGCAGACCTATGGTGTTTCTCACAAAATGGCGCCACACATAGCCAACGCAAACCTATGAGGTTCCTCACCTAGGTGTACTAATCACGGGCGCCGGCATTCCCGTGGTGTTCCTCACATAGTGCGTACTAATCACTGGCAACGCAGACCTACGGTGTCGCTCGTATAGTGGTACAACTCACAGGCTACGCCCAGACGCGTGGTGTCGCTCACACGGGTACAACTCACAGGCAACGCCAAGACCTGTGGTGTTGCACACACGGGCACGACTCACGGGTACTGAAAACCCACACTGAACCCCCCTCGAGTGCTACGAATCACAAAAATATGGAGTACCTTACAGAGTGGTACTACTCGCAAGTAAAAGCGACCGATGGTGTTCCGCGCGTGATGGTACTAATCAAAAATAGTTTCATGGTTCTAATCCAATCAACCCTTGGTCGCCCCTTTTAGTCGCCTCTCACGACAGGCAGGGGATACCGTGGGTGTATTATTCGTCTGCCTCCCCCACCCACAGGGGGTGTGTGTTTGGTCCGCGAGAGGTATTTTATTTCCCTCAAGTCCGCCGGCAAGCCGGTTAGGACCCCCCTATCCGCCACCTGGGACGCGCCACGTGGGAGTATCACCTCTCCCCCTGCTACGCCTGCGTAGCAGGTTCGTGGATGGTATGAAGGAAAAATAGGAAAAGGAATACATAAGAGAAATAGGTAATAAATGGAGAGGTAATAGAGGAGACTGATAAGCTAGAGTATTTCGGTGTTTGTATAAGCAGGAATGGTAAATGGTCAGAATGAATCAAACAAGCAAAGTGGTGGGGGTTAGTAGCACTTTCAGCTATAAGAACATTGGAATTTAAATTCCAGTTATCGATTATAATATTCAGAGAATGATGTTTGATGATAATGACGATGATGACGATGTTTGTTGTTTAAAGGGGCCTAACAGCTAGGTCATCGGCTCCTGATGGTACGAGGTGTAACAATGATGATGATGATGATACTTGTTGTTTTAAGGGGCCTAACATCGAAGGTCATCGACCACTAATGGAACGAAATGAATGACATGAGACATGAAGTTAAAACTTTAAAAAGTATCCACTGACTAGAGTTAAAAAAGAATGGTGATGAAGAAAAATGAGGGTGAGATTAAAACAGTCAGTGGATCTATACGCAATGCCTTATGTTCTAATAAAATAAGAGGAAGTACAGGAAATCGAAGGAATAAGGCATTGCCCAGTAGTACAGATATTAACACATAATTTACGTTAGACGTTAAAATAACACATTAAAATGCGCAACACAAACTAAAATGAAGTCAATGAGATAAAAGCGCAACTGACATAAACAACACTAGGACAAACGACATCATCACACACGATAAAACAGACCGCTATCCCTCATAAAGCGGATGACGAGGTCTGCTGACTGTTCGTCATCGCGCAAGATAAGGGAGATTGTACTCGGAAGGTTAAGACTACGGCGCAGATCGACCAGGTCCACGCACTCCGTAAGGATGTGTACCACGGTAAGGTGGTCGCCGCAGGTACACACCGGAGGGGGTTCTCCTTTCAGTAGATGGGAGTGCGTCAAGATACCGTGGCCGATCCGAAGGCGACATAATACCACGGCTTCCCCCCGCGAAGCCCGAAGGGAAGTCCTCCATACCTTCGTTGTTCCTTTTATCGCTCTCAGCTTATTGGGAAGTGGGATGGCCTGCCACTCCATCTCCCAATGAGTCATAACCAGATGTTTCAGCCGAGAGCGAATATCACTGGCTGGAACCTTGAAAGGCAACGGGGACAGTGTAACTGCCTCCTTGGCAGACTGATCTGCTAACTCGTTTCCCTCTATGGACATGTGGCTAGGGAGCCACACAAACGTAATTCTGGTGCCGGCATCCGAAAACCCGGCCAGCAGGTCCTGGATCCGCTGCACCAGAGGGTGTCGAGGTAAACAGGTATCAATAGACTGGAGCGAGCTCAAGGAGTCAGTACACACGAGAAAGTGTCGGCGTTCATTGTACAGTACGTACCGCAGAGCTCCACAGATAGCATAAAGCTCCGCTGTGTACACACTACAGGTTTCCGGGAGAGCAAAAAGAAACCAACCATTTCCGACAACGAACGCACAGCCCACCTTCGTATCTGTCCTTGAACCATCCGTGTAAACGACGACTGAACCTGGATAGCGGCCAAGAACGGACAGGTAGATCCTCCGATAAATCGAAGGGTCCGTGTCTCCTTTCGGGCCAGTGTGCAAATCCCGGATGATTTCAGGTCGTCGTACAACCCACGGAGGTCCCCCCTCTTGGTTGTCGGACAAGGCAAGGAATCGAATGTACGTCTAACAATTCATAACTGCTATCCAAGCGTATCCCAACCGGCCGCGTCGCATGAGGATGAGCAGCGTACAACAAACGGTTGCCATTGTTGAACACGCAAGGATAGCTCGGATGAAGTGGCATCTGTCGCAAATTTGCAGCATACAAAAGAAGCATTTGCTGGCGCCTCAGGTGTAAAGGCGGCACACCAGACTCAGCGAGCAGGCTAGCGATGGGGCTAGTACGAAAAGCTCCCGTCGCCAACCTAACCCCGCTGTGGTGGATACTGTTCAGCTTCGCAAGAACGCTTGGTCTTGCGGAGCCAAATGCTGCACTGCCGTAGTCTAACCGGGATAAAATGTGTGCCCGATAGAATCGCAGGATCACCACGCGGTCAGCCCCCCAATTAGTGCTGCTAAGAAACTTCAAGAGGTTAAGCCTCTTGGTGCATTGCACTTTTAGCTCCCGCACGTGTGGCTCCCACGATAATTTACTGTCAAAAAGGAGCCCAAGAAATCGGTAGGTGTCAACAACTGGAAGAACGACATTTCTTAGATAAAGCTCAGGATGAGGGTGAAGAGTACGTTGACGACAAAAGTGGACAACGGAGGTCTTTGCGACAGAAAACCGAAAGCCATGTTCTAAGGTCCACTTCTCCACCCTCCTAATAGCTTGCTGTAACTGTCGCTCTGCGACTGCCATACTGCACGAGCTATAGTGCAGAGCAAAGTCATCCACATATAGGGACGGTATTACGGCTGGACCAGCAGCAGCGACAATACCGTTTATGGCAATCGCGAACAGAGTGACACTAAGAACCGATCCCTGTGGGACTCCGTTTTCTTGAACGTGGTATTGCGAATATGTCCTCCCTACTCGGACACGGAATAGACGAAGGGACAAAAAATTCGCAATAAATACCGGCAAGTTACCTCGGAATCTCCATTGATGCAGGACTGAAAGGATGCCATATCGCCAGGTGGTGTCGTGGGCCTTCTCCAAGTCAAAGAAAACAGCTACCAAGTGCTGTTTGCGGAGAAACGCATCCTGGATAGAGCTCTCCAGGCGTACCAAGTGGTCTGTGGTGGATCGAGCGACTCGAAATCCACATTGGTACTCGGACAAGAGTCCGTGTTCCTCCAGACACCACACGAGTCTGCAATTTACCATCCTCTCAAATAGGTTACACAGGCAATTTGTAAGACAAATCGGTCTGTAACTTCCTGCATACTTAGGATCTTTGTCAGGCTTGAGGACAGGGATAACTATGCCCCCTCGCCACTGAGATGGAAAATCACCCTCTGTCCAGATTCGGTTGAACACGCGAAGGAGATATAGGAGACTACCATCACTAAGGTGTTTCAGCATCTGGTTGTGGATGTTGTCCGGTCCAGGAGACGTGTCCTTGCAAAGCGCTAGGGCGCTGCGGAGTTCCCACACCGCAAAGGGCACGTTGTAGTCCTCTGAAGCTTGAGAGGCAAAACTAAGGTGATGCCGTTCTGCCTCGCGCTTCAGAGCGAGGAAATCAGGATGGTAATTCCCGGAGCCAGATACATCCGCGAAATGACTGGCAAGATGGTCAGCAATCAGGAGGGATTCAGTGACAATATTGCCTGCAATGGAAATTCCCGGTACAGAAGATGATCCATGGATACCCGAAATACGTCGAAGCTTAGTCCACACTTGAGATGATGGAGTATGTGACGTCATAGACGACACATATCTCTCCCATGAAGCCTTCTTACTTTGACGAATAAGAACTCGCGCCTTAGCGCGGAGTTTCTTGATTGTAATCAAGTTGGCCGCAGTAGGCTGTCGACGGTAACGTTTGTGAGCGCGACGGCGTTCTTTGATAGCTGCTGCTATTTCTTCGTTCCACCAAGGAACGAGCTTTCGGCGAGGAGCCCCCGAGAAAAACGGAATGGACTCCTCAGCAGCAGCAAGAATAACTCGGGTGATATAAGGTATTTCCTCGCCGATGGTCTGCCTGATATCATCGTTAAAGGCAGCTAATGATGTGTACTTTGGCCAATCAGCATGTTTCAAAATCCATCGAGGGGGAGCCTCGACGGATTTTTGGTTCATCAAAGTAAGAATGATGGGAAAATGGTCACTGTCACAGAGATCATCGTGTGTATGCCACCGAAACAGTGGAACCAACGTTCGGCTGCATAGACTTACGTCTATGCGAGAATATGTGCCGTAACGCACACTAAAGTGAGTTGGTTCCCCCGTGTTCAAAATACATAAATCCAGCTCGGTAACTAATGCTTCCAGCTCTCTCCCCCTGGGGCAAGGCGTCTCAGAGCCCCAGATAGGGTGATGGGCGTTAAAATCGCCCAACAAGAGGAAGGGAGGTGGAAGCTGATCTGTAAGATCAGCGACATCAGTTATGTTAAGAGCGTGACCTGGTGGAAAATAAACATTACACACTGTTGTTATGACAGGCAGCGGAACGCGAACAGCTACAGCCTCGAGGGGAGTTCTTAATGGAACCTCTTCGCTGTAGGTATCAGAACGTACAAAAATCCCAACACCACCGGACGCCCGGTGAGCATAGTACTGTTCTGTCGAGTATAGTCGGAAATTTCTCAAGACCGTATGATGACCAGGTCTGAAGTTGGTCTCCTGAATACAGACTATACTCGCTGCGTACTCACTAATGAGCTGACGTAACTCAGCAAGATGCCTGTCATAACCATTACAATTCCACTGTAACAGTGCCATAGTGTGGACTATAAAAGGAGTGTTAGGTTATGAGCGATAAAATGCTCGTTAGCCTAAACACTATCAAATTCTACATCCGTAGATGTAGAAGACAGTGCGACATCCATCCAGTCATCAAAAGATGGCAGGGGTGCCGCCCAGAACTTCGACACTTTTCGGGCGCGAGGGGGTACCCTACGAGGAGAGCGCGCAGGTTTGGGAGCAGGAGTGCCTCCCGGCGCAGACTCATTCCCCCCAGATGGGGGGCATGACTTCTCCTTCGCAGGGGAAGTCCGAGAGCGCTCAGAACGGGCGCTCTTCTTTCCCTTCCTTTTTTCAGGTTTAGACGGGCTGGGAGATGGTTTCCCAGCCCTGGTCGACGATGCCGCCTCCGCCGGCTGGGGCACGACTTTCGTCGACCTCCTAGGGGGGGGGGAGACTTGGTCTTCCCCCCTTGCTGTGCCGGCTGGCAACTGCCAGCCTGCACAGACTTCTGATTGGTCGAAGGTGGGGTGGTCCCCCCCCTTCGAGCTTTGACTATTTGCGACGTTGCTGGGAGCAGCAACAGTCGCCTTGGGCGCAGCGGTCTGGACAGGTGTCTTGGTCGTAAATGACGAACCTGGAAGACTCTGAGCTATCAAGCTATAGTCGAGTGTACGGGCAGGTGTATTCGTAGAATTAAACTTACGGCGCGCTTCCTGGTAGGAAAGACCATCCAGGGTCTTGATCTCCTGGATCTTCTTCTCACTCAGGTATGTCGGACAATTCCGATCCCGAGGAGAATGAAAACCGGAGCAGTTAGTGCACTTGTATGGAGGTGTGCACTCCTCCGCGCCGTGAGCTACTCGTCCACATGTACCACATACAGCCTGATTCGAACAGCGAGATACCATATGTCCGAATCGCTGGCATTGATAGCATCGCATAGGAGGCGGGATGTACGGCCTCACATCGCAACGATCAGTTGTTACCTTGACTTTCTCTGGTAACACTGACAACTTGAAAGAGACAATGAAGGCACCAGAGGCAACGTCTTCACCGTTGACCTTGCGCGTAATGCGCCGGACGTGTGTCACGCCACGGTTCTTCATGTCTTCCATCAACTCGTCGTCAGTGTTCAAAATAAGGTCGCGGTGAAAGATGACTCCGCGAACCAGGTTCAAGGACTTATGCTCCTCCACTTTGACGGGGATTTCGCCAAAGTGCTCGCACTTAAGCAACTGATCAGCTTGCAGTGCTGTACGAGTCTTCATAAGCAAACTACCGTTGCGCATTTTCTTAAGTTCCTCCAGTTCGCCATAGACGCCTTCGATGTGCCGACTAAAAAGGATCGACTTCACCAGCTTAAAATCGTGCCCGTCGGTTCTGGTAGCGACCAGAAACCTAGGGAAGCTGGATCCCATTCCTTCACGCTGCGCATGTTCCCAGGGAGTTGAACCTCTCAGGGAAGCAAAAGTTAAAGACTTAGGTGGGGGACCACCTTGAGAGAGCAGACTTCGTTTGGAAGCCATGCCCGATAGCATCCTCCCCGAATGCCACCCACTCCGATCAGGGGTCTCTGTAGCCGAACCAAGCAGCCAAGGCAATACCCACCTGGTCATAGCAGGTACTGCCCGGGGTCCGATGTTGAACGATGCCTAATACGGCATGACTGAGGCAATGAGCACTAAGACTCCCTTCCTCCAGTCACCCGCAATAGCATGTACCCCATAGCGTTTACAGAGCACTAAATATAGAGAAAAAATACAATTAATTAATAATAATATGTCCTTCTGCCATTCGGCTGTGCGGGGACCTGTGTTGTCAGGCGGATACCACTGCCAAGGTACATGGCGCTCCCACTACGCAATGGTCCTGGGTGGCCAGTTGCGGGCTTTTGGGCGTAATCGCACACGTAAGAGGCCCATCTCCGGGCAGCACGCACATCAAAATTTAGAATGGTCTACATCTGACCCTCGGAAAAATAATAATAAAATAAAAAGGGGACCATGGCCACATGACCCTTTAAGTCGCCTTCTACGACAGGCAGGGATTACCTATGGATGTATTCAGCCTCTCCCATCCACAGGAGGTCCAACACATTATACCAAACCGCAATCCATGTCCGCGCCTAGGTCGCCCCTTTTTGTCGCCTCTTACGACAGGCAGGGGATACCGCGGGTGTATTCTGCATGCGCGTCCCCCACCCGCAGGGGGTGATGGGCGTTAAAATCGGCCAACAAGAGGAAGGGAGGTGGAAGCTGTTCTATAAAATCAGTGACATCAGTTATGTTAAGAGCGTGACCTGGTGGAAAATAAACATTACACACTGTTATGACAGGCAGCGGAACGCGAACAGCTACAGCCTCGAGGGGAGTTCTTAATGGAACCTCTTCGCTGTAGGTATCAGAACGTACAAAAATCCCAACACCACCGGACGCCCGGTGAGCATAGTACCGTTCTGTCGAGTATAGTCGGAAATTTCTCAAGACCGTATGATGACCAGGTCTGAAGTTGGTCTCCTGAATACAGACTATACTCGCTGCGTACTCACTAATGAGCTGACGTAACTCAGCAAGATGCCTGTCATAACCATTACAATTCCACTGTAACAGTGCCATAGTGTGGACTATAAAAGGAGTGTTAGGTTATGAGCGATAAAATGCTCGTTAGCCTAAACACTATCTAATTCTACATCCGTAGATGTAGAGGACAGCGCGACATGCATCCCGTCATCAAACGATGGCTGGGGCGCCGCCCAGAACTTCGACACTTTTCGGGCGCGAGGGGGTCCCCTACGAGGAGAGCGCGCAGGTTTAGGAGCAGAAGTGCCTCCTGGCGCAGACTCATACCCCCCAGATGGAGGGCATGACTTCTCCTTCGCAGGGGAAGTCCGAGAGCGCTCAGAACGGGCGCTCTTCTTCCCCTTCTTTTTTTTCTAGTTTAGACGGGCTGGGTGATGGTTTCCCAGCCCTGGTCGACGATGCCGCCGCTGGCTGGGGCACGACTTTTGTCGATCTCCTAGGGGGGGAGACTTAGTCTTCCCCCCTTGCTGTGCCGGCTGGGAACTGCCAGCCTGCACAGACTTCTGGTTGGTGGAAGGTGGGGTGGTCCCCCCTTCGAGCTTTGACTATTTGCGACGTTGCTGGGAGCAGCAACAGTCGCCTTCGGTGCAGCGGTCTGGACAGTTGTCGAAGTCGTAAGTGACGAACCTGGAAGATTCTGAGCTATCAAGCTTTAGTCGAGTGTACGGGCAGGTGTATTCGCAGAATGCAACTTACGGCGCGCTTCCTGGTAGGAAAGACCATCCAGGGTCTTGATCTCCTGGATCTTCTTCTCACTCAGGTATGTCGGACAATTCCGATCCCGAGGAGAATGAAAACCGGAGCAGTTAGTGCACTTGTATGGAGTTGTGCACTCCTCCGCGCATTGAGCTACTCGTCCACATGTACCACATACAGCCTGATTCGAACAGCGAGATACCATATGTCCGAATCGCTGGCATTGATAGCATCGCATAGGAGGCGGGATGTACGGCCTCACATCGCAACGATAAGTTGTTACCCTGACTTTCTCTGGTAACACTGCAATCTTGAAAGAGAGAATGAAGGCACCATTGGCAACGTCTTCACCGTTGACCTTGCGCGTAATGCGCCGGACGTGTGTCACGTCACGGTTCTTCATGTCTTCCATCAACTCGTCGTCAGTGTTCAAAATAAGGTCGTGGTGAAAGATGACTCCGCGAACCAGGTTCAAGGTCTTATGCTCCTCCACGTTGACGGGAATTTCGCCAAAGTGCTCGCACTTAAGAAACTGATCAGCATGCAGTGCTGTACGAGTCTTTAGAAGCAAACTACCGTTGCGCATTTTCTTAAGTTCCTCCAGTTCGCCATGGACGCCTTCGATGTGCCTGCTAAAAAGGATCGACTTCACCAGCTTAAAATCGTGCCCATCGGTTCTGGTAGCGACCAGAAACCTAGGGAAGCTGGATCCCATTCCTTCACGCTGCGCATGTTCCCAGGGAGGTGAACCTCTCAGGGAAGCAAAAGTTAAGGACTTAGGTGGGGGACCACCCTGAGAGAGCCGACTTCGTTTGGAAGCCATGCCCGATAGCATCCTCCCCGAATGCCACCCACTCCGATCAGGGGTCTCTGTAGCCGAACCAAGCAGCCAAGGAATACCCACCTGGTCATAGCAGGTACTGCCCGTGGTCCGATGTTGAACGATGCCTAATACGGGATGACTGAGGCAATGAGCACTAAGACTCCCTTCCTCCAGTCACCCGCAATAGCATGTACAACATAGCGTGTACAGAGCACTAAATATAGAGAACAAAATAAAAATAATTAATAATAACATGTCCTTCTGGCATTCGGCTGTGCGGGGACCTGTGTTGTCAGGCGGATACCACTGCCAAGGTACATGGCGCTCCCACCACGCAATGGTCCTGGGTGGACAGTTGCGGGCTTTTGGGCGTAATCGCACACGTAAGAGGCCCATCTCCGGGCAGCACGCACATCAAAATTTTGAATGTTCTACATCTGACCCTCGGAAAAATAATAATAAAATAAAGAGGGACCATGGCCACATGACCCTTTAAGTCGCCTTCTACGACAGGCAGGTATTACCTGTGAATGTAATCGACCCCTCCCATCCACAGGAGGTCCAACACATTATGATGATGATTGATTGATGATTGTTGTTTAAAGGGGCCTAACATCTAGGTCATCGGCCCCTAATGGTACGAAATGAGACAAAATGGAATGACATATTAAAAGTCTAAAATTCTCCACTGACCAGAATTCAAAAGCGTGAGAACGAAGAATGAATGGATGGACATGAATTTAAAACAATCAGTGGATCCGACCCGCAAGGTCTCACATTCACATAAACTGACGTGACAAAATAGTATTACTGACCAAGGGAGTACTGCTATAGCATAACACAATCGATTATGCGTGCAGTCAACAGGGCGTCCTAAATCGAAGTTATCGGCCCCTCATAACGGTACTGATCGCTAGCAAAGTAGAACCATGGTATTTGTTCTGTTGCGGTACTAATCAAAAGTAGCAGAGACTTGCGGTATTCCACACATTATTGTACTACTCAGAGCTTATGAAATTCGACATAGAATACAGACCAATGTTTTTCTCACTTTGCGGCGCCATTTACAGGCAACGCAAACCTATGGTGTTCATCACATAAGAGTACTAACCACAGGGACCTCTCCCTATCCCGTGGTGTTCCTCATATAGTGGGTACTAATCATAGGCAAGGCAGAACCATGGTAGCTATCATCCCATGGTCCTGCTCATATGATGGTACTAATCACAGGTACTGCAAAAGCCGACCGCGCGGTGCTCCTGTGTGCTACTGATCACAAACCAATTTCGTACCCAATGTAATGGTACTACGCACAAGTAAAAGCAACCCTTAGTGTTCTCCGCGTGGTGATACTAATCACAAGTAGTTTCATGGTTCTAATACAATCAACCCTTGGTCGCCGCTTTTAGTCGCCTCTCACGACAGGCAGGGGATACCGTGGGTGTATTATTCGTCAGCCTCCCCCACCCACAGGGGGTGTGCGTTTGGTCCGCGAGAGGTATGTTATTTCCCTCAAGTCCGCCGGCAAGCCGGTTAGGACCCCCCTATCCGCCACCTGGGACGCGCCACGTGGGAGTATCACCTCTCCCCCTGCTACGCCTTCGTAGCAGGTTCGTGGGAGGTGTAACTAAATTAAAAATTAAAACTTCGAAATGTATCCTCTGACTAGAGGCTAAAACGAATGGTGATGAGGTCTTCCTTGCAAGGTGGTACTAGTCACAAGTACGTCAAGAGTATCGTGAAACAAAGACAATCAGTGGATCCAACTCACAATGTCTTAATTACTGGGAAGATGCTTATTATGTAAAGGGGTCCAAAATTCAGGTCACCAGCCCCTCACAATGGTACTAATCAGTAGTAAAATAGAACTATAGTGTTCCTCCTACAGTGGTTCTAATCACAGATAACGTAGGCTCATGGTGTTTCTCGCATGGTGGTACTAAATCACAGGAAATGTAAACCCATGGTATGTCACACACACAATGGCACCACTCGCAGCCAGTACAAACCCATAGCGTTTCGCACCAAAGGGCACCATTCACGAACAACGCAGACCCATGGTGCTCCTCACCTAGGTGTACTAATTGTTGTGTGTGTCCTCCGCGCTTACAATCTCCGCAGCCCGCCCGACACATCGATGTTTCCAGAGACCACGAGGCAGACTGTAGTGCGCTGACGTGATCATCTGTGACGTCAGCCAGCGCTATAAAAGGAGCACCGTTTCTCGCCTCTCCAGGACTCCTACAGTGTCCAACGACCAGACTACACCGCATGTCAGACACGGAGGTACCCTCTTAAAAATGTGTTCTGAATAGGTGGACTGATTCCTGGCCGTGAGGTTTCACCTCTGGACATTGCTTCATTCATTCTGCATCCCGTAGCCACGTCGAGCACCCTTCCAAGCATTCTTCTACTCACTCAAGTCCTCTACAGTGCTCTGACTCCAATCATAACATTCTGCTATATATGAACACTAGACGCAAGTTCCTTGCAAGTTATACGCCTCCTGTTAGCATTCTGCTAATACGAACACTCTCTACAAGTTCCACTTGTTATTATATGTTACGGAGTTCTCCGTGGTAGTTAGAGGTGAAATAAGGTGCTGGGATAAACAGGTCTCAACTTACGAAATTAAAGTTAATTTAAAATTCAACAAGGTTATATTTCCTTTTCGAGATCAAGAAATAACAAGTACAACAGGAACTTAGTTATATAGCAACAAAATAAGAATGTACAAGTACAGTTTATTAATGTATTTTGGGCTTCGAGTTCCAGAAACACAATCCCTGAGCAATGAGCCCAACTTTACTTATACACAAGGTTTAACAAAGGGGCAGAAAACCCCAATCATGCCCAGGAGCACTCGCTCCCTATTACTCAGTAAAGCCTGCTCGAGGCACACAGAAACCAAATTTCAGAAAGAGCAACCCGCTCTCAAAGTTCAAGCCTATCAAAGGCCACACCAAACTCCACCTTCAAGCTGTCCTCCAAGCACATGAAAACAGGGGTAAAAATACCCAACCTACTGAGGCCTATTCAATAAAGAAACAGGACAATTACATGGCCCCCAAAATACCAACTTGAGAGGAGGCGTAACTGCACTCCTAATACACGTCTTTAAAACCTATTTGGCACTAGGCCACTTATGCAAGGGCTAATCCCATACTACGGAGGTGACACGATTGAAAAATGTTATGACATTACGAGTAGAAGGGAAACTGTTATAAAAACGTAGTCACCTCAAAACAAAATGAATGGGAGCTCAAGAGGGTTAGGCACTCTCTATCCCAATTTGTAGTTAAAGAAACAGAATTTATACCAAGTTTCTTTTACATTTTAAATATAGGTTACATGAGGAAAGTTTCGAACCCGCCCCGAGGGTTAAACTGCTGAGCTAGCAAGAAAATAAGTTATTAAACGGCCATTACCTAAAGGTTGAACTGCTGCCCGAAGAAAGAGGCGCTTCCCGCCCCCTGCTACATAATCACACAAAGAAAGATGTTACTGAAGTGGCGAGGAGACCAGAAAATCAGCAGTTTATATACCCTCGCGGAAGATTCGAGACATTTCATGAATGATTACACCCGCCCACAAGCTTTTTATTGGACGACCAAAAGATTACATGTCAAAACTGGAGAAGAAAACCAGGATTGGTGGAAAATTAATTACAGAAATTTGCGATTGGCCAATTTCAAAACTGGCGGAAAGAAAGGATTAACATTGCCAACTTAAACAATGGCTGAAAGAAATTTAATAAAGAACAAACTTATAAATACTAAATTTCTTCAAAAAAAAAAAGGTTCCTTCACTTCGCACTAGGGTGCACAATTGTAGTTCTTAAGAGGTGCCATCTAGAAGAGAATGTTCACACTTCTTACTACAGAGCAAACAAATACACATCGAAACTGACATAGTTCAGAACACTTCAAAATTTACCGTAGAGACATCTTCTGAAAACTCAGAGAATTAAAGTGGAAGTTAAAGTTCCGGCTTCCTCCAGTAGAGGAGTTTCAACTGGCGCAATGTTTGAATTAGCGGAGCGGAGGTGTACCGCCCGGCACATTATATATGACCGATATTTTTCGACTATCAACAACATTCTCTCATTAGAACAGACTGTCTCATCAAGACAAGATTGAATGTATATAGGAATCTCTATTTATACATATGTAAATAATACCCAGGCCCTCAGCCTACTACCTTATATTAATGTTAAAAGTGTGCAACTCAACAAGCTTCAAGAAACGTTTCGTTCTATTTCATGTACATATTGCATAAATGTGTTGAAGCAATAAAATTTATGTTGTGTCTTGTATACCAAGTCCCTTGTATACAACACTAATCACGGGCACCGGTATTCCCGTGGTGTTCCTGACTTGATGGAATTAATTACAGGTCATGTATACTTATGGGATCACTCACATAATGGTACTAATCACACGAATTCAGACCCACGGTGCATCACACATTATGGTAACGCCCACAGGCAACAAAATCCCAAGGTGCTCCTCACATGATAATACTACTCTCCGCCAACGCAGACAATCGGTTTTCTCAAATAGTGGTACTAATCACCGGCGCCGCTATTCCCGTGGTGTTTCTCACGTAGTAGGTCTAACCGCAGGCAATGTAGACCAATGGTGTTGCACATAAATTGGTACTACTCATAGGTAACGCAGATCATAGTGAACATAGTGAAAAAGAACCAGTGGAGTACACTGACTATCACCTTCACAAGCAACACTCAGACCCATAATATTCCGCACAGAATGGTACTGCTCCTATATAACGTACCCCCTCGCAAGGTGGTACTAGTCGCAAGTAACGTCGACCCATGGTGTTCCATACGTAATGATACTTAACCGTAAGTAATCTCATGGTTCTGTCATCATCCCTTGGTCGCCCCTTTTAGTCATCTCTTACGACAAGCAAGGGATACCATGGATGTAGTCTACGTCCTCCATCCACAGGGGTAGGGAGAGAGGGGAAAAAGAAGGGATCCGATACTTCGAATAATGAAGTACCAGACACAAAAAAGGGGCCAATAAGGGCGCGAAAATGAAAGACTCCCTAGACCTCGAATGCTCTAATACCGTCGGGGTCGGAAAAGAACGAGAGTTAACCAAGGGATGTCGGACAGGATAGATGAAAGTGAGGAGCCTGGCTACGGCCAACTCGAAGTTCCGGCCTGCTACACATGACAGTTCCATAGTGATGACGTCAGTCTTTTAGTGCAGCGATATGGAGGTACGAGTCTTGTTTACATGGTGGTTTCGTAAAATGTTGTTATTTCAACGTTTTTAAAGGTGTTCGTTCGTGTTTAAAAGTGAAAACTGCATGATGATGATGATGAAGATGTTTGCTGTTTAAAGGGGCCTAACACCGAGGTCACCGGCCCCTAATGGTACGAAATGAGACGAAATGGAATGACAAATTAAAAGTCCCAAATTCTCCACTGACCAGAATTCAAAAAGTGAGGGCGAAGAATGAATGGATGGAATTGAACATAAAACAATCAGTGGATGCGACCCGCAATGCCTTACATTCATAGATTCTGACTAAAACAATATGATCACTGACCAAGGGACTGCTGCTATAGCATAACATTGAAACGATGATGCTTGCACTCTAAAGGGGGTCCAAAATCCAAGTTAACGGCCCCTCATAACGGTTCTTATCGCTCGGAACGTGGAACCATGGTATTTGTCATGCTGCGGTATTAAAGTAGCAGAGACTAGCGGTATTCCATACATTATGGTACTACTCACAGGTTGTGAAATTCGACACATAATTCAGACCTAAGGTTTTTCTCACATTGCGGCGCCATTTACAGGCAACGCAACCCCATGGTGTTCAGCTCATAAGAGTACTAACCACAGGGACCTTCCCCTATCCCGTGGTGTTCTTCATATAATGGGTACTAGTCAAAGGCAGAACCATGGTAGCTATCATTCCATGGTCCTGCTCATATGGTGGTACTAATCACAGGTACTGCAAAAGCCGAGCGCACGGTGCTCCTGTGTGCTACTATTCATAAACCTATTTGGTACATAATATAGTGGTAAACTTACTACGCGCAAGTAAAAGCGACCCATGATGTTCTCCGCGTGGTGGTACTAATCACAAGTAGTTTGATGGTTGCAAGACAATCATCCCTTGGACGCCCCTTTTAGTCGCCTCTTACGACAGGCAGGGGATACCGTGGGTGTATTCTTCGTCTGCGTCCCCCACCCACAGGGGTTGTGTGTTTGGTCCGCGAGAGGTATTTTATTTCCCCTCAAGTCCGCCGGGAAGCTGGTTAGGACCCCCTATCCGCCACCTGGGACGCGCCACGTGGGAGTATCACCTCTCCCCCTGCTACGCCGGCGTAGCAGGTTCGTGGTGAAGACTGTATGAAAACGCATCAATAAAGGATGAATTTTCAGCAATAGTATGTGTTAAATACTATAGCATTTTAATTTGAGCAGCCTGATGTTAGGAAGTATTGTTAGATTATGTGATAGGTTAGGTGAACCCATCGAGCTATTATGAATTTTCTGAAGTACTCTAAAGTTTAGTATTTAATTATGATTATTACTATAATATGTTAGAGTGTATGCTCCTCTTTGCAAAATGGAACGAACATGTAGGGTGCCAGGATGTACATCCAATTACCGTTCAAGTAAGGAGGTGGCTATCTCAACATTTGCGTTTCCTAGCGATAAGGAGAAGCGAGCTAAATGGAGTCATGCTATACACCGAGCTAATTTTGAACCCAGTAAATATAACTGTGTCTGTATGAAACATTTTTCCGAAAATCACATCATTCGAGTTTACACTGCAAAACGACCAAATGGTTCCGTTTTAAGTGTGCCTAGGGTAAAGTCAAAATTAACTGACGGTGCTGTACCAACTATATTTCCTGGGCAGCCGTCATGTATGTCTCAAGAAACACATAAAACTAAACCAAACCCCATGGCACTACAGCCCTTGAAGGGCCTTGGCCTACTAAGCGACCGCTGCTCAGCCCGAAGGCCTGCAGATTACGAGGTGTCGTGTCGTCACCACGACAAATTCTCTCGGCCGTTATTCTTGGCTTTCTAGACCGCGGCCGCTATCTCATCGTCAGATAGCTTCTGAATTCTTATCACGTAGGCTGAGTGGACCTCGAACCAGCCCTCAGATCCAGGTAAAAATCCCTGATCTGGCCGGGAATGGAACCCGGGGCCTCCTGTTAAGATGCAGGCACGCTACCCCTACACCACGGGGCCGGCCTCAACAAACACCTGCCAGACGAAAATCGCCAGAAGAAAGGAGAGAGAATATTTTGAAGAATGATGAACTAATCTCAAAGACATGGTGTGTAGGGGACAAGATATCAAATTATGAGGACTTGTTGGGTAAGTTAACATCCCTAAATGTACTTGAATATTCTACCAAAATTGATGTCGATAAAGTTTTGTTTTACAAGCTTCAAACCAGAGACATTCCGACCGTCCAGATATCTACTACAATTTTCAAAGACTTAAGTGTGCAAGTTTGCTTACATGGTTGCAAGCCACCTTCTAAAAAATATAGCTGGATTTTAGGAGATAATGATGATGATGATGATGCTTGTTGTTTTAAGGGGCCTAACATCGAAGGTCATCGGCCCCTAATGGTACGAAGTGAAAGAACAAAAATTGCAAAGGCATCCACTGACCAAAATAAAAATAAAATATGGCATGAAGAATGAATGGATGGACAGGAACTCAACAAAACACAAAACAAGCAAACAAAAACCAGTGGATCGGACTCAATACAGATCGAAAATAACATTATTACCGACCAAGGAACCACTTACAAAGCACAATGATGCTTGGTGTCTAAAGGGGGTGCAAAATCCACGTCTAAGGCCCCACAGAATGGTACATGTCGCGAGTAAAATAGAACCATGGTATGTGTCATGTTGGGGTATTAATCAGAAGTAGCGAAGACTCACGGTGTTCCACAAAAGATGGTACTACTCACAAGTATTGCAATACGTACAAGTAACGCAGACCTATGGTGTGTCTCACACAATGGCCCAACTCAGAGTCAACGCAAACCGAGAAGGTTCCCCACCTAGGTGTACTAAACACGGGCGCCGATATTCCCGTGGTGTTCCTCACATAGTGGGTACTAATCACAGGCAACGCAGACCCACGGTGCTGCTCATATTGTGGTACAACTCACAGGCTACGCCCAGACCCGCGGTGTTGCACACATGGGTACGACGCACGGGTACTGGAATCCACCAGGCCAGGCTTTAACTGCTACTAATCACAACCTATTTCGTACCGAATTTAGTGGTACTACTCGCAAGTACAGGCAACCTATGTTGTTCCCCGCGTGATGGTACGATTCAAAATTAGTTTCATGGTTCTAATTCAGTCAGCCCTTGGTCGCCCCTTTTAGTCGCCTCTTACGACAGGCAGGGGATACCGCGGGTGTATTCTACATGTGCGTCCCCCACCCGCAGGGGGTAGTGTGTTTGGTCCGCGAGAGGTATTTTATTTCCCTCAAGTCCGCCGGCAAGCCGGTTAGGACCCCCCTATCCGCCACCTGGGACGCGCCACGTGGGAGTATCACCTCTCCCCCTGCTGCGCCTGCGTAGCAGGTTCGTGGTTAGGAGATAATCTGCTGTGTACCACATGCTCAGCACTTGAGTGTTTGCTGAGTCATTCGAATTCTTTTAGTAACTCGTCTACATCAGGGGATACCGTTAACAAGTTAAATAATATGTGCTTAAGTCTAGATGACTGTATTAATAAGTTAGGTACTGAATTTAGACAGTGATGACACGCTGTCACTTGCTGAAAAACTCCAGTTTTTAAGAGAACAACTTGAGCTCAGTGTGTCTAAAGAAAGGAAGTATTCATCAGATACATTTTTGTGGGCATCTTCAATAGTTTTTGCATTTCTTGGTGCATATACTCAACTGAGAAGTTCACGTGTTTTGACCTCACCTCATCCTTCTTACTTAAGAATATTAGGTGCTGTTATGAAGAATGAAGCACGGTTGAAGGACTCTCAAGTCAATTATCTTAAAGAAAAAGCAAAATGTTTAAAACCACATGAAAAATGTGTCATGTTCTTTCAGATGAAATTCACACAATGCAGAGAGTGACATACAGAGGGGATAGTTTATAAGGTTTTTCAGAAAACGATGACATTGCTACTAAAATTCAATGAGGACATGACTGCATTATATCATGTAAAAGCTTTACAGGCAGAAGAATTAAGGAATTTAACACTACAGGTACTGAACGTGTTACATTAATGTGCATTTGTTGTTTTGTCACTGATATGTGATAATAACAGAATGAACCGTAACACATTTAAGCTGCTTTGTGATGGTACTATTACACCATGTATTGACAATCCTTTTAATCCAACAGAAAAAAATATTTCTTTATTTGATATAGTGCACCTATTGAATCGTGTTAGAAATAATTGACTAAATCAGGGTAATGAAGAACAGAGGTTCACTTTTCCATACATTGAAGACACAAGGATAGTTCTAAGTGCTAATTTGAAGGATTTAAAAGTTCTTCATTTTTCAGAAGAAAGAACTTAAGTGAAGTTAGCACCAACTTTGTCGAAGAAGATCTTGTATCCCTCAAATATTGAACGCCAGAATGTCTCACTGGCTGTCCGTCTTTTTGATGAGAAGGACATTGTGGCTTTGCATACCTTTTTTAAGGATCATTGCATTGTAGGTAGAGCAGAATTCATAAAGACTGTCCTCACATGGTGGAAAACTGTCAATGTAGGAACCCCAAAAAGAGGAAAACAACTTAGAGATCCATTACGGGAACCAATTCGAAGTGCTGAAGATGAAAGTGTGTTACTTCTGAATAAGTATGTATAATGTCTGCAGTTATGGCAAAGTTTGTGTGTACAGACATCTTCTAAGCATACAGGGAAATTAACCAAGGACATATTTTTCTTATTGAGGCATACACCAGAAACTCTCATTAGATTGACTGAATATGTATTTAGAACATGTCAAGACTGCAAATATTTGCTGTTAAAGACATTTCTGACTGACTCGCTTGAAGCCAGATTTCGTCGATACAGGAAAATATGTGGCTCCTGTCACAATGTCTCTGTTTCTCAAGTGCTTGATACAGAAAAAAAACCTTAAAATTATAAGTGTTTTAAAGTTGAAGTCCTCATCACATGGATAATTCTCATTCAAAGACTTTTCCTTAAAAGAAGATCTAAATGAATCTGTGAAGGAACTTTCATACAACGAAGATCTAAATTTGCCTATCACTAAATCAAAGAACTTAGAAACTGATTTACATACTGCGTAAGTATTGTTTTACATAGCAGGGTATACTTCACACTGTTTATTAAGAAATGTAAAAGGATGTGCTGATTGTGAAAACTTATTACTTCTGACAAAGAATTGGTCTACAGTAGGACTGAATGATGAAACAAATTCATACTTCATAGATCTGTGCAGAGGGGGGGTTTTGAAACAGCTTACAGACTTTGTTTTTCAGATTGCTGTGGAGGACTAAACTTTATTTTAGATCTTGATATCCGATTTTGAAGATGCCTTTTTGAACATCGGAAGTCAGAGGAATATTTTTACAAAACTTTTGAAAATGAAAGTTGAGGATTGATTGATTGATTGATTGATTGATTGATTGATTGATTGATTGATTGATTGATTGATTGATTGATTGATTGATTGATTGATTGATTGATTGATTGATTGATTGATTGATTGATTGATTGATTGATTGATTGATTGATTGATTGATTGATTGATTGATTGATTGATTGATTGATTGATTGATTGATTGATTGATTGATTGATTGATTGATTGATTGATTGATTGATTGACTGATGTTTAAAGGGGCCTAACATCGAGGTCATCGGTCCCTAATGGTACGAAATGAGACGAAATGAAATGACAACATAAATAAGACCAAAACCCTCCACTGACCAGAATTCAAAGCGTGAGGACGAAGAATGAATGGATGGACGGATATGAATTTAAAACAATCAGTGGAACCGACCCACAATGCCTCACATGCACAGAAGCTGGCACAAAACAATAGTAGTACTGGCAACAAAAAGTTCAAAATCATCCACTGACCAAATAAGAAAATGCCATGAAGAATGAATGGATGGACATGAACCCAAAAACAAAACAAACAAACAAGAAAACAATGGATCCGACTCAAAAAAGATCATAAATAATAGTATTACTGACCAAGGGACCACTTATAAAGCATAATCCTGAATCGAGGATGTTTGATGTCTAAAAAAATCCAGATCTAAGCCCCTCAGAATGGTACATGTCGCGAGTAAAGTAGAACCATGGTATTTGGCATGTTGGGGTACTAATCAAAAGTAGCGAAGACTCACGATGTTCCACACAAGATGGTACTACTCAAAAGTACTGTACTTCGTACAGGTAACGCAGACCTATGGTGTTTCTCACACAACTCCGCCACTCATAGCCAACGCAAACCGATGAGGTACCTCACCTAGGTGTACTAGTCACGAGTGCCGATATTCCCGTTGTGTTCCTCATATAGTGGGAACTAATCACAGGTAACGCAGACCCACGGTGTCGCTCATATAGTGGTACAACTCACAGGCAACGCCCAGACACGCGGTGTTGCTCACATGGGTACGCCGCACGGGTACTGGAAACTCACAGGGAGTAAAGAGAGTGAAAAAAGAAGAATGGAAGGATCCGTCACTTCGAAAGATGAAGTAACGGACGTAGAAAGGCAAGGGCCACAAAGGGCGTGAAAATGAAAAACTCCCTAGGCCTCGAATGCTCTATAGCACGATGCTGAATCGATTATGCTTATAGTCGAAACGGGTCCAAAATCCAGGTCATCGGTCCCTCATAATGGTATTTATCGCTAGGAAACCATGCTATGTGTAATGTTGCGGTACTAATCAAAAGTAGCCCAGACTCGCGGTATTCTACATATTATGGTACTATACACAGGTAGTGTAATGCGCACATGTAACACAGACCTATGGTGTTTTGCACATTACGGTGCAATTTACTGGTAACGCAAACCTATAAAGGCAACGCAAACCTATGGCGTTCCTCACATAAGTGGGTTAACCACAGGAACTCGTACTATCCCGTGGAATTCTTAACATAGTGGGAACTGAGCATAGGTAAGGCAGAACCATGGTGTCGCTAAACCCACGGTGTCGCTCATATAGGGGTACGAATCACAGGTACTGTACGACCCACCTCCTGATTCACACACAGTCGCTACTAATCACAAACCTATTGCGTACCTAACATAGTGGTATTACGCGCAAGTAAATGCGACCTATGGTGTTCTCTGCGTTACGATACTCATTACAAGTAGACTCATGGTTCTAATTGGATCATCCCTTGGTCACCCCTTTTAGTCTCCTCTTACGGCGGGAAGGGGATACCGTGGGTGAATTCTTCGTCTGCCTCCCCCATCCACAGGGGGGGGGGTGTTTGGTCCGCGAGAGGTATTTTATTTCCCTCAAGTCCGCCGGCAAGCCGGTTAGGACCCCCCTATCCGCCACCTGGGACGCGCCACGTGGGAGTATCACCTCTCCCCCTGCTACGCCAGCGTAGCAGGTTCGTGGGAAAATGAAAGTTGAAAAAACTGGCAATTATTGTGATAAGAGAGAGAGAGAGAGAGAGAGAGAGAGAGAGAGAGTGTGTGTGTGTGTGTGTGTGTGTGTGTGTGTGTGTGTGTGTGTGTGTGTGTGTGTGTGTGTTTTATAGAGTTCATTAGTACTGTGTCCAAGATCTGCCACATTTTGCGAAACATTTTTAGTAACAATTACTCGAAAATAATTGACAACACTGTGCGCACAAACATGCGTAAAATAATGACATTTTAGAGACAACAGCTCGCCTAGTGAGCATCAAATGATTTATTATGGAGGGCTACATGTTAATTCAGGCCTTGATATCTGATTCAAAGATGTATTTTTAGACAGTGGATATCGTACGGATGTTTCTTTCAACGTTTTGATAATGAAAGTTGAAAATCCTGTGACAAGTGCCTGTGTGTACTGCTGATTTAATGAGTGTTGTGAACAAGATCTGTCATATTTTCGAAAATACCTTTCTTAATTTATCCATGTGCTCACACAAGCATAAAGGAATGACATTGCTTTGAGAGAATAACATTCACATAGTCACCATCATCGTACAGTCCAGGTAAGTAGCGATGATGATGATGATGCTTGTTGTTTTAAGGGGCCTAACATCAAAGGTCATCGGCCCCTAATGGTACGAAATGAAAGAACAAAAATTACAAAGGCATCCACTGACCAAAATAAAAATAAAAAATGTCATGAAGAATGAATGGATGGACAGGAACCCAACAAAACACAAAACAAACAAAAACAAAAACCAGTGGATCGGATTCAATAGAGAACGAAAATAACAGTATTACCGACCAAGGAACCACTTATAAAGCACAATGATGCTTGGTGTCTAAAGGAGGTGCAAAATCCACGTCTAAGGCCCCACAGAATGGTTCATGTCGCGAGTAAAATAGAACCATGGTATGTGTCATGTTGGGGTATTAATCAGAAGTAGCGAAGACTCACGGTGTTCCACAAAAGATGGTACTACTCACAAGTATTGTACTTCGTACAGGTAACGCAGACCTATGGTGTTTCGCACACAATGGCGTCACTTACAGCCAACGCAAACCGATGAGTTTCCTCACCTAGGGTACTAGTCACGGGTGCCGGTCCCAAGGGCCCCGTGGTGTTCCGCACATAGTGAGTACTAATCACAGGCAACGCAGACCCACGGTGTCGCTCATATAGTGGTACAACTCACAGGCTACGCCCAGACCCGCGGTGTTGCCCACATGGGTACAACGCACGGGTACTGGAATCCACCAGGCCAGGCTTTTTACTGCAACGAATCACAAACATATTTCGTACCATATTAGTGATACTACTCGCAAGTACATGCAACCCATGGTGTTCCCCGCATGATGGTACGAATCAAAAGTAGTTGCATGGTTCTAATTCATTCATCCCTTGGTCGCCCCTTTTAGTCGCCTCGCACGACAGGCAGGGGATACCGTGGGTGTATTATTCGTCAGCCTCCCCCACCCACAGGGGGTGTGTGTTTGGTCCGCGAGAGGTATTTTATTTCCCTCAAGTCCGCCGGCAAGCCGGTTAGGACCCCCCTATCCGCCACCTGGGACGCGCCACGTGGGAGTATCACCTCTCCCCCTGCTACGCCAGCATAGTAGGTTCGTGGCAGGTAAGTAGCCTTCAGTCGAACATTTTACGATATGTAATACTGTATACTACTTTGAATGAATATATTTGTGTATTCGTATGTATTCTTTTGATAGTGTTTCTTCGATGTTATGTGCTTATAGCGTTATTATTGCATTACCTTTGTCACATTATGACAAAAATTATCGTATCAGCAATATAGGAATTACACGCGACGGCGGAGCCTAAGCACTACTGTATACGCGTGAAGTCAGAACTGTTGGTAGCACGCCTCTATATACCAAGATGGCTGTGGCCTGGCACAAATAGTGAAAGCAATGCCAGGCCTTAGCTAACGGCCCTGTGGTAGCAAGCCACGCTCCCAAGTTGAGAACGCCTAGGGCCCCTTTTAGTCGCCTCTTACAACAGACGTGGGTAACCTTAGGTGTATTCTTCGTCTGCCTCCTCCACCCACAGAGGTTATATATACTGATGTGTGCTACCATCTACCGGACAAGGAAGAACTACGACAATTTCAAAACGAGTCTGCACGAGGGATGAAATATCATTCCTAGCACTTCTGGCGAGTTCACGGAGAAATGACAAATCATCCCTTGGCGCTAAAAGAGTTTTAATGTTCACAGAAAGGGCAAATAATAACGCGTTCTCTGTCAACGACAGGGGCAAATGCTTCGCCCTATGCTCTATCTCACTAGAGAAGATTGTTCTCATAAGGAGCCAAACATCTAAGTCATCGGCCCACAGATATAACTATAAGAACAGCCCATACAGGCTCAGCTGGGGACCGAGTTTATCAAACACGATTTACTAATTGCTCTGAGTACTGGACGCAAATATTATTATTACTCACCTCAGGGTACCGACGAAAACATTTGAGGCCACTAACAACTAATTGGAGTCGTTTGATTTCCTCTGGAGTGCGTTCATCCGCTGGTTTCAACAAAATAAACTTCTCCTGTGGACCAAAGAAAACACACGTTAGCGAACTCTTCTGAACTTGTGGCGTACACTGCTCTGCATTAAAATATTAGAGAATATGATTACCTAAAACCAGGTTAATCATCTTTCAGGACTAGCAAAATAGCAATTAAAGTTTTGCATTCACATATAACGTCGATGATGATGATTGTACCGGTAGGTACACCCCAATGCCACGCATTCAAATTCAGCGCCTAAAGAACTCCTCTACCGGTAAAACAGTGAAACTGAAACTATATCTGCTTAGAACTTTACTCAGAAGATGTCACTACTAAAATATGATGTAATTTTGTTATTGTGAAGTTTCCTGAACTGACTGTATTTCTACTTGTTTTGTTTGCCATTCATCAAGAAGTTTAGACATTCTTCCATAGATGTCACTACTAAAAACTATGATCATGCACCCTAGTGCGAAGTGAAAGAACTTTTGATTTTTACGAAGTTTTATATTCATAATTATTTTACTAATTGATGTTCATTTTCCACGAACCTGCTACGCAGGCGTAGCAGGGGGAGAGGTGATACTCCCACGTGGCGCGTCCCAGGTGGCGGATAGGGGGGTCCTAACCGGCTTGCCGGCGGACTTGAGGGAAATAAAATACCTCTCGCGGACCAAACACACACCCCCTGTGGGTGGGGGAGGCAGACGAATAATACACCCACGGTATCCCCTGCCTGTCGTGAGAGCCGACTAAAAGGGGCGACCAAGGGATGTTTAAATTGGAACCATGAAACTGCTTTTGATTCGTGCCATCACGCGGGGAACACCAAGGGTTGCTTTTACTTGTGCGTAGTACCACTACATTAGGTACGAAATTGGTTTGTGATTAGTAGCACACAGGAGCACCGCGCGGTCGGCTTTTGCAGTACCTGTGAATAGTACCACCATATGAGCAGGACCATGGGATGATAGCTACCATGGTTCTGCCTTGCCTATGATTAGTACCCACTATATGAGGAACACCACGGGATAGGGAGAGGTCCCTGTGGTTAGTACTCTTATGTGATGAACACCATAGGTGTGCGTTGCCTGTAAATGGCGCCTCAAAGTGGGAAAACATAGGTCTGTATTAAATGTCGAATTTCATAAGCTCTGAGTAGTACAATAATGTGTGGAATGCCGCAAGTCTCTGCTACTTTTGATTAGTACCGTAACAGGACAGCTACCATGGTTCTATTTTGATAGCGATCAGTACCGTTATGAGGGGCCGATAACTTCGATTTAGGACCCCCTTTTGACTGCACGCATAATCGATTCAGTGTTATGCTAAAGCAGTAGTCCCTTGGTCAGTAATACGATATTGTCACGTCCGTTTATGTGACTGTGCGACATTGCGGGTCGCAACCACTGATTGTTTTAAAATCATGTCCATCCATTCATTCTTCGTTGTCACATTTTTGAATTCTGGTCAGTGGAGAATTTTAGACTTTTAATAAATCATTCCATTTCGTCTCATTTCGTACCATTAGGGGCCGATGACCTAGATGTTAGGCCCCTTTAAACAACAATCATCATCATCATCATCATCATCGATGTTCATTTATTTTAGGGTTGGCAATATTTATCTTTTCTTTCCGACAGTTTCGAATCTAGCCAATCCCAGATTTCTGTAATTAATTTTCAACCTATCACAGCCTTCTTCTTCGATTTTGAGTGTAACTTTTAAATTACCCAATAAAAATGAGAGGGTGTGGCTAGTTTAATCTTGAATGGTCTCGAACTTTCCCCGAGGGTTTATAAACTGCTGATTTTCACGTCTCTTGGCCAAATGATCGTCATCTTACTGAGTGTGTGTGTAAAAGCAGCAGGCGGGCGGCCTCTTCGTTAGCTGCTAGAACTTCTACAAGGTAACCCGAGGGAAAGGTCAGAATCATCAACTATGTAACCTTGTTTTCTAAAAATGTAAATTTCTGCCGGCTAATGTAACAACTTCATAAAATTTTCAACTGTAAATCGGGGATAGATAGTGATGTACCCTCTCGAGCTCCCCTTCATCTTGGATTGAGGCGCCACGTTTTGTTTCTGCAATGTATTAAAGTGATTTCCATGCGTGCTACCTCAGTAGTTTGGGAATAGCCCCTGTTTCGTCGGCCAAGTGCCCCATATGTTTTAAATTTTTGGAACTCAGTCTTCGACTCCATTCAAATTGTACTCGGGCCGTTTATTTAACCTGTTCTTTTTCAATAAGGCCCTGTAGGTTGGGTACTAGATACCTCTGTGTAATTAGACTTCTATTAGTAAATAGTGCCTTGTAAGGCCAGAGATTATTGGAGTTTCATGCTATGTTGCCTTGAATAGGCTTGGAAAACTAAGAGCACGTTAGCTCTTTTTCAAGTGTTGTACAAGTGCCCCTGGGAGGCCGAATATTGTAATTTAGGTAGCTAGTGTTCCATGTATACAAGGATTTCTGCCCTTGAGTAAATTTGTGCTCTTTGTAAATTTGAGCTATGAGCTCAGGAAAAGTGAAACGATGGCTTGAAGCCCATGATATGTTAAAACCACTACTCTTGGATTTTCCCCCAATCTTGTTTAATGTTTGCGACTTGTACCTGTAAAAATTATGAAGTTAGAAATTGTTGAAAATATAACCTTCAGCTTAAGTTTTAAATTCAATTCTTGACATTGTAGTTAGACCCATTAATCCCGGCACCTTCTTTCACCTCTGCGATCCACAAATACCCTGGAATGATGATGATGATGATGATAATGATGATGATGATGATGATGATGATGATGATTTAGGTTTAAAGACATCCCCTTATTATATGAAATGAAAATGAGAGAAATAAAAACAAAAATACTGAAAATGTAAGCGAATGTGAGAAATCAGAAGAAAAGTTTATAAATGCGTCACTTCAGTGAAATGAAATAAAATATATAAAAGAACAGAATAAAAATCTAGCTCAAAATAAAGCACTAGCTAATCTGATGATTGTTGTTTAAAGGGGCCTAACATCTAGGTCATCGGCCCCTAATGGTACGAAATGAGACGAAATGGAATGACATATTAAAAGTCTAAAATTCTCCACTGACCAGAATTCAAAAGCGTGAGAACGAAGAATGAATGGATGGACATGAATTTAAAACAATCAGTGGATGCGACCCGCAATGTCTCACATTCACATAAACTGACGTGACAAAATAGTATTACTGACCAAGGGAGTACTGCTATAGCATAACACTGAATCGATTATGCGTGCAGTCAAAAGGGGGTCCTAAATCGAAGTTATCGGCCCCTCATAACGGTACTGATCGCTAGCAAAGTAGAACCATGGTATTTGTTCTGTTGCGGTACTAAGCAAAAGTAGCAGAGACTTGCGGCATTCCACACATTATTGTACTACTCAGAGCTTATGAAAATCGACATATAATACAGTCCTATGTTTTTCTCACTTTGCGGCGCCATTTACACGCAACGCAAACCTATGGCGTTCATCACATAAGAGTACTAACCACAGGGACCTCTCCCTATCCCGTGGTGTTCCTCATATAGTGGGTATTAATCATAGGCAAGGCAGAACCATGGTAGCTATCATCCCATGGTCCTGCTCATATGGTGGTACTAATCACAGGTACTGCAAAAGCCCACCGCACGGTGCTCCAGAGTGCTACTAATCACAAACCAATTTCGTACAGAATGTAGTGGTACTACGCACAAGTAAAAGCAACCCTTGGTGTTCTCTGCGTGGTGGTACTAATCACAAGTAGTTTCATGGTTCTAATACAATCAACCCTTGGTCGCCCCTTTTAGTCGGCTCTCACGACAGGCAGGGGATACCGTGGGTGCATTATTCGTCTGCCTCCCCCACCCACAGGGTGTGTGTGTTTGGTCCGCGAGAGGTATTTTATTTCCCTCAAGTCCGCCGGCAAGCCGGTGAGGACCCCCCTATCCGCCACCTGGGACGCGCCACGTGGGAGTATCACCTCTGACCCTGCTACGCCTGCGTAGCAGGTTCGTGGACTAGCTAATCTAAGGAACTGAACACATATCTAAAATTGCACTTAGATTTTACCATCCCCACGTTACCTATTATTAGGAATTAATATGGGATGCGTCCACCCATCGCGTTTATGACGGCTTTAACCCTGCTGAGGACACTTTAAGAGAGGCATCTGAATGTCTGGGGAGGACTGACAGATCGTTCTTCCTCATGATCCGAAACGAGATAAGGTAGTTATGTTGGGCGCTGGAGTCAGGAGCGAAGTCGACGTCCTAACTGATCCAAATGGTGAGGATGATGATGACGATGATGATGATGATTGTTTTTAACAGGGACGTAACATCTAGGTCATCGGCTCCTAATCGTACGAAATGTAATGAAAATTTAAAAGTTCAAAATCATCCACTGGCCAGAATAAAAATGGTGATGAATAATTATGATGATGCTTGTTGTTTAAAGGGGCCTAACATCGAGGTCATCGGCCCCTAATGGAACGAAATGAAATGACAACAAAAAATTCAAAATGATCCACTGAACTAAAGAACAAAAAAATCGTCATGAAGAAGGAATGGATGGACATGAAGCAAAAAACAACAACAACAAACGAGCAAACAAAAAAATTTGTGGATTCAACTTTAAAAAAAAGGATCATATATAATTTATTACTGACCAAGGGACCACTCATAAAGCAGAATCCTGAATCGAGGATGCTTGATGTCTAAAGGGGAGCAAAATCCACGTCTAAGGCCCCACAGAATGGTACATGTCGCGAGTAAAGTAGAACCATGCTATTTGTCATGTTGGGGTACTAATCAAAAGTAGCGAAGACTCACAGTGTTCCACAAAAATGGTACTACTCACAAGTATTGTACTTCGTACAGGTAACGCAGACTTATGGTGTTTCTCACACAATGGCGCCACTCATAGCCAGCGCAAACCGATGATTTTCCTCACCTAGGTGTACTAGGCACGGGTGCCGGTGCCACGGGCCCCGTGGTGTTCCTCACATAGTGGGTACAACTCACAGGCAACGCCCAGACCCGCGGTGTTTCCCACATGCGTACGACGCACGGGTACTGGAAACCCAACTCATTGCTGCTACTAATCACAAACCTCTTTCGTACCTAATATAGTGGTACTACTCGCAAGTACAGGCAACCCATGGTGTTCCCCGCGTGATGGTACAAATCTAAAGTAGTTTCATGGTTCTAATTCAATCATCCCATGGTCGCAGCTCTTAGTCACCTCTCACGAGAGGCAGGGTATACCGTGGGTGGATTACTCGTCTGCGTCACCCACCCACAGGGGGTAAAGAGAGGGAGAAAAGAAGAAGATAGAAGGGATCCGTCACTTCGAAAAATGAAGTAACGGACGAAGAAAGGCAAGGGCCACGAAGGGCGTGAAAATGAAAGACTCCCTAGGCCTCGAATGCTCTAATACCGTCGGGGTCGGAAAAGAACAAGAGTTGACCAAGGGAGGTCGGACAGGATAGACGAAAGTGAGGAGCCTGGCACAAGTAAGTGGAAGCAATGCCAAGACTCAGCTAAGGGACCCGTGATCGCCAATCCACACTCCCAACTTTAGAGCCCCTTGGACGCTTTTTAGTCGCCTCTTACGACAGGCAGGGGATACCGTGTGTGTATTCTTCATCTGCGTCCCCCACCCACACGGGGTCGGTCTACAATTAATCCTCAAGAAACAATAAAAAAGTAAAGAGGGGACTATGGCCACATGACCGTTTTGGTCGCCTTCTACGACAGGCAGGTATTACCAGTGAACGTATTCAGCGCCTCCCATTCACAGGAGATCCAACACATGATATCCAACCACAATCCATATTCGCGCCTAGATGGCCCCTTTTATTAGCCTCTTACTACAGGCAGGGGATACCGTGGGTGTTCTTAGTTCGCGTACCCCACCCACAGGAGAATGTGTGTTTGGTTCACAAGAACTATTTTATTTCGCTCAAGTCCGCCGGCAAAGTGGTTATGATCCGCCTAACCGCCACCTGAGACGTGCCACGTGGCAGTATGCCCTCTCTCCCTGGTACGCCAACAAAGTGGGTTCGTGGATATCTCGTGGAGAGGGGCTTCGTCCAAAAATTGGAGTAACGAAAGTGTGTCAGGTAACAAAAAGTGTGACGCGATGTTGTCTAGCAACAGTACCTGGAGAGCGGTATAGGCCCTGGATGTATAAAGGGAGGTGAACAGACCGTATATCTGTATATCATGGCCTGCACGGTTGCTAGGTTACATCATTTCACACATACTGAAAGGCATACTTATGATCGTTTGATTTTTACCAACGGATTTTTCATAACTGTTTCTATCACTGTTTTTCAGTCTGATTACTTATCCACTCATAGAATATGAATGGTTTTCTGCGGTCGAAATGGAACGGTGCGACGGCGACACGGAGCATGTTGGAGGTACGTGCGTTCACTGCTTGAGTGGCCAGTATCTGATAATGCAGGCTTACAACATACCTTGGAAGTGAGAAATGTATCCTTGCCCTTCTTCTTGATCACGACCACGTCGCGCGAGATGCTCATTTCGTCCGGCTCTTCTTGCAGTATTGGTCTGTACTGCATTAGCCATCTCACTTTGGCACGGAATCTGTTGATAGGTCGCTGTTTCGGCTTCGCAAATGGTAGCTGAAAAAAAAAACTGTTGCTTCAGTAGGAATGGATGGAGATATTAGTTTTTAAACCAAAATACCGGTCAGTAACGAGGACTTGCTACATGAAAATACGATTACAATACGCTTGATTCAAGACTTTCTTTTACTGTTTTTTCTGTTTTCAATGCCCCCATCAACAAGGGAACAGGATAGATCCGCATGGAGTGCTGTGACGGCACCTTCCTATATAAGCTATATAAGCAGATACGGTGTCGCGCAGTGTAAATAGCCTGGATATATATCAGAACGAGTATGTCCAAAAATCAAATTGTGAACAGTTACAAACTAGTGAAAAACATCTGTGAGAATTTATCCCAGAATATACAGTGGGAGGAGACGCGATGATAGGCCAAAATTGTAGGGTTCCTAAGTAGGAATATAAGAGGCTTCAGGACACGAGAGATGAGATCAGCTTAGCTTTTCATGACATATACTGTCGTCTGGTCTACCTCAATGGCAGCGGAGAACATGAGCAAGCTGCAGAGAGTACAAAGTCCCATGCAAAAGCTAATTTACCGCCACACCCTCTCCTTTATTCCGTTGAGACAATAGCCAAATACCTCTATAGAGATTTATCCCCTCCACCGTCGATCATTTTCGCTCAGCTCAGAGAGGAGATGGAGAAAACTATTTTCCTCCTTTCGCCCGTATATCTGCCTTTCAGGAGGGTTTTTATTTGTGCTCCACAAAGCTATGAAACTCGCAGTCTGGATATGTTTAGAACTTGCCGCTTCCAAAATTTCAGTTGTGCATAAAGAAAAAATAACTTAAAGGAACTTCTCAATGCGTCTATGAGTGCGTGCCGGAATCAGTTAGTAGAAGTCAGGTAGAGATGATGATGATGATGATGATGATGATGATGATAATGATTTTTGTTTAGAGGTGCCTAACATCTAGGTCGGTTGTAGCCTTTCTGTCAACCTCTGCATGATGTGTATGCTATTGATACCCCGAATTTCAAGGGGACAGCAGAAAAGTTCATCGCGCTGAACGCATTATGTGGTTTAACCCGTTAAGTGGGGAGGTCATAAACGACGAATTCGTGCATAGCGAGGAATCATTTTCAATAAAAATTTTCTTTAGAAATGAAATAGTTCTGCTAACCTACACCCCTTTAAATATTATATTATATTAATGAACACTCCCCCAGTCTATTACATCTCGACTGGCCTGAAAAATCACCCGACTTGAACGCCATTGAATATCTGTGGAACATCTTGGAACAGCGAATAAACCGCAGACATCAGCCTCCCCGAAATTAGTAGGAATTGGGCGATCAGATCCTCAGCAAGTGGCTTATTGAGGGTGCGACTTACCTGCAAAACCTTTCAGACTTGCTTCCTAACCGAATCCAGGCGGTGAACCTGTCCAGAGGCGGAATTTCACGGTGTTAAATGATCCTTGTAAAGATTTCTCCAAGGGTTACTACCTTTTGTTTTGTTCGGTGAGCTTATCAAACCCTATACTGAAGAACACCAACCATTCTGGCAACCTATCTCTGTGAGTAGCCATCTTGAAGCAGTGTGAGTGAACGAGTGCCTTCATTCGACAAGTGCTCCTCCTCGTGGCCTACTTCGTTCCGCACGATCAGCTGCTCTCGCCACAAATCAACCATCACACACACTTTGATTTGAGGCACTCGTACTGTACCTTTCAACCGACACGGACACCTCACCAACATCCAGATAATATATAAACAGGACATGTTACTGCCGTAATGGTCTAGTACTCATCCCACAACACATTCGCACAATGTACAGTAGTTGGGAACATCAGAAGACGTGACCAAATTTCATTTTTGAGCAGTGAATGTGTAATTTTTTCAAAACTCTTTTACTTCAGAATGAACATGCTGTTAAAAACGTTAATGAACTTACCTCTTTGAACCGCTTCTTCAGCTGATAATCATGCACCGATTGTGACAAAACGTTACTAAGCATTTCTTTATCTGGAAACAAATGTCATCATATTAGATTTTCATGAAATGGAGCATATACTGCAAAAATGTTGGTACAATGGCATTATGTACCTGAGCTGTACCTTGAACCCTCTCTGACGATACCAGACATGATTATGATAATGATCGTAGTGCACGATAGCCAAACATCTAGGTCATCGGCCACTAAAGGTACATGATGAAAAATGTTAAGGTAATTAAAACGTTAAAAATTATCAACTGACTAGAATTTAAAAATTGAAAAAAATAATTAATTCTGAATAATCAGTGGATCTTACTTGCAATGCCTTATTTTCTTATATATTGATTTCAACTGAATTAAAATGTTAAAATGAAACAAGGCATTCTCCTTGAAGTTAAAATACGTTTCAATGAATTAAAAAACATTAAAATTTCACATAGACAGACTAAAACGGGGTCAATAGAATAGAAATGTAGTTAACAATAACAACAAAAATTAAAAACGAATAGAAGGTTCACTTTTATACAAGATAGGCCACTATCCCCCACAAAACGGATGAGGGAGATGGTACTCGAAGTTTCAGACTACGGCACAGAATTGCTAGGTCCGCGCACTGAGTAAGGATGTGTACTACGATAAGATGACGGCCGCAAGTACACACATACAGTAAGTAGGACTGCGTTACTATACCGTGGCCAATCTGAGGACCACATAATAACACTGCTTCTATAATGGATTTAAGCAGCTTCAAATTTAGCCCATCGGTTCTTGTAGCAACCACAAACCTAGGGATGCTGGATCCCTAATTCTCACGCTGCGCTTGTTCCCGGAGGTTCAACCCCTGAGAAAATCAAATGATGATGATGATGATGATGATGCTTGTTGTTTAGAGGGGCCTAACATCGAGGTCATCGGCCCCTAATGGTACGAAATGAGATAACAACAAAAAATGAAAAGCATCCACTGACCAAAATAAAAAAATTTAAAAAAATGTCATGAAGAATGAATGGATGGACTTGAACACAACAAAAACAAAAAACAAACAAAACAGTGGATCAGACTCAAAAAAGATTGTAAATAATAGTATTAGTGACCAAGGGACCACTCATAAAGCACAATTATGCTAATGGCACTTATCGGTAGTAAAGGAGAACCATGATATTTCTCAAGTTGCGGTACTAATCAAAGGTAGCGTAAACTCACGATGTTCCAAACATTAAGGTACTACTCACAAGTACTGTACGTTGTAAAGGTAACGCAGACCTATGGTGTTTCTCACACAATGGCGCCATCATAGCCAACGCAAACCGATGAGGTTCCTCACCTAGGTGTACTAATCACGGGCGCCGGTATTCCCGTGGTGTTCCTACAGAGTGGAAACTAATCACTGGCAACGCAGACCTACGGTGTCGCTCGTACAGTGGTACAACTCGCAGGCTACGCCCAGACCCGTGGTGTCGCTCACACGGGTACAACTCACAGGCAACCCCCAGACCCGCGGTGTTGCACTCATGGGCACGACTCACGGGTACTGGAAACCCACACTGAACCCCACTCGAGTGCTACGAATCACCAAACTATGGAGTACCTAACAGAGTGGCACTACTCGCAAGTAAAAGCGACCGATGGTGTTCCGCGCGTGATGGTACTAATCAAAAGTAGTTTCATAGTTCGAATACAATCATTCCTTGGTCGTCCCTTTTAGTCGCCTCTCACGACAGGCAGGGGATACCGTGGGTGTATTATTCGTCAGCCTCCCCCACGCACAGTGGGTGTGTGTTTGGTCCGCGAGAGGTATTTCATTTCCCTCAAGTCCGCCGGCAAGCCGGTTAGGACACCCCTATCCGCCACCTGGGACGCGCCACGTGGGAGTATCGCCTCTCCCCCTGCTACGCCTGCGTAGCAGGTTCGTGGGAAAATCAAATGTTAAAGTGTTGAGTGGAAGACCACCCTTGACAGGATTCGGACGTTTGTTTTCAGCAATGCACGAATGCCACTGACTACGATCAGGGGCGTTTGTAGCCAAACCAAGCTGCCAAGGCAATACCCACCTAGTCATAGCAGGTACTGTCCGGGATTCAATGTTGAACGATGCCTAATAAGGGCTGACTGAGGCAATGATCACTAAGACTACCTTCCTCATATAAACCGCAACAGAATGTACCCCATAGCTTGTATAGAGTAATAAATATAGATAAAATATTTTAAAAAAATATATAATATGACCTGGCTTTCGGCTGTGCGGGGACTTACGTTATCAGGCGGACACTACCGCGCGGGTACATGGCGCTCCCACCCGACTGTATTCTCAGGGTCGCCAATGGGCTTTCGAGCGTAGTCGCACACTAAGAGACCCATCACCAAGCAGTAACCGTATCAAGAATTTGATTTAGTCTACAACTAAACCTTAAAAAAATTAAAAATAAAGAAGGGACCGGTGGCCGCATGTTACTTTTAGTCGCCTTCTACGACAGGCAGGGATCAACTGTGGATGTATTTAGGCCCTCCCATCAACAGGACGTACAACACATGGTATGAAGGCCACAATCCATTTTCTAGCCCAGGTCACCTCTTTTAGTCGCTTCTTACCACAGGCAGGGTTTACCGTGCGTGAATTCTTTGCATGCGTTCCCCACCCACAGCGGGTCTTCACGGCAATATCGCTCGTTGTCGGCAGTATTCAACCAGTACCACACTATCGTCGTGTACTGATGATGCTTATTGTTTAAAGGGCCCTAACATCTGGGTCCCACGAACCTACTTGCCGGACTTGAGGGTAATAAAATACCTCTCGCGGACCAAACACACTACCCCCTGCGGGTGGGGGACGCACATACAGAATACACCCGCGGTATCCGCTACCTGTCGTAAGGGGCGACTTACAGGGGCCCAAAGGGGCTCTCAACTTGGAAGTGAGGATTGGTGACCACGGGGCCCTTAGCTGAGTCTTGGCATTGCTTCCACTTACTTGTGCCAGGCTCCTCACTTTCGTCTATCCTGTCCGACCTCCCTTGGTCAACTCTTGTTCTTTTCCGACCCCGACGGTATTAGAGCATTCGAGGCCTAGGGAGTCTTTCATTTTCACGCCCTTCGTGGCCCTTGCCTTTGTTAGTCCGTTACTTCATTTTTCGAAGTGACGGATCCCTTCTTTCTTATTTTTCTCTCTCTTTACCCCCTGTGGGTGGGGGACGCAGACGGATAATACACCCACGGCATCCCCTGCCTGTCGTGAGAGGCGACTAAAAGGGGCGACCAAGGGACGATTGAATTATAACCATGAAACTACTTTTGATTCGTACCATCACGCGGGAAACACCATGAGTTGCCTGAACTTGCAAGTAGTACCACCATATTAAGCACGAAATACGTTTGTGATTAGTGTTCCGAGGTATCTGTGGAACAGCAGAGGTGAAAGAAGGTGCTGGGTGGAATAGGTCTCAACTACGAAATTAAAGATAATTTAAAATTTAACAAAGGTTATATTTCCTTTTCAAGATCAAGAAATATCAAGTATAACAGGTACTCAGTAGCATATCAACAAATTAAGAATGTACAATTGCAATTGGTTAATGGATTTGGGCTTCGAGCCCAGACACGCAATCCTTGAGCAATGAGCACAACCTTACCTATGTACAAAGTTCAACAAAGGGGCAGAAAACCCCTATCATGCCAAGGAGCACTTGCCCCCAATTACCCAGTAAAGCCTGCTCGAGGCACACAGAAAATACCTTTTTTAAGAAAGAGCAACCCGCTCTCAAAGTTCAAGCCTATTCAAAGGCCACACCAAACTTCACCTTCAAGCTGCCCTCCGGGCACACAATAACAGGCGTAATGATACCTACTGAGGCCTATTCAGTAAAAAAAAAAAAAAAAAAAAAAAAAAAAGGTTAATTACATGGCCCAAAATTCCAACTTGACTGGAGGCGTAACTAGCACTCCTAATACACTTTTAAAACCTATTTGGCACTTGGCCGCATACACAAGGGCTAATCCCATACTAAAGAGGTGACTTGTATAAGAAGACTTTATTACATTAAAAAAAAGAAGAAACGGTTGTGAAAACAAAGTCACCTCAAAACAATAGGAGTGGGAGCTCGAGAGGGTTTAGCACTCTCTATCCCAATTTATCGTTAAAGAGTTGAAGTTTTACCAAGTGTCTATTACATTTTAACGATAGGTTACATGAGAAAAGTTTTCAAACCTGCCCCGAGGGTTAAACTGCTGAGCTAGCGAAAAATGAAATTATTAAACGGCCATTACCTTACGGATGAACTGCTGCCCGAAGAAAGAGGCGCTTCCCGCCCCTTGCTACATAATCACACTAGGAGAGATGTTACTGAAGTGGCCCCGAGACCCAAAAATCAGCAGTTTATATACCCTCGCGGAAAATTCGAGACGTTTCATGAATGATTACAACCCGCCCACAAAATTTTATTGGTCGGCTAAAGATTACAAGTCAAAACTGAAGAAGACATCTAGGATTGGTAGAAAATTAATTACAGAAATTACTCATTGGTCAAATTCAAAACTGGCGGAAAGAGAAGCGTTATACTGCCAACCCAAATAATGACTGAAATTTTTTTAACAACGAACAAACTTATGAATAGTAAATTTATTCCAAAAAAAAGTTCCTTCACTTCGCACTAGGGTGCACAATTGTAGTTCTTAAGTAGTGCCATCTAGAAGAGAATGTTCACACTTCGTACTACAGAGCAAACAAATACAAATCGAAACAGGCGTAGTTCAGAACACTTCAAAATTTACCGTAGAGACATCTTCTGAGAAACCTTAGAATTAATATGGTTGTTAAAGTTCAGGCTTTCTCCAGTAGAGGAGTTTCAACTGGCGCAATGTTTGAATTAGCGGCGTGGAGGTGTACCGGCCGGTACAATTAGTAGCAGCAGAGAGTGGTTCCCTTGTGGTTTTCCAGTACCCGTGCATCGTAGCCATGTGAGCAACACCGCGGGTCTGGGCGTTGCCTGTGAGTTGTACCACTAAATGAGCGACACCGTGGGTCTGCGTTGCCTGTGATTAGTATCCACTATGTGAGGAACACTACGGGTCCCGTGGGACCGGCACCCGTGCCTAGTACACCTAAGTGAGGAAACTCATCGGTTTGCGTTGGCTATGAGTGGCGCCATTGTGTGGGAAACACCATAGGTCAGCGTTACCTGTACGAAGTACAATACTTGTGAGTAGTACCATCTTGCGTGGAACACCGTGAGTCTTCGCTACTTTTTATTAGTACCCCAACATGACAAATACCATGGTTCTACTTTACTAGCGATAAGTATCATTTTGAGGGGCTTTAGGCCTGGATTTTGAACCCCTCTAGACATCAAGCATACTCGATTCAAGATTGCGCTTTATAAGTGATGATAATGCTTGTTGTTTTAAGGGGCCTAACATCGAGGTCATCGGCCCCTGATGGTACGAAATGAGACGAAATAAAATGACAAAATAAAAATACAAAATCCTCCACTGACCAGAATTCAAAACGTGAGGACGAAAAATGAGCGGATGGATATGAAGTTAAAACAATCAGTGGAGCCGACCCGCAATGTCTCAGTGTCAGGAACTGACGGAGAACAATAGTAATACTGACCAAGGGACTGCTTCTAGGGGTCAATACTGAATTGATGATGCTTGCAAGCTAAAGGGGTCATCGGCCTCTCATAATGGTACTTATCGCTTGGAAAAAAGAACCATGGTATTGAACATGGTGCGGTACTAATCAACAGTATCGTAGACTCGCGGTATTCCACACACTACTCACAGGTAATGAAATTCGCACAGGTATGGTGTTTCACATATAGCGGCGCCATTTATAGGCAACGCAAACCTATGGTTTTCATCACATACGTGTACTAACCACAGGGACTCGTACTATCCCGTGGTGTTCCTTATATAGTGGGTACTAATCACAGGCAAGCCAGAACCCTGGTGTCGCTCATATAGTGCTACTAATCACAGGTACCGTAAAAGCCTGACCGCACGGTGCTCCTGATTGCTACTAATCACAAACCTATTTGGTACCTAACATAGAGGTACTACGCGCAAGTAATAACGACCCATGGTGTTCCCCGCGTGGTGGTACTAATCACAAGTAGTTTCATGGTTCTAATCCAATCATCCATTGGTCGCCTCTCACGACAGGCAGGGGATACCGTGGGTGTATTATTCGTCTGCCTCCCCCACCCACAGGGGGTGTGTGTTTGGTCCGCGAGGGGTATTTTATTTCCCTCAAGTCCGCCGGCGAGCCGGTTAGGCCCCCTACCCGACACCTGGGACGCGCCACGTGGGAGTATCACCTCTCCCCCTGCTCCGCCATTGTAGCAAGTTCGTGGAGTACTAATAGTATGGATGTGTGTTCTACCAAGTTCAATTTAATATGCGCAGGATATTGATCCCTTGTTCCAGTTTTGGAATAATATGTTGCATATGAGCAGTGCACGTGAATCGGGAATCATAAACAAGTTCGAGGAATTTGGTTTGATGTTTAACTAAGATGTTGTGTGATCCCAGGATGAAGATGTAAATTGGCGGTTGAATTCTTCTTTTTGTGAATATTACTGCCGAGGATTTACTTACCAAGAGGTCTAACCCATGTTCATGTAACCACTGATTGACATGCTGCATAGCATCTGCCAGATGATACTTGGCAGCAGGTAATGTCGTCGCTTAAGTAAACATGCATACGTCGTCAGCATACTGAAGAAGGCTAACTTTAGGAGGAAGAATATTTTCCAAATCTCGGGTATAAATGGTATACAGTAGGGGACTAAGTACTGCACCTTGTGATAGTCCTTGGATCGATCGTCGTGGTCCGAGAAGTCTGTGATTATAACGAAAATAAATCCACCTAACATGTATAGGCCCACATTGGTATATACCAGACACAAAGGTTGGAGGCAATCCAAGAGCAATCAGTTTGTCCAATAGTAGTGGCATTCGTACATTGTCATACGCAGCGGATGTGTCTAAGAAGAGAGCAGAAATGTAGTGTTTGGACGGCGAGGCCTATCTTCACACATCTCATGTGACGGGTTTTATGACAAGCTGCTTGTAGGAGACTGAATTAATGTACTAAACTCGTCTGCACTGACGGACGGAAGGATCTCATCCTCCACAGGCTGCGATACTCTTCTTGCAATAGACCTAAACTGTAATCTGCAGTGTTCATCTCCTCCAGAGAAGCACATGGACGGCACCCTAAAATTAAATCCAGAATGTTCTGCCCGCAACGCTTCTACTTCTGTCTTTTAAGCAACAGTTACATGCCGACTTGGAAACTTTCTCCACTTAATTTTTATTTGTTCGGCATGTTTTGCAGTGCAGCGTCTCCCTTCCATTTCTTGCTGCACCAAGTTGTATATTTCACTCTCTTCAACCTTTTAAAATCGAAAAGTGTATGGATTTATTTTTCCTTTAAATCTCCTGCATAACTGGGACTTCTTCAGTCGACCGCACATTTCGCCTGATAGGCATTTGGTTAATGCAACGATGTTATTGAAGACTTCAGTGCAGTAGGGAATAATAATAAGAAGAAGCACTCGAAAGAAAATTTACTTTTAGTGTTCACTAAACTTGGTTTTATTTGGTCACTGACCACTGCTTTTGACAACGATCGCACAAGTCAATGCACGCCTTTAAAACCAATCGTCAGTCGAATTGTGGTATTATCGATTATGAATGAATGAATGAATGAATGAATGAATGAATGAATGAATGGAAACGATTTTGAAAATTGTTTGCGTGTGTGTGTGTGCGTGTGTAATGCCTTTTTAGTACTGGAGTATTCATCCAGAATTAAATTACATTGCTTAAACGGACGGTAACAATTTTCATGTTACTAACATTCAATGTACTTTTCTTTTCTTTACAATTGGCTTTTACGTCTAGCATATGTCTTATGGGACAAGAAAAAGGCTAGGAGTGAGAATGAAGCAACCGTGGCTGTAATTAAGGTACAGCCCCAGCATTTGCATGGTGTGAAAATTGGAAACCACGAAAACCTTATCCAGGGCTGTCGACAATGCATTCAATTTACGAACCGATATTTACCAAAATCTACCCAAACAAACTACATTTCCTTCCTCTACAGTAATCAAATATTTTAAGTGAATTGAAACTTACATTATAGCAACAAATTAGCTGGGTGATGTATACAACGTATTTTCGCTTCTAGAAAGTGTACGTACAGTATTCCAGTAGGAGTAACTATGACAATTGGCAACAAAACCTGTTTTCTCTCCTTTAGAGATACTCCATTGTTGTCCTAAACGGTTATTTTACAGCACAAGTTGATCATTACAGCTCCGTGTAAATAGGATATATAAAAAGAGAGCGAATTATTTTTACTTCTATTCTATACGGCATCGCTACCTGATGGCATGAAATTAAGGACTTTTAAGTTGCACACCTCTGTGACGTTCACAGTGTCCTCTTGTTTTGGCTATCTTAAGATCACGTGAATTTCTAGTGTAATATTCGTAGTTTCTTTAATCGATTAGAATATTCTTTAGCGTAGAACAGAATTCAGTACTGTTGAGGAATCGATGATGCTTGCTGTTTAAGGGGCCTAACATCTAAATCATCAGCCCCTAATGGTACAAGATGGAACGGGTAGACATCATAATTACAATTTTTAAAATATATCCACTGACTAGAATTTGAAACAAATTATGATAGAAATGAATATGGGACTAAAACCATGAGGGGTTCCAATTCGCAATTCCTTGTCTATATAAATAAAGTTGTAGGGGGTCCGCTGTCTGTAATTTTTTTGTTTTGCCAATTTTTCAGATATCTATCCGTTTTACGTCAACTCAAAGACCGAATCGGTGGTTTTTACGTTTCGTGTCTGTTTGTTTGTCTGTTTGTCTGTTCCACCATCATGTCAAAACGGCTGGGTAGATCTCAACCAAACTTCATATTTAGAGTATACTCATCCCGGGAAAGGTTTAGATATGCATATCATTTTAAAATCTTTGAATAGACGGAGGGTTTATAGGAAAACCAGAACGGTTTTCCTCCATTTTCTCTCATACTATTGATTTTCTGTAAACTCCGTGGACCGTACGTGAAACGTCTCTTCATTATAAACAACTTTCGTTATGATCATAATTTACCTTACTCTTCACATGACGGAGAAATTTACTATTTTCTGCGAGTAACTTTTTTTTTTGCTAGTTGCTTTACGTCGCACCGACACAGATAGGTCTTGTGGCGACGATGGGACAGGAAAGGGCTAGGAGTGGGAAGGAAGCGGCCGTGGCCTTAATTAAGGGGTACAGCCCCAGCATTTGCCTGGTGTGAAAATGGGAAACCACGGAAAACCATTTTCAGGGCTGCCGACAGTGGGGTTTCGAACCTACTCTCCCGAATACTGGATACTGGCCGCACTTAAGCGACTGCAGCTATCGAGCTCCGTTCTGCGGGTATCATGCTCTGCATTGAGTGACCGACAGACCGACAGAGAACCTACAGGTTATCATGGCAACGTCTCTGACTGCTTTCCAGTAGGAAGTAACGTATTGCCATTTTCCTCACTGTTGTATGTCCTCCGCTCTCTTCGCTCAGCGCCAGCCAGTCGCACGCACGCAAGCGTGGATCGTTCGAGACTCGACGCGCAGTCTTGAGTGCGCGTGTCTGTTACGTCGTGTGCAGTATATAAGGAGCTCCCTGTCTGTCACTCATGAAGATTCTCCCCAGTGTCCTGCTCCAGAATACACTGAACGTCGAACACGGAGGCTACTCCTCTTAAAAATGTGTCTCGACCAGGTGGACGGAATTCTGGTAGTATGAGGTTTCACCTCAGGTCACTACTCCACTTTCCCGTTCCTTCATCCATGTCGAGCCCCGATGTTGTATGCCACACATCCCCAAGCTCACTCAAGCTCCGACACACACATTAGATTCTCTAATTGTGGACATAGCTTTCATTTAGTACAACCTTATGAACTCAGACACTTGAAGTTAGAAGGAACTCTCTTAGCTAATCTATGCTAATGCCAATGATAGTTTTCAACTATCACGAACTATATCTTTCCCAAGAACTATCTTTTCAAGATAGCAATGAGTGTAAATAGTAGAGTATCTAGAAGAAAGCTGGACCAGATTTTCGATAGAAGAATTCTGGACCAGCGGCAGCCACTGCGCATGCCCCGTGCGCTTCACTCCCTGAAGGGGCCTCTCACTTGGCAAGGCACGTGCGGAGGGCGCCTCTCGCTGTCAAGGCTACACACAAGTGTGGAATGTCGCTCCTTGCGGTAGCTTACTACTGCTATGCTTAGGGTGGGTGGGCGTGATAGGTGACATCACTTGTTTTGGTGCGTAATTGAGTATCTTTTTACTGAAAGGTATTGTAAGAGCAAAACAAGTTCACTATTAACCTCACTCTTCTAGTAGAGATTAAAAAAAAAGATCCTCTATTGAGTGTAATAAAAGTGCTTAGCTCAATTATCAAAAAAAAAAATTCTACCCTACTTGCCTATGTGATTACCTCTTGAAATGTTTATGTTGGTGACAGGAAAGACATTTTGACAAAAATCATCATGTTAGATATGGTACTAAATTTATATATTTTTTTTGTGCAGAGATCTTTTTACTTGTTAGGGTGCATGTAGGAAATGTTAACTACACTTACCCAGAGGTCTTTATGTAAGAGGTAAATATTTCTTGAAAGGCAAGGTTCTGTGAGTAGATTTGCTTCTAAAAGTTACTTGGTGGAGTTCCTCTCACTGCTCAAGGTGAGACAGCTACATGTTAAATAATTGCAGCAACTGGATTTGCTTGACAAGGTTACTTGCTGCCCAAAAGGTGAACAGGATATGAGATTTTTTTGTAAAAAAGAATCGCTCCTCTCCTCCAGCTTTGGTCTGTTGAAGGTTAGCGAGTAACAACTCTAGCCAACTGGTTGGTGATGAGTGAAGGACAACACAAAAGTGCTTAGTTTAATTAAATAATAAAAATATTTTTCATGACTACTTACCTTTAATTATTTTTTCAACAGGATGCACATCTAGCTGTAATTCTTGACGATAGATACACGCATTGTTTACTAACCTTACATCAATAAATGTCATCTATGAAATATCATTGTACTAGGTAAAAAACAAATTTAAAAAAAAACTCGGATAAAGTCTGAAATCAGAGGTTGATTAAGACATTCCGTTGTTACGAACGCGATAGTATGAATTTTTACATACGGAATAAAACAAAAACATCTCGCCATTTTTGTTGGATACGTCGGCAACTGTGTATACTCATCGAGGTCAAACAGCTCATACATGAGAGTGTCATGTCTGTGATTTCTTATTATCTTTGTCCAAGATGGCTAACACAAAAAAAATGCATTATGATCTCTGAACTAATAAATTAGTTAGGCAAACACATGATGTGCTATCTCATCAAAAATTATATCGAATATATATATGTTTAGCACGGAAGATGAAATAATAAATCGTCTAATGAATCGGTTAGGGGCGCGTGAATTCACCGCAAAGAACAACAGCAAAGAACTTCAGTGAACAAAGACATCAAACACGACAGTGTTTTAACAAAACAAAAGAACGTGCTGCCACGTAGCTGAAATATTGGTTGAAAAACTGTAAAGCATGGTTTCTTTTTAAATAAAATATTACGAATTATTTCTTAATCAACCTCTGAATTGAGACAGTGTGTGAGTGAAAGCTATAATTTGTCACACCTACACAGGTTGGTGATTTGAGGATAGAAAAAATAAAATCTGGTAAAGGATTCAAGGTTATAGCATTTGGATGGTGTAAAAACAAAAAAAATATGTGTATGCATATATAGGTTAGGATGAATTATTCAAGCAACTCGAATAATAAGTGGAACATCACACTGTTTTATTTACCTGTTAGTTCAAAATACATGATTAAATTCTTTCTTACATGCTTCACAGTCTTTAATCATTGGAATCGCTCCGTCAAAACCATCAACCTCGTCTTGTCCTCTGTAGCAATAATGTCTGACACACGGGCTGCAGACTGCTATTTCCAGTTTTGCTTTTACATAGTAGGGTAGTTTCTCCCATGCTTCATCTAAATCTTTAGCGGCATATGTTGAGAGAAACCCAGATGGTAAATAGCGAATTAGATGTTGTGGCATTCGAAGTAAACTGCCATGTGTATAGTATGATGTAATAGCCTCACTTACTAATGAGAAATATATTGTACGTAAAGGATCAGGTTTAATACTTGGTGTACAAAGTTCACATTTACACTGGATGTTACGGTTTCTCTTCTCACCAAACTCATTCTTTACTTGTCGCTCCATGACTGATGACACGCACACACTGTTGCCAACAAAGACAATACCTTAATATTTATTCACACACTTTTTTAAATAGTGTGCTACAGTTTACGTTACGTCACACTGACATGGTGTATACTCCAGTTAGCTTTAAAGTACACTTCTCTTAGCAGTTACCTAGTGTTAAAATAGCGAACTAGAGAGAATAATTTTATGATTGCCAACGAGGAGGATCGAACTTGTACTCATCTAGATGTGAGCGAATTCACTTGCTTTATATAAAAATTTTAATGCTAGGTGTAAGATAATCTCACATTATATTACCAGACGCAACTTTATTGTGTGTAAAATTATTATTTTGTAGACATATGTTTGAAGCAGAACATTCCTTTGTAGTGTATATCTATCCCGGATGTTTTCTGCAAGCAGCTTTCGCATAAACCGGTTAACGCCTTACTTCTTTCGCGGTCATTGCTGGTCATGGTCGTGCTTTGACCACGGTTTCATCAAGGCTACAAAAAAAGAGGATGCGTGAACTCAAGTGCGGATCGCTACGCAGCTTACTAGCAGATGTTTTATCCAGGCAGGTTTTTTGAAACTAGTTGGTTTTTTTTCAAATTACATATCACCGTTAGAACAGGTATATATACTGCGATCGCTTGCTGTAGGTACGTTACAGTTTCAAACTGCCTTCGAAATGCCGTCCGTCCAAGAAACTCTCTTTGAAAAGCTTCTCGCGCTGCGGGAAATAGTTAGATTAATGGAAATGTGTGAGATAAATAATATAGTAGAAGTACAGGGCTCATTTGAAAGAGCGATTGTCAACAGAATTCGGCATATGACTAACGAAGAGTTTCGGCTTCTCGTTAGGCTGCATACACGTATTTTGTTACGGCGCGAAAGCCCGAACTTCAATATATTATTTATCCACAAATTTAGTTTCTTTTCGTGCAACGCGATGTTAGCAGAACTAAGAGAGCTAATGGACGATCACGGAAGTGATGGCGATATTTTTGGTGAGTTTTAACTTTTTTCTAAATTTCAAGACTTCGTCTATTGTCGGATTGCGAAAGATTTTAATCTTACATTAACTTTTTCTTTCTATATAGGAGAAGATTAAGAAGTGATCCTGGAGGAGGAGGAGAATTTAATTTATTTGAACTGTTATAGGTGAGTGCAAAAATATATTTTATTTATCTTGCTTTCTTTTCTGCTCTTAGGAAGATAAACTAATTAAATATAATTTTTTTTACGTCGCACTAACACAGATACGTAAAGGAGTAGGAAAAAGGTTGGAATTTAATATTAAAAAATTACAAGAGGTTATCTTTAGTTAAATTTTGTTTATTATATTTTATTAAGATACATGTTACACAAATGTTTCGAATTAATTATGCAGAGTTGAGGTGGAAATATCTTCTTGCTTGAGGTAATGTCCAACGTTGTCATCAACAAAACAAACAGCACAGTTTCTTGGGCAAGGGAAGTCTGCAACAATAGAGAGAGGACACTATAAGATGGTAAATCTATCAGACATTAGAGTAAAAAATTAAAAATATATTATACTAGCGTACTTACTATTGATTTTTTTTAGAATACATATTCCTTCGGAATCCATGAATTATGCGTGGCGTCGAATCCTAGCCATGATACGAAAACTTTGTCGTTCTTTCTTTTTAAAATTTTATCAATGAGGTATATTTTAGGATGTTTTGTCTTCTGCAGTTCTTGTTCATAGAACGCACCAAATATTGGTTTATTTTGATAGTCGTGAAGCAAGTAAGTTCTCGGTGATGTTTCTTTTACTTTTCTTACAGTAAATAATTCATTACTCCAATTAGGAGTATAGCCCTTTGTAAAATATCGCTTAATTTTACTTATTCGTACTGTGTCACCTACTTTAAATTTTGGTGGATAAGGTGACTTCTTTTTCTTCATTTCCCGTAATTTGTACACAGTAGCAAGTTGTTGTAGATTGTTTGTGACGTCTATAGGTTTCATACCAATCGTACGATGTTTTCGATTATTATATTCATCTAATAGTTTTGGTAGCATGCGAAGCCAGTGGTATGATCCGCACGCCGAGAATTTCCTCCACATCCACTGCTTCAGTGTTCGATTGAAGCGTTCAACTACGCTTGCCTTCAAGCTGCTCCCTGTCGAATAGTGCTTAATTTTTCTTATTGTAATCCACTGTTGAAAAATCTTATTATAAAATTCTTTTCCCCTGTCAGTTTGCAGATGTTTTGGATAGCGTTTACATTTTGAATAGATGCGTTCCATATTCTCCACTACTTCGTTTCCTGTTTTTGTTTTAAGTGGAACTGCCCAGGCATACTTTGAATAAACATCAATAACAGTTAACATGTATTTATATCCACTATTAACTTTCGAAAACAGAGACATATCAACAAGATCCGCTTGATGTAAATCATCTCTCCCCCGGCTAATAACGCTCCGTCTTTCAAAATTCTTTCGCACTGGAGCGTGGAGTTCTTTCGCTATTTCTTCTCTGATATTGTTCATAAAGTATAGGTAAAAGAATTCGTTCTGTGTCGTCTATTCGTTTCTTGAATCGCAGTCGATCTATAGCCAGTTGTTGCCAGTTGCTTCTTCTGTCTTCACATCCAATTTCATAGATTACTGAAATATCCTTTGAGAATCTAACCGCTTTAAATATATTTGCGAACGGAAGTTCGTCCCACCGCGCAGTGTTCATTTATTCGATGTACCTCGACTTTCGAAGTTCTTCTTCGATTGACAAGATTTCGTTTTCGTGTGACGAATGACCAGCACTTCTAGATGCTATTAACTTTTTCAATCTCTCCACTAGACTGTTTGGATCATTCCAGTGAACTAATTCGATCTTCTTTCTTTGTTCATTTTTCCACTTGGCTACTTTTGATCCTTTTCCTGTACGTTTGTATTTGTGTACACTTACAAATTTTGGTGTGCTCCTTCCTTTTTTCACTTTTGCATCTTCTACTAATGGCTTGATAATTTTTTGAAATTTGAGCGATTTCGTGCCTCTCATTGGCTTGCCTGCGTCATACTGTTTCCTGTGCACGTTAGTGTAATTTAATATATGACTGTAAGCTGACAGATCCTTATCATCATACAACTGTGCGTCCGGATCTTTCTGAAATATTAATTCAAGGAGACCTTCAGTTAAAGGATAGTTAAAATTGTCAATTATAAGATTGTTATCGCGAAACAGTACTTTTTTCTCCCTAAATAGTGTTCTCCATGAACTACTCGAACCCCGAATATTCTATCAACTTTGTGTCTCAATTGTGGGTTAAGATAATTTTGCAGGAGAGTTGTAACCTTTCTGTCCAGAGTTTCTTCTTCTTCTTCTTCTTCCGATTCTTCTTCTGCCTCATCACTTATATAACTATTTAATTTTCGATTTTTCTTTGCAACTAATCCATTCGAGTTAACTGTAAGCTGCTGTAGTTTATTTAATGGTGCAGTTATTGGTTTAAATGTTTCTTCTAACTTTAGTTGGTTTAAAGCCATATCTGCTTTAAGAGAGTTATATTTTTTTTTACATCTTTTCTTAATTTTGCTAGTCTATCCTTTACACGACTTTTTTCCACTATGTTCGCCTGCATTTTTTAAACTGAAGCGTAACGTCTATTGTTTTACTCATATATAGTATATTCAAAGAGTATATGGAGCGGAAGATCGTTAGTATTCCATTGTTCTGGGTCTTTTAGGCGGAATTGAATTTCATCACCTTCCTTTACAGCAATTGGTGTACCTACTTCTAATTCGATTGGATTGTTCACGTGATTAATCATCGCATATACCAGAGAACCACGTGTACTTGTTAACGGTGTAAGTGTACCCGTGTAGGGAAGCTTATACATAAGACGACAGTTTTGTAGCATATATATTGGTGACTGATTTGACGGTAGACTGTTAATTTGAAAAAGAGCTTTTCTTGGTTTTTTGTGCAGTTCCTTTTTCATCACTTCAAACTCTTCTTTTGCAGTTGCAAACGTTTCTAAATACTGTTTGTTAACAACATCTTGCTCGTGGATAGGTGAATCAACATTTGTAATTCGTTTGTTCTTCATATTTAATTCTCCGTTAGATTCTACTGGTAGAGAATTTTTCTGAAGTTTAGATACGACAAGTTTTAACTCGTCAACTTCTCTCCGTGCAGCTGCATACTGTTCTACAAAGACTTTATTTGCAACATCTTTCTCATTTAACGGATTATGTACGTTAGTAATTCGCTTATTTTCCATACTCAAAGTACCACCCCCATCAACGTTTAGTTTCTGTTGATTGCTTATTTCATTCTTCAGTTTTTCGAGTTCTTCACGCGCTGCTGAATGTTTTTCCAGGTATGCTTTATTAATCGCATCCGTCGAATGAATAGGTTTGCCGATGTTTGTTACTCGTTTATTTTGCATATCTATCGATCCATCGTCATTCACTTGTAGTAGTCTACCTTTTGTATGCTTTTCTAAAAATAAAAGCGAAATTGCATCTTGTTCCTCTTCAGGATCTGCCACACCCGATATTCTCTTGTTGTTCATGTTGAGGATATTGTCAGTTACAGGAAGGTGATCATCCACAATATCACGTAAAAGAGAATCAACATATTCTATGCGTGCAGAAACGTCGTTAACTCGTTTCTCTAAATTTCTCTGCACATGGTTAGTGTGCGTACGCATTGTGTCAAGCGAAACTGCTTCGTTTCCATTCATCGCTGGAGCTATTCCTTTCAGCCTTTTGTTCTTAAAATCAACTGCATCCTCTTCTAGTTCACATATGTCATGTATTTCATTTTTAAGATCTAAAATGTCACGTTGTATTTCTTCTTTATTAATACTGTCCTTAACGGTTTTTAACACATAATTTTTATTACAAGCATCCTCCATGTTTATAGGATTGCCGACGTTCTTTAAACGTTTACCATGAATACTTAAGTTTCCGTCAGATGTTGATGTTACGTAATTTGTATTAACCATCATTTTTTCATCTACATATGATTTAGTAGCAATATCATGACGTGATGATGGTCGCGTTACATACACGTTACTGGTTCTGTTGTTTGATGCCATCGTGATGTTCTTTCTCTACTCAACAATTCGAAAATGAGTTCGTTAATGTATACACTCTCGTATTTATATCACATAAAATATATCGAATCCATTTCGATATCGACCTTTGCTTATTTCGCTATCCTTATCGATAACGAGAAAGCTGAATTTCGACTGTGACCAACAACGATAACATAAATCAGTGAACTGGTTGTAACTCATATCGGTGTTCACGTGATCGTCGTAGACATGCCGAAGATTTCTTGCATCTTGTTTAAACAGAATAATGAAATTAGCGTTGTCTCTAATAAGTTGTTTGGGAATGCAGGAATAGGTCTGACATAAGTAAAAAACATCTACGATATGGTGTCGACCTCTACTAAAGTAGTCTTTCATGTGCTGCTGTTTGTCGCTTGCTACATCGTCAAAAATAAACACGGAATTTCTTTGAGCTTTTTCTGGCGGTATTACTTGCTCACGATCAGAGTAAAACTCGCATTTTATTTCTTTAATAGATTTTAAAAGCTTCTCTAGCTCAATATATTTCTTCTGCGACAATGATTTTGAGTAAACATACACATTCTCAAAACGTAACCCGTTCGGTTGCAATAACAAATTAATCATTACATTAGTCTTCCCTGCATTCGATGGTCCGCATATGAGACAGCGTATTGTGTCCGGCAACAGTTTACTATGTTTATTTTTCTTTCCTACTGAACGTTTTGTGTCGTTCAGATTTGCAACAGGTAAAGATATCGATTGTTTTATTGTCTTCACCATCACTTTCTTTTGATGATGATAATTTTCAACGATCGAGTGCACAGTGGATTTCTTTTTTCTCAAAGTTATTGTTGATTACTAAATAAACACGAACTTTTTTTTACCTTCTGTTTTACTTATCTAGTTCCAAAATGGTTCGTGCATCACACTACACGTAGTATTAAGAAGTGCTGGAAGAGCTGTCCTGTTATAGTGATCTAATACTATGTTGCCAACTTCACAACCTCTCATATACCGACAAGAAGGCGACCATATTCTATGTTCTGTTAACGGATCATCATCTTTATCCCACGAAAATAATTCGATTCCGCAAAAAATACATTTAACTGCGTCTAGGTATCCCGTGAAGTAAAATCCAGCTTTAGCTAAACTTAAGGGGTCTATCCACGGTACACGCCATCTAGCGAAAGTCCTTATCCGATCTACCTCAGATTTTAAATTTAACGGACGAGGAATGTACGCCATGTCGCTGTAAAATGAGGAGAGCAGAAAAATATCTCTCTTATATATATATCTTTCTACCTTTCAGAAAAAAAAAGAAAAAAAATAAACTTACATACATTTTTAGTACTCAACAGTTGCACATCGTGTAAAAATGTAATTCGTATATAACAACACACTTGATAGCAGGAGCTCTTATTTGAGTATGCTGCGTCGAAGACGCAACGTTGTAGCAGCTCCATGTAAACGAGTAGGGAAAGGAGGAATAATAGGCAAAGTTCTTAATAAAGCTATAGATACTTTACCAGTAGAATTGCACATACCAGGTTATGAATTCTGTGGACCTGGGACAAAGTTAGAAAAACGACTTAAGCGTGGTGATCAAGGAATAAATCCATTAGATAAGGCATGTAAAGAACACGATATCGCTTACGCTACATACAAAGACCAGAACAGAAGGAAAGAAGCAGATGAAATCTTAGCCTCTAAGGCTTGGTCTCGTGTAAACTCTCAGGACGCATCATTAGGAGAAAGAGCAGCTGCACTAGCAGTTACGGGTATTATGAAAGCGAAAACTAAAGTAGGTGGTGGTAGACGAAGAAGAAAATCAAAACATCGAAGAGAACGAGTAAAACCAAAAAAAAGACAACATGCTGTAAAAAAAAAAGAAAGGTGGTTTTCTTCCACTCCTTCCGATATTTGCAGCCTTGTCGGGCTTGGGCGGTCTAGCAAGTGGAGCTGCGGGCATAGCATCGGCTGTAAACAAGGCGAAAGCCGCACAGGAAGAATTAAAAGAAATGAAGCGCCACAATCGAATGCTAGAAGCGATGCGTGGGAAAGGGCTTTCTACTCGAAACAAAGGAAAGGGCATTTACTTAAATCCTCCAGCATACAAAAGATAATGGAAGGTCTGCCGAATAGAGCATTAACTAACATAGATCTGTATCGTTATGCATATCGTTTAAAAATTCCCTACTTCAGAGGTGTGTTTATGCGAGATACGTTACCGAAAATTTCTCGTAAAAATGAGAGTTGTATTTTGAATTTAGATCCGATAAGTAAATCTGGTTCGCACTGGGTCGCGTTCAGTAAACGAGGTGCGTATGTCTACTACTTCGATAGTTTTGGTAATTTACGTCCCCCTAAAGAGGTATTAGAATATTTAAGAAACTGTTACATTCGATATAATTTTCATTCTTATCAAACTTTTAATTCATCAATTTGTGGTCATCTGTGTTTACTATTTTTATACTGTATAAATAAAGCAAGACCTTAGTATTTGTGTTCAGTGTGCACGATGCCGTATGAAAGACGGATTACACTCGAGGGTAGAGGCTCGAAGATTGATGTAGTATTAGAAACTCCGATTTATTTGAATAGAGCTTCTTTCTATGAAATAGGTCTTGCCGCACTATTTACATCTAATAGTATTCGAAATGTCACTAGTAAAAATAATAAGTTTGCTATATATTTGAATGGTAAAAAAATTCTTTTGAGTGTAGCAGAAGGCATTTATGAATTCCAAGATCTTGTTGCAAAAATAGAAAGTTTGCTAACTATTAAAAATGTGAAACTATTTCTGCGGGAGTACACTCCAAAACTTAGTTTTTTTTATCTCGACTACTAACAACAAACCTACTATGCATTCTCCGTTTGACATTGATTTCAATGTACCGAACAGTGTTGGCACTAGCTTAGGTTATCTGTTAAATGTATATGAGAAATATGCTAACCATGAATCACAGCTGAATGAAATAGGTAACGTAATCGTTAATAGCACAAATAACCAGATTGGTATTAAAATGAAGGGAGACAAAACAACTGTACTCACATTACCGGAAGGTAGTTACACTTTTTCGGAAATAGGAGCTCTAGTTCAAGAAGCAATAATTAACAACTTTCCTATTCTCGAAGAGGAGAATGACCCTCTAGATGGAGATAGTAAACTTATTACTATTACTTACGAAAAGACCTATCTTCGCTGTAAAATGTCCTCTAACCTAGACGTAGACTTTGATGTTTCCGATTCAATTGCTGATTTGTTAGGATTTTCACGCCGAAAATATGATGCTAATAAATTACATATTTCAGGAGAGATTATTAAAATTAATAACGTGAACTCGATTCGTGTATGTTGTAATCACGTGTTAGGTTCCGGTTCCTACCTCAACGGTAAACAAACACATTCGTTATACAATTTTAAACCGCTTGTTCCAGCAGGCTATCCTATCGTAGTTCAACCGTCAACTATAAGCTTCTTACCGGTAAACACTAGTGTTATTCAACATATATCCGTTGTACTCGAAGATCAGTTCGAAAACCCAATCGACTTACAAAATGAGGATGTAACAGTAGAGTTAATTATTCGTCCAGTAAAAATACAGTAATCATATATAACATAAAGCGTACACTTATGTACTATCATTCGAGTAAGGAACAGTTGAACAACAACATCATGGTAGTAATTTACAACAACCAGTCAAAAAACCGAGGATTAAAAGAGGGAGCAGCTAGAGTAGTAAAATATAGAGTAAAGCTAAAAAAACAATCTCATCGTGTACGCGACAAGAAAAAATTAACCACAAACAATAAAGACTTTTTACAATCGCTAGGCTACCGACTACTATAAGTTCTATTTCTCCTACAGAAACTACTTTACTCTCTTTTCGTGTGCGTAATCAAGGTAACATCACTCTCTTTTTGTGTGAATTCACTTTACAATGCTACCGACTACCCCCCTAGGATAAAGCATATAAATTCTAATTCTCTACCAAAAACTACTTTAGTCTCTTTTTGTGTACAATCACGCTAACATCAAGGAGAAATATGTTCAACGTAACGGACAAAGTTATATTTGACAACAGAGTTGCTAGGCGGGAAGTAAGGAGCTATCATCCATATGCTGGCACGAAATATGAAAACAACGATGAAATTCGAGTTCCTGTACACAACCAAGAACATATATTTTTACCCTCTGAAGCTGATGTTCACATCGAAGGTGAAATAGTTAGATCAAGCGCAGATAATACACCATCAGCTACAGCCGTTCCCGATCAAAACTTTGCAGCAAATCTCTTCGATGAAATGCGTATTGAATTGAATGGGAAAGAGATTGAAAGAACACGACGTGTAGGCACAACTAGTGCTATAAAAACTTTCGCCTCTTATTCTAAAAATGAAATGTTAGCGCTGCAAAATGCAGGCTATTTTCTATCAATTTCTACACCACCAAACGAAGCTAATATTGCCCACGCAACTACAAAGCTGTTCCACGCAATTATCCCACTGAGTCTTCTTTGTGGATTATTTGAAGACTACAGGAAACCATTCATAAACTGTAAACTTGAATTTATCTTTATTCGTTCTAGAGATGACAAATGTGCACTGTTTTCAGCCAACGCGGAAGATACAGCTAAGGTCAAAATACGAAAAATGTATATAAAGCTACCAACTCTAATACTGTCCGACGAGGAAGAAGTTAAACGCATAAAGTTAATCCAAAAAAATCCTTCTATTCCTGTAGCATTTCGATCGTGGAGTTATCACGAGTTACCTACTATTCCAAATTCAACGAAAATTAATTGGACTGTTATGACTACGTCACAAATAGAAAAACCGAGAGTTTTTATGCTTGCTTTCCAAACCGATCGTAAGAAAATTAATGTTTCTTCTTCTCTGTTCGATCACTGTAATATTCGATCCGTTGGCGTATTCTTAAATTCAAACTTTTATCCCTATGAAAAGGCTGTAGCTAATTTTAACAATGGTGACTACAGTGAATTGTATGATATGTTCATCAAGTTTCGTAATGCGTACTATCAGCTTGATGATAATCGTTCCGAACCGAACATATCACGAAGTGAATTTCACTCGCATTGTCCTATTGTTGTTGTTAATTGCATGGAACAGGTTGAATCGATAAAATCTTCTTCTGTAGATGTTCGCGTTGAAATTGAAACGAACGAACCTATTCCAGCCAACACTACTCTGCATTGCATTATTATTCATGATCGCATAATAAATTATAAACCACTAACGAATGAAGTATTTTTCTTCCAATAATCTTGCGCGAGTTTTTCTTCCTTTTTTTTCCTTGCTAATAGTGTATATAAACGAGAGAGTGAAGATTCTCTGCTTCAGTTCTTCGATATCAAGCACACCATGAGTGCAAAACCCAGAGGAGTGATAGTTGACATTCAGAGGTTACCTACTGGAGGTTACGAGATAGCCTGTTTTAATATAGATTCGTCTACAAATGTGTTATCTACTGCTCTATTAGGTATGAGTGTACCTAATTTAGATTTCACGCTTACGTCGTTTTTCAATCTTCTCAGTGAACAACAATACCAATATCTGGTTGTGTGCAACTGTGTTAATGAGTTACGTCTATTAGCACTGCAAGAGTATCCTCGTACATGCATAATTGACTTGAACACTATAGAAGGTGTACCTGATTTAAGAACAATGCGTAACGAGTGTTTCCCTGTTGACTGTCCGCGCCATTTACCACATGTTGCAAGACATTCAGGCAGATGTGCTATGTTCAACGTTCACGCAGTTCATAGTTGGCTAAAATCGACAGATGGTGTGATGAGAATAGTGTGTTCAGTGATAAACAAATTTAAGAAAGAAGGTGTGAGCAGATTCAATAAATTTGAGTGGGCTTTCTTCCCTGAAAACATATTATCTATTTACGAACAACATCAGTTAAGTGCGCTCTGGCAGTATCTACCAGATCATCTGAAGGCGAACTTACACCAGGCTTGTCAGGATTCAGGAGCTAACAACAACGACATCGTCCGAGCTTGATATCAGCTACTAATACATCAATTATTAAGGTGAAAAAATAGATATAATACCATCCTTTTTTCCTTGGTTGTTTTTTTTCGGTTTTATTCTGCTTCTAACTTATTTATTTATTTTTTCTCCTCTGCAGGTGTCTCCTCATAGTGGGATCAACAACAACAACAACAACAACGACGTCTGAGCTTGATATTAGTTACTATTTCATCAATTATTAAGGTAAAGAAAAAAAAATAGTTTCCTTTTTTCTTTTTTTCTTTTTTTTTCTTGCTTGCTTTTTCTGTTTTATGCTGCTATCAACTAATTTTTCTTTCTTTTTTTCCCCTCTGCAGGACTCTCCTCTGGTGGCGGTAGAAGATTCAATCTCTGCAGATCTCTCCTCGTGGTTGCAGTTACAAATTCAATCAGAAGTTTATATTTTGAAAAACCTCTGTAGTTTCCTATTCAATAAACTTGATTGTAAAAAAAAATATGTTCTCTTTTTTTTCATTCTCCTACTCCTACTTTAGTTAAGAGTACAAGGAATAAAAGGAGAGGCTGCGCAGGATAGTTTGAAAGAAAATCAAACTTTTTGATCATCTAGTGTAGAGTTTTTATTTTTTTCGAAAAAGAAAAAAGATTAAATAAAGGTTTACAATGCACTTTAATATATAAATGATAGAAAATTAACTTACAGTACAATACTAGTTAGTACAATAGTATACAATGTACTTAAACAGCGAGTGTAATTCTATAAGATTCCTTTTTTTTCATAATTAAATAAATATAATAGTATGCAATGTACTTTAAAAGTATAAATACAGTACAATACATTGAATAAAAGAAACAGCGAGTGAAATGTTTATCTAGTTTGAAATTCTATAAGCTTATATTTTTTTTTCATTAATTACAGAATGAAACAAAAGTTTCTCTAAAATAAAAAATGATTAAAGTAATCATAGGAGCTTCTCCTCTTATTACTTAATATTCACCTTCAGAGAAAATTACATTATTTTACATACAGAGGGGTAAACTGATGACAAAGTGGAGGAGGTGTTCACAAAAAAAGCAAACCTACTTTGCAAGATAGCTATACATTAGATATACTTCTTTTCTCTGCAAGACTGTAATGTCCAAATGGTAATGTATTAATTTTGTTATCTGTGATGTACCTTTTGTCATCATTAGCTGTGAGTGCTAGTTTGTATTGACGAACCGTGAACACAGAATGAGAATTGGAAGTAATGCACACTTGTAGTTTGGTCACTTGTTCACCTTCATACAGACAACGTCTATACTGATCAATTGTAAGGTGATCGACAACATTTTTTTTGACACCCTTAGCTTTACATGTAGGTTTCTCTTTTTCACACAACTTAATAGCATACATCTTTGGTCTCAAACCTACAAATTCTTCAACAATACTTCCACCGTTTTCATCCTTCATCAAACCTATTTCACCTGAATTTTTTCTTTCAATTTGGAAAGGATTATTTTCATCATAATTTCCTGTATCAAACAAAACTGAATTTTCCTTCATAAACTCATATATATCAAATGAAAAATTGTATATTAAACTGTCGGTGTCAGTGTAGAGTAGTTGTGAGTTTGATTCTGTGTTTCTCAAAATAACGTTGTAGTGAAAATCGTTCATTTTCATTTTTGACAAATCTAAAATTGTAGCACCGAGGTAAACCGGTTGATTGTGATGAATTTGAAGTTTCTTCATTTCGATAACCATACACTGTTCGTCTACTATAATACGACGTTTGAAGTTTGCTCTTGAGATCAACGTACCAGCACCATAACGTCCCTTCCACTGTGTGACCCATCTGACGTCGCGCAGCTTCCTTACGTTCATTAATGAACGACCAAAAATTTCGTTATTCATTAATTTATAGAAACTTTTCTCGAACTCATTTTTTGCTAACTTTCGTTTCTCTGTGTTCAAATCAATGTAGCATTTTAACCATGCGCTCTGATTAAACTGAATCGCTCTGTAAATGTGAGCTACTTTCATACCTAATTCTACACACTGTTTTAATAGCCTATAATGAAGAACATACCGTTCCTTGTTGTAAAGAGTGCTCATTAGTTTCGTAGATTTTTCAGGACACAATGGATAATCGGCATGTTTATCATGAAGTTCTAGCGGGTAGATTAAATCAACTTCTACCATAAACCCAACATCTGCTTCATCTCCTACATTCATAATGTCTAAATTCTCAACGTTTTCGACCCATTGAAAGCCGCCCGTTGGAAGAAACTGTTGCATAGCGAATCCATACAAATTGTTCACGTCAAAGTACATTATGTATGATTCCGGTTTGGACTCATCGTATGTTAACATGTACTTGTTATTTGCTACTGCATGCCGCGTAACGCATTGCACATTACCACCGCGTATGGAGCGTTCGAAAAACTGCAGCATGTCGATATCCTGAAGTAATTCTAGCTGGACAGCTGTTATTTTCTTCATAGCACTCCATGCCATAGACGGTACCGTGTAGAAATGAGCGGCATCAATACCATATGTCTCTTTTCCACTCAATCTAAAGTTTTCAAATACATCGGCCAAGAGTAAAGTATCGATTTTCAAGTAAAGATCAGAATATTCACCCAACGATTTACAGTTAAACTTATTCCAAATAAGCTGAGCAAACGCGTAGTTTTCTTCCGAAACAGTTTCACCCTTTAAAGAGGTAAAGAATGAACTCCTTGACGGTAAACTAGTGTCGTCTAACACCTCCATACTAGTAACATATTCGTATGGAAATATCCCTTTCCGAGAAGCGAGTTTAAACTGTAAATCATCGGTGAAATACCGTCTCGTTACAAGCTTTGACTCGTCACTAAGTAATAGCGACATTTTGTCCAGCGAAAAAGGAATAAAGTTGTAAGTGTCTATAAATCTTAGTTCAACACACTGTCTTTGGTTATAACGTATAAAGTTTGAAAATCCTTTGTATCGTTCCATGTTCACTGCTAATAGTTTAATGTTCGTTCTGTGATTTGTCACAACATCTCCTCCCTTCCTATGCAGTTCTCTAATTATGAAATGACCATCATAGGCTGTCAAATTATGGAATGCTACCGGCAAGATAGAAATTTTACGATACTGTAAGTTACACAATTGATGTGCTGATCCCCTGTAAACACCCGTTAAATGACAATGATCGCGAACTTTAATTTCATTATCTGCAATTTCCTTCTCACATATGTGACATAATGTAGACGAAAGAAATTCATTTTCTTGCTCAACAGTTAATGCTAACATTGGTTTCGTATCAAAATAATAGGGCGCAAGCGTGTCCACCAAGTTATACATCTCATCTACGAACCATTTTACACAATCACTACCTCGATAGAGTTTGAAAGAGCACAAATCTCTGTCAAAACTACAGTGTAAATAATATGCTACGCTGTATGGCACATGTTCGTGAATTGGAGTTGAATGTGAGGTGTCATCACTTGGAAAACAAGTAGACACAGGTTTCAGTATGCATTCTGTGTCAGCATACACAATAAAAGGCACTGGCTCTTTAACCTTATACTCGGTAAAGTACACTAGCCGTTCGCTATCCGAAGGCATTATACTTTTGCCCACCGGAAATTGTATACAGTTATTAGTATGCAAAGCTAATTTTTCCTTATTAGAAAAGTAAGACAAAACACCGTCTGCAAATATAAATTCTATTATGGTTCTTCGTAAGAGATGAGCGCACAAGACGTGGAAGATTCTTAATCAAACAAAAGTGATACTTCTCACTGTCGCCAATCTGAAGCATTAGAAGATCTACGATCTTTTCACACGTTTTATGTGAAATGTACAAAGGTACAAGAGTAAACTCTTTTTTGTCATCATTCCGTCCTATGCACACCCAGTTGTTCTCGTCATACTGCGCTCCGAATACATTCACGGAGATTTCGTTTTGATCTTCAAATTTTCTCATGTATCTCATTTCCATCGGGATTGGTATGTCTTTTAAATTTAAAATTGCATTATAATGTGGATAAGAAGAAATGCGATCTACATGATGTTTAGCTGGAACTAAGCCAGCAACTACACTCCACGCAAAGCAAGCATCTCGTGTGTTCCGCAGATTAATAACTGCTTTCTTGTTTCGAATTGCTGTAGGCAACGTTAGACTAGTTGGCGACTTGCCCACGTGAAAACCTACATTTTTATTAATGTTTATCCGCAATTCGCGAATTCGTAGCAGAGACCATCCCGAATCACGAGCCTCGAACTCTGATAATTTTTTCAGAATCGGTCTCGTTACATGTTCGTTGTACCATTCTCTTAAATTAGTACCTTCAGTAATTTCAGCGTTCCTTGAATGAAAATAATTGTTATCGATTTTATCGTGAAGGACATGTTGTGTGCAGAGAACGGTATTTACTTTTAATGCTTGTGTCTTGAGTGCTTCCTTCACGTATTTATTAAACCACACGTAAGATTTATCTAGGAACTCTTCGGGGAGTAAGAAATCATCGTTAACATTTACCACCGCTAGTGTGTACACTCTGCGCCGAAAAGCTTCCTCGATTTGTTTACACTGGAAAGCAGACAAATCTTCTATCTGAAAAGTTAGTCCATTAACAGCGCGAGCGTGAAAATAAATTTCTAACATCTGATTACGCATTTCCTCTAGCTCGTTAAGATTTTCAATCAGCTTGAACTGAGCTTCTTCTCGCTCGTCGCTAGGTTCGAACCGATATGAAATTAGTATTGATCCATTTACCTCCCTCATAAACGCGCGAATGCGTTCAAACGCTCTATCAAAATGAGTTTGCATTCTACCCGCATCTTCATCTGTCTGTAAATTAATGTCTAGTTTCCTACGTTTGCTGCTCGAAGGATACTCCATGACTACAAAAAAAAAAATTACGATTTGGTGCTAAATTTTTCAGCAATCTCAAGACAAGTCCAGCAGTTGCTGTAGCAACGACTTATCAAGAATGTACAATCCGTCATTACACAGTATAACCATCGAGCTAGGTCACTACCTTCTGCATCGCGTGAACAGTGTACAGCTTCGCTAGGAAACTCCTCCTGAAGCTTCCCTAGCAATGTATTACGGTAATAGGAAATGTTATTTGAATTTTGTGACGAAAAGGAAAATTCAATTTTATAAATTTCTTCGAATGTATTATAGCCAAGAAATAGTAGAAAATGTTCATTACTTGAAAGTTCACTCAAAAGAAATCGCACTACAGCAGCTGTCACTTCCTGCTGGCTTTCATAAGCTTTACTCAGGTTCGTCACATATACTGTATAATTAAAAAGAGAACCCCCTCTGTTCCATAGTTCAATACAATTAGCACTCACTTCTTGTTCTTGTTGTGCGCTCAGTTGTCCCGCTTCATCTTCAACAGGCTGTGAAGTAGCGACCACATCCTCCTCTCGATGTACTTGCAGACGACGACTCTGTATGCTTGGATATGCTTGATGTTCAGTTCCTGGTTTAATCTCAACTTTCTTCCACTTCATCATATTACCACCTCGGACCTGAAAAGAAACACCACATACTATTTTCAATTAACAAAACAATTATGCGAATACGGCGAAAAAAAATTACATTAAGAACGAAAATACTCTCTGCATACTTACTTAGTTAAAATAGATGTCGTAACTGATGACATTCTACTGTAGGAAGCACACTTGATGGTAGCCCCTCTCCATGCCTCTGTACATCATTTTCAAGTTGTTTTTTAAAGAATTTATTTCTTCTATTTCTTCTGCTGTAAGTTTTGAGAATTGCGCCGGCAGGAAAACACTCACAGTCTCCTCATCTTCCCCTTCTATATCAACGATTATTTTCCTCCCAAATCTTGTTTCTACCGCTCTCAGCGCTTTAACCTCAAATGGATGGTTAAGTTGCAACTCACTTAACTTTCTATTATGAAATTGTGGTGCCTTGGCAATTTTGTTTAATTTCATTAACATATCCATTTTGTTGAAACTGCTATATCTTTTTTAAAATTAACAAACTAAATAAACTTACACTTACTGAAGAGGAAAGAAAAGTAGTAGTAGTAGAGAACTCTTCCCACTAGATGATAGTTTTCATGTTGTGCTCTGCTCCTTAAATACTCCCTGCCACCACCTTCACTCCTCACCAGTAGGCTGGACTTGTCACTAGTTCACCTTCACTCAAAATTACAACCTACAATAAACATCCTGTTCGTGACAGAGATAACCTTCAACAAGTTAGAAAGCGGATCTTGCCTAGTAACAGCTGCACTGTAGCACTCCTTAGTGTTTCCCCCTCACCCCTCTAGTAAGAGAGGAGTGAGGGATCATTTTTTTTACATAAACTAACATCCTGTTCAGCTTTCACCAGCAAGTGACCTATTAAAGCAAATCCAGTTGCCACATAGTTACTGTACCTTGCCCACAAGAGTAACCTTTCAAGAAAATTAATTACCTCTTACATAAAGACCTCTGAGTGTGTTGTCCTCATTCTACATGTGGTTGACCCCCTTAGCCAGTGAAAGCTACTCCAGCAAAATCCAGTCACAGCACCTTGCCCCCCCACACCTTTCAAGAATTAATTACCTCTCACATTAAGACCTTGCAGTATGTGTAGTTAACATTCCACACACGCCTTGCCAAGTGAGAGGCCCCTTCAGGGAGTGAAGCGCACGGGGCATGCGCAGTGGCTGCCGCTGGTCCAGAATTCTTCTATCGAAAATCTGGTCCAGCTTTCTTCTAGATACTCTACTGTAAATACTTTCAGAATGTACATAGTGTATAGAAACAGAAACTCTCTCGAGATTAATCATCTACTTTGCTTCAAGACAATTTTATGTTTTATTCCTGTACATACTGAAGAATTCTGTGTGAAGCAAATAAATAAGTTATGTTCTTGTAAACCTTATCTCGTTTACAACACAACACATTGGCGACGAGGTAAAAAAAACTACGTGCCATCTGCCACCAACACATTGGCGACGAAGTCAAACAGTGGTCAGTGTGTCGCCCACTCATTCGAAACGAGGTACAAAACTGATTAAATTCTGTGGTCAACTCATTCGCGACAGGGCAACAAACTCCTACAGGATATCATCCACTCATTGGCACAGTGACACTATACTCCGTAACTATCACCACTCCACATTGGAACCTGTACGGCCTCTACCAGCAGTTAGCCTTTTCTACAGTGCAACTATTAGCCTCCGTCGAACTACGGACAGTCAGCCGACATTCCAAGGCTCTCTCTCGCTCGCAGCATCTGTTCGGCCCGCTTCAGCTTGCTTGCTCTCTCACACACTCCCAGCTGTTCCGGTGAAGGTCTCGCCTACAGCCAGCTTAGTACACGCTGCTAGACTAGTTCTTTTCTCTCACGCATCTCAACATGGCTACAGCCGAACAGCTAGCTGCCGTATTGCAAGCTCTACAGCAGCAACAACAGCAATTCATGCAGCAACAACAAGCCGCATTGCTCACAGCTATGCAAACTCTTTCTGTTTCTACACAGCCCTCAGCAATTCCTCCGTTCTCTGCTTTTGATCCGGATAAGGAAGAATGGTCAGTCTATTTCGCCCGCCTACAGCAACATTTCATATGCCATTCCGTCACGGATGACAAGCGCCAACGTGCACTATTTCTCAGTTCGGTTGGCAATGCTACGTGCGAATTACTACAAAAATTAAGTCCAGAGGAGCAACTCTCTGAAGTGCCGTTCGCACAGCTCTTGGCCCGTATCACTGAACACTATGCTAAAACCCCGCACATAGTGGCCGCTCGCTACAAATTTTTTCAGAGCAGGAGCCAACTGCATCAGACTCGTGCTGAATGGATAGCGGAATTGGCGAGGTCTAGCTAAACCCTGCCAGTTGATATGTTCCAAGGACGGTTGTGGTACGCCCTATACCGATTCCCTCATTCGGGATATGGTCATTCTGCATACTCCTGAGGACAAAGTTCGTTTTGACGCTGTCAAGAAGAGTAACCCTTCTTTAGAAGACGTCCAGCGTATTGCTACGGTATACGAACTTACTACCAAGACTGCGGCAGAAATAGCTTCTAAACACGAAGTCGCTCAAGTCTCTACTCCAGCCCGCCAGTCCTCTGCTACCTTCAACCGCGCAGCCAAGTCGCTCTCTACCAAGCATTCTCGCCCGGTTCCCTCTCGTTCTTCTCCAAGGAAGCCCACTTCTAAGAGTAAGTCGCAACTTCTGCCTTCCTGCAGAGGATGTTTCAAACATCATGAACGTCGTGCCTGTCGTTTTTTCAAAGCCACTTGTGAACGATGTAATAAAGTAGGACACATCACGACTGTATGTCAGAGTTCGCTCCGCCCTGCTAAGACTCCTGCAGCGCGCTCGAAGCATATACAGCCCCGACAGGACATGGAAGTTGATCAGATAAATCTTATTCTTCCCACCAAGAATTCTCACAAGATCATCGTTCCTCTATCATTCTCTGATCGCTCTGTCGATTTTCAGTTAGACACTGGATCACCTGTCTCTATCATTAACCTGGCTACATATCACGACTTAGGTTCACCTTCATGCTCTCCAGCTGACATCCAGCTTGTTACATTTAACAAACGGAAGATTGACATTAAAGGCCAAATCACGCTTCCAGCCAGTTATAAAGGAATTCGGAAGGTCATTCCACTACTCGTAGTCAACAACTACACCGCATCGAACATTATGGGCATGGATCTCTTTAATTTATTCGGCTTCCAGATTCATGACAATATCAACGTGGTATCTACTTTGCAACCTACTTCTGATATTAGGTCTCTCCTCGAGCAGTTTCCTGAAGTCTTCGACTCTACGCTCGGAACCACCAAATACTATACAGCTCACATACAGCTGAAATCAGGAGCTAAGCCGCGCTTTTTCAAAGCACGTCCAGTACCCCTGGCACTTCAAGACCAGGTCACTAAGGAGTTAGAAAGATGGGTAGAAGCTGGAATAGTGGTATCAGTCAATTCCAGTCAATGGGCCACTCCACTAGTTGTAATTAAGAAACCTGATGACAATGTACTACTTTGTGGTGATTTCCGATCTACGATCAACACACAAATCGACACAGATATATTTCCAATTCCCCGTCCAGAGGACTTATTCCGTCGTCTAGCTGGTGGACAATTCTTCTCTAGAGTGGATCTTAAAGAAGCCTATCTACAGCTACTTTTAGACGAAGAATCCAAGCAATTTCTCACACTCAACACTCCTATCGGACTGCTCCAGCTCCAGCGCCTCCCGTTCGGCGTCTCTTCCTCAGCGGCTATTTTTCAGTGTTATTTAGCTCAACTCACCGCCTCCATTCCCGGTTGTGCTAACTACCTTGATGATATTATTGTGACCGGCGCAGATCATCAAGAACATCTCCATAATCTGCGCCTTCTTCTCACGAAGTTGAAAGACAATGGCCTACGAGCGAATCTCGCTAAATGCACTTTCTTTCAGCCGCAAGTTCACTACCTGGGACACATCCTCGATAAAAACGGCATTCAACCTAGTGAACGGAATGTCTCGGCGATTGTAAACATGCCTGTACCACAGAACATCAAGCAGCTCCAATCCTTCCTAGGCAAAGCGAACTACTATAACAAGTTCACTCCCCGCTTCGCTTCAGTTGCAGCTCCATTAAACGCCTTACGCAAAAAATGTGTTAAATTTCAATGGTCTCCGCAATGCCAACAGGCCTGGCAAACGATCAACAAAGCCCTTGTTCAAGCTGTTCAACTCACTCATTTTCAGCCTGGCAAGCTCATCACGCTAGCTACTGACGCATCAGATTACGGCGTCGGTGCCGTTCTCTCCCAGAAGGATCGTTACGGACAAGAACGCCCCATCGCCTTTGCTTCGAAGACACTTAATGAGCATCAACGTCGGTACTCCCAGATAGAAAAAGAAGCTTTAGCAATCATCTTTGGTATTCGCCGTTACAATGAATATCTCTACGGCAACCATTTCCTGATCATTACTGATCACAAGCCTCTAGTACACTTATTCCATCCTGGTAATAAGATCACTGAGCATTCCCTCAGAAAGCTTCAAAGATGGTCCATGTTCCTTTCTGATTATTCCTATCAGATCGCCTATCGTGCCACATCCCAGCATTGTAATGCTGATGCCCTCTCTCGCTTACCAGTCGGTCCTGATACCGCCTTCGATTCTCAAGAATCAACAGGTTATTTTCCCAATTAAAGATGATTGAATAAAACATAATATATAACAAATACACCTTAAATAACACTAATTTCCTAAAATAATAACCAAGTTCAAACGAAATCTAGAGACCGTTTTTTATGCATATTTACAGAACCTTAACCCATTAACGCAATGCCTTATATAATATTGTATATTTTCAAATCCTTCGGGTTTAATCTACTAATCATTGTTTTATTCTCTTTGACGTACATCTGGCAACTCAGCCTGATCGATATATTATGTTATAGTTCTCAACTGGCTGCATAATTGCATTGTGAGTTGGAGTGTGCCTCTGTGAGGATCAACAATGGATGCGTGCTTCAAGTAAGTAATTGTTGATAATCTATTCTATTCTATTCTGTTCTATTCTCTTCTATTATATTCTATTCTATTTTATAATTGGATACTTAACAGTAGAAAGGTGCAAAGTGCCAAATTTATGAACAGACGTTATAACAAAAAAAACTGCCCATTGTGCAGTGTCCGAATGTCTTCAGTTAGACATAGAACTCGAAGACACCGTATCCACCTTTCCTATTGACGCTACCTGCATTGCTAAAGCTACGGATAAGGACAGTACACTTGCTACGGTCCGTACTTACATCCGCAATGGTTGGCCCCTTCAGAACAAACTTCCTGCCCACCTTGCGCCTTATCATCGTATTCAGCATCGTCTTACGACTCGTGCCGGAGTTATACTCCTTGAACCCGGCACCACCTTCCGAGTGGTTATCCCACCTAGTCTACAGGCACAAGTGCTCGACTTGTTACACCAAAGTCATTGGGGTATATCCCGTACTAAGCAACTGGCACGTCAACACTGCTACTGGCCTGGTATTGATGCCGCCATCGAAAAGCTCATCCGCCATTGTGAACAATGTCAAATTAATCAGAATGCCCCGTCTTCTGATCTAGCTTCATGGCCTCCTGCTACTTCTCCATGGGAACGAGTTCACATCGATTTCGCAGGTCCTTTCCTCAATTCCATGTGGCTCATCGTCATAGATTCTCTATCGAACTTTCCCTATGTAGTGGATATGCATTCGACTACTACTACAGAAGCTACCATTCGTGCTCTTCAGAAAATATTTACAACTGAAGGCTTACCTCAAGTCCTAATTTCTGACAATGGACCGCAATTTACAGCTACTGCTTTTAAGAACTTCTGTACATATAATGGCATTCGCCATATTCTAGCACCGCCTTTTCACCTTCAATCTAATGGTGAAGCTGAACGCTTTGTACAAACTTTTAGGAAAAGTATGAAAAAAAGCTAGACCAAGCATTGTTACAACTCTTAAGCAACTACAGAAGTCTGCCCGGCGCTGATAATGTCACTCCCGCACAAAAGCTCCATGGACGACCTCACAGAACTTTACTTTCTCTGTTGCAGCCTCTTCCGGCCCAGCCTAAGACCTCGCCAACAAAGTTCACCGTCAACGACAGGGCCTACATAAGGACATTCAAGTCAAACCCGCTCTGGTTACCTGGTGTCATCCGCAAATCTTTGGGCCATCGTCTCTACGAGATTCGGACTGCTGAGAAACGAATTTGCCGCCACCAGGACCAGATACGCGTGCGCTACCGTCCATATCCGGCTATTGATTCTCTTGTTAAGCCAGATAAATCTATTGCTGAACGAGCTTTAGACCATTTAATAACTATGGGTTCCTTTCAGGACGATGCGGCGCCACTCCGCCCAGTCACAGCTCCGGACAATACAACAGAGACGTCAGAAGCTCCTGCCCAGCATCGTAGCCGCCGCCAGCGCCGCCGCCGCTTCACGCCGTATCGGCGTATTTAGGAGGGGAGGGTGTTGTATGTCCTCCGCTCTCTTCGCTCAGCGCCAGCCAGCCGCACGCACGCAAGCGTGGATCATTCGAGACTCGACGCGCAGTCTTCAGTGCGCGTGTCTGTTACGTCGTGTGCAGTATATAAGGAGCTCCCTGTCTGTTACTCATGAAGATTCTCCCCAGTGTCCTGCTCCAGAATACACTGAACGTCGAACACGGAGGCTACTCCTCTTAAAAATGTGTCTCGACCAGGTGGACGGAATTCTGGTAGTATGAGGTTTCACCTCAGGTCACTACTCCACTTTCCCGTTCCTTCATCCATGTCGAGCCCCGATGTTGTATGCCACACATCCCCAAGCTCACTCAAGCTCCGACACACACATTAGATTCTCTAATTGTGGACATAGCTTTCATTTAGTACAAGCTTATGAACTCAGACACTTCAAGTTAGAAGAAAATCTCTTAGCTAATCTATGCTAGTGACAATGATAGTTTTCAACTATCACGAACTATATCTTTCCCAAGAACTATCTTTTCAAGATAGCAGTGAGTGTAAATACATTCAGAGTGTACATAGTGTATAGAAACAGAAACACTCTCAAGATTAATCATCTACTTTGCTTCAAGACAATTTTATGTTTTATTCCTGTACATACTGAAGAATTCTGTGTGAAGCAAATAAATAAGTTGTGTTCTTGTAAACCTTATCTTGTTTAGAACACAACACTCACCATGCTTTTAAATTCGTGGTTGTTCCTCGGGTAGAAAAATTTGAGGAATAAATAATAGAGAACGAAAATAACATTATTACCGACCAAGGAACCACTTATAAAGCACAAAGATGCTTGGTGTCTAAAGGGGGTGCAAAATCCATGTCTAAGGCCCCACAGAATGGTACATGTCGCGAGTAAAATAGAACCATGGTATGTGTCATGTTGGGGTATTAATCAGAAGTAGCGAAGACTCACGGTGTTCCACAAAAGATGGTACTACTCACAAGTATTGCAATACGTACAAGTAACGCAGACCTAAGGTGTGTCTCACACTATGGCCCAACTCAGAGTCAACGCAAACCTAGAAGGTTCCCCACCTAGGTGTACTAAACACGGGCGCCGGTATTCCCGTGATGTTCCTCACATAGTGGGTACTATTCACAGGCAACGCAGACCCACGGTGCTGCACATATAGTGGTACAACTCATAGGCTACGCCCAGACCCGCGGTGGTGCACACATGGGTACGACGCACGGGTACTGGAATCCACTAGGCCAGGCTTTTTACTGCAACGAATCACAAACATATTTCGTACCATGTTAGTGATACTACTCGCAAGTACATGCAACCCATGGTGTTCCCCGCACGATGGTACGAATCAAGAGTAGTTTCATGGTTCTAATGCATTCATCCCTTGGTCGCCCCTTTTAGTCGCCTCGCACGACAGGCAGGGGATACCGTGGGTGTATTATTCGTCAGCCTCCCCCACCCACAGGGGGTGTGTGTTTGGTCCGCGAGAGGTATTTTATTTCCCTCAAGTCCGCCGGCAAGCCGGTTAGGACCCCCCTATCCGCCACCTGGGACGCGCCACGTGGGAGTATCACCTCTCCCCCTGCTACGCCTGCGTAGCAGGTTCGTGGCGCTTAGATGGCAGAAATCATCTAGTAGCATCTGGTAATCGTCGCAGATGTGCTGGAATTAACTGTTTCAGCACTGTACGTACCCAGTGCTTGAAATGCAACCTTGAACTCTGCATTCCTTGCTTTGTTCCTTACCATACAGTTGAATAACGCTAAGAAAAGATAACCAAATCGGTAAACGGTGATAGAGTGATGAACAAATGCTTTTTCTTATGGCTGCCACGTTTTTCATTTCATGGTTTGTTGTACCCATATATTTTACACAAGTGTTTTTGTACATTATATGTTGAATTTGTAGAATGTGCTTGTCGCCTATTAAAATAATAATACATTTACAAAGATATTAATGATAAAATGAAATGCTCCCACTCCCGCCTAGCGTGATCATACGGACACGGTCCCTCACGGGGAAACTACTGGGCGGAAATGCGTAAAACTTCATATACATACTCTAGACACAATCAGAAGCAACATGTATAACAAGCAAATAAAAATTCTTTTAAAAAATCCGGCGTTAACGGGTTAAATAAATTTAATTAAGGTAAATCTCCTTAAATAATTGACATTATTAAACTACATGTAGTATCTTTTACATATTAACATACCTTACAGATAGGGCTTTACATTCATGAGGTCAATAGGGCATGTCTGATTTTAGACGGGGGTGAGTGAAAAATGTCCACTGATGCACCCACCTCATTCAGTGAAGTTAGTGCCCTCACAAGCCATGAGTTAGCCCGAGCCACAGTTCTCACTTTAGGCAGATGAAAAATATACCTTTGCCTAGTATTGCGACGAGGAACATGTAATGGAATCAGGTCCAGTAACGTTGAGCAATCCACTCTGTTCGTCAGACACTTATGAAGAAAGAAAGCATTGGCACATCTGCGGCGTGAGTGCAATGTCCTGTCGCGAACTTACAAGCTAGGTATTTCACAAAAGTAGTTGCACGATCAGGGAAACAAATTAAATAAATCAGAACTCATTTTCCCAAGGAAGATCGTAGCAAGCGTGGAAGCAACTAGGCTAAACAGAGGTCAAGTGGATAGAAAGAGAAATAATACTTACTGACTAAAATCATAATTCATTTTCGGATTACACCAAACTTTATTGAGAGAAGGTTAAGTAATAGTAACTAAATTTCAATTTCAGTCAGGCAAATAAAAGGGATAAAATTAATAGGTGGTAATTAAAGCTTAACCTCAAATCAAGAGAGGAAAGTAAAAAGAAATTAAATTAATAAATCGTAATTAAAGATAAATTTCAAATTCAATGGAGTAAAATAGAAAGGAATTAAATTAATTATACAACCTTCAGGTTCTTTAAAATTAAAAACATGGAAACCAATTAAAATGAAAATAATCTGAGCTCACAAACCAGTACTTTCAAGAAATCTTCAGAGAGGGTAAACTAGGAATAGGAAACAACCCAAAGAAATGAACCCAAGAATGGGGTACTTAATTGATCACTTTTCCCAAACCAGGTTTTCACACAACAAAATATTTCAGAGTGAAAAATGTTCCTTAATGACCACTTCAACTGCAGAACCGGAGCAGTAACATATGAAATCCACAATAAATAGATTCCACCAAAAACATTAGGAAGAAGAAAACAAATAAAATATTTAAGTGATCCACAGTTAGAACAAGTCGTCAAGGTCCAAAATTATCCGCATTAAAATTTTAGTAAATCACAACAGCCAAGCATACGGAGAAATAGAGACGCATTACAGAATCACGTCTCATCCCAAGAGCCGAAATCAACAATCTCACTCGAAAAACGCCCGTCAGCTGTCTGCACATAACAAAGGACAGAGACGGCAAATGTCAAAATAACAGGGGCAACGCCCACACAATGTAAACACTGTTGTCATGGCGACGGGGTCACATGACGAAGGACCACAAAATGGCTACCCACCCAGAAAGAAAAAAACACACAGCCGAATGGTGACAAGAAACAATTTCCAACTCTTAATGACTTCCCTGATGGGGATTTTCAGATTATAAGGAATTAACACGTTGAACAACATTACAACCAGTTACACCAAGCCCCAAATAATTGATAATTAATTTACAATTAAAAAGATCTAAATTACAGTCTTTCATTGATAACGGCAGAATACTTTTCTTGTGCACAAATATGATTTAGACAGCAAAATATTATCCTTTGAAGTACTTCATTAAGCCAAACGAATTTAACTTGGGTTTATCTGGTTCCCTTCTCACATCGTTAGATTTCCTGGTAACAAAAGTGGACGCTTACTTACAGATTGTACTAAGGTCGTAGAGAAAAAAAAATTAATAAAAGGAAATAGAACGGCGATAAGGACATCGCCCCTTGGCAATGCGATCACCCAGGGTCAATTACAACCCACATCCTTTCTTCTTTCTTCACTTAAAACCGGTCAAAATCCAACAGTAATCACAGAAGCAGCTCCGTCGTGTCTTCACTTTTCAAAAACAAAACCAGTCGCCTATTATCGTGCGTGCAAGGAGTAAAAGTGAGTCTAGTTCCGTGGTTGCTCCTAGGTGGCAGCACAGACTCCACAGCATGCCTACCGAAAGCCGGCGCTACAGTGGCGGACAGCGTAACTATTATCTCAAGACATAAGACACTCCTAGATCAATTTCCATGAGTCGAAATAATTATTAAATTTATCCTTGATCAAAAGGCAACTTGACAAGTCTCCAGGCACACCACAATACGCGTCCGAATTCCGTGACAGTTCCTCCTCCCCCGAAAGACTAACATGGGGTAGGACGAAACGAAGATGATCGGAGATAAAGGAGCACTTCAAATATACATGCAATAAAATTTCTTACTTGACGTTTCTAGGAGAAGTGAGGTTACCGGTTAGAACAAGATCCTTGAGCTTACATGATAAGCTGATAACTCAACAGGCAGTTGAAGCAGATCAACGTGCGTCGAAGTCCATAATTAGTTTTGTAGAACAACTTCACATCACTCCATACGATAATGATCTGTTAACACAGAAACAGTTTATTTTGAAGAAGTAATACACCAACCGTTATAGTCACTTCTGATATTTGCACGAGGTTTCATACTAAATTCCCGACGGCAAGAACCAGGTTTCAACAAACTTTAAACAATACTAAGAAATTAATTTTTCTAAATGAAAATTTGGGGCTTTTACTATAGAGAAAGGCACGATTCACATTTTTAAAAAACATTTACATACACCCAGGAAGAAATAGTAAACAAGTAACCCAAGAAATTAGTGCATAAAAATCATTTAACCAAAGGGAAACAAGAAGCATCATGGCCATCGCTACATCATCAGGCATCCAACCACTCCACGAAAGTTACCAACAGAAGAAACAAAGAGATACAAAATAAACCCCAAAGAAGGACCCCAAGAAAGGAGTTACATAGAAAACCAAGAAAAAATTACCCCAGAAAATAATACATAGACCAAGGACAGGTCTCAAACAAATTCAATTAAATAGAAAACAAAGAAAGTTAAAATATACTTTGAGCATAATAGCACAAGCACTACCCATCAGTGAGTTAAATGGTCAATATTTCAAAATCTTCGTTGTAAAACCAAAACTACAGAATCATTTCAAAACTAGGATCAACATCTCACGGATTCAAGGCATCACAAACAGGAAGGGAAAGGAGAAAAGGATACAACTCAACCAATAGAAGAAAAACACAGAAAGCACAGAATTCAGATCAATGCCAATTCCATGACTATCAGATAAACCATTTTCAAGCAAGAGTAGCTCTGAGCCGATCGGTTGGAGATCTTTTTCAAATCAAGATGGTAGGGCTGCGCATAGTCGGTCCTCGACAACAGATCACCCAAGAAATACCAAGCAAGAATAGTTTACAGATCAACAGCAAACACTCCTCTGAGCATAATAAAGAACATGGAATTAACAGGACAGAAACGGAGCTTAAAAAAAAATCAGGAGGGAATACAATCCGGAATCTAATAACCAACCTATTATATGGCATCACTAAATAATTCATCCCACAATGGCACATCCAATCAAATCAAAAGGCAAAGGTGAGACCTCAGATTAGATAACCAAGAAGGAAGATAAGGAGCGATGCCCTACACAACGCACACTACCGGATGTCCCTTACAGAACCACTGGGGAAAAGAAAACGCCATAGAGTGGCACATAACATAAATAGAACCATGTAGTAAAAAAAAGCAAACTCAAAATTACGTCGGATTAGCAGGTAACGCAGAGAAACGTGAGATGAAGCAACCAAGTACACGATACCAAGAAGAAATAAATAGCAAGACAAGTTAATTCACTATGAGTTGCAGATACACCTCTTAATTCCTCCCAAAATCTACTGAGACACAGAGGTACAATTGAAAGAAACACACTCCCATACCAAAGTGCCATAGCTACTAAATACTTGACACGATACCCATAGGAACGACCACAGACAAGACACATGGGTTAACTCATTAGAGTTTAAAAGGTAAACATCTTCCACACCATGATCTTCAGCCATAATTCCATCTCAATAAACATTAAATTAGAATTACTCCACCAAAACATCATAAATCAATGCCCTTAGGCATACCGATTAGGTCCAAGAAGATACATGCTTCGGAAAAGATCCCATTAGCAAACCAAAATAACACTAACAACCAGTAGATAGGTAAATTACATAACACCAGCAGTGATCTGCAACTCAAGAATGAAAACAAACCCTAGATACCACTAAGGTTGAAAGTTAAGGAAATTCAACAACCATACTCAAGTAGTGCACAACCCAATTCCATTACACCAGAAGTAGATATTAGAATTCCAATATAGTTTCCACCCAAGTAAGCAATGTAAATACATTTACCAAACAAAAAAGATCAGGGAACGTTTCACACTTAGAACAAACCCAAAAGTGGTTCACAAGGCTAACCAAGGAGAGAACACAAGGTCATTGAGCTATAGATAAGTACAAGGTATCATTATGTAGGAAATGAGGCTCGATTAAGACACAGAGTCCATGCACTAGGCAAACGAAACATTATCTCCATCACTAACCAACCATACAACATCTAAGCCAATAACCACTCCAAAATAAACGACATAGGACATCACTCGAATCACTACCAATCCCACACACTCACACCCACACAATGAAAAGATGACAGATGGAAATCTTTCACACAGTAAACACACACGATTCATATCACCACAACTACTCTTCAGGATAGCAATGAACAAGTCACATCGCGATAAATTAATCTGGTGTTCAACATTCAATGCGGAAACAACCAGGACATGATTCCTTAGGTTAAATTACCCACTTAATGGATAGAAACTATCTGAGAAGTACAATTAGCAAGGTAAACACCATAAATTACTAAAATGGTAAGTCAGAAGTACACCACACAAGCATCAGTTTTCAAATAAATAATGATGATAATTTGGGAAATAACACAAGAACACTAAAACAGAAAAGATTACCAAAATTTCACAAGTAACAAGTTCCCAATCAGAAAATCATCAATAAGTTACCAAATGAACCATCCGAAAATACTTACACAAGGCAAATAATAAATTCACTCACCAATCATTAGTATGCAAAACAACTTCAACAGAGGGTGTTAATTCTCCACCCGCGTTACACTTAACAAAAGGTTTCAACAAGAAAAATTACCAGTTAACCAGGTTTAATTTGAGAAAGGTGAACACGCCTAATACGTTTAACAATTGGATCACTGACTAAGACGGATACCGGAGTTAGAAACTGCAACAAGGTACAGGGCCCTTGATACCTGGGGGCAAGTTTAGCAGAAAACTTATGGACAGCCTTGCTGATGGGGTAACACTTTACATAGACCTGATCACCAACTTTCAATTCTGATGACCTTCTGTCTTTATCATACCTACTTTTAACCTTTTCGTAGGACACAGCCAAATTTTTCTTCGCCTCATCCCAAATTTTTTGGACATCTTTAGGTTTAGAGAATTCAGGCAACAGATCTTCAATAGACAACAGATTAGACATAGGAGAATATGGAGTATAACAGAACATAAGATCCATAGGTGTCTTCCGGTGAGATTCATGAGTAGCACAGTTGAAGGCGTGGGCCAGCCAATGCAAACAAGAATCCCATTTGCATTGGTTGTCGTGATGATATGCAATCAGAGCAGATCTTAAATTTCTATTTACCGGGCGAGTTGGCCGTGCGTGTAGAGGCGCGCGGCTGTGAGCTTGCATCCGGGAGATAGTAGGTTCGAATCCCACTATCGGCAGCCCTGAAAATGGTTTTCCGTGGTTTCCCATTTTCACACCAGGCAAATGCTGGGGCTGTACCTCAATTAAGGCCACGGCCGCTTCCTTCCAACTCCTAGGCCTTTCCTATCCCATCGTCGGCATAAGACCTATCTGTGTCGGTGCGACGTAAAGCCCCTAGCAAAAAAAAAATTTCTATTTAACCTTTCAGCATATGAAGGGTTCGGATAATAGGGGGTGGTAGTAACGTGGGAGATGGACAATTCAAATAGATATTTCCTGAAAGAATTACTCGTGAAGGAACTAGCATTGTCCGAAACCAGAAACTTGGGAGGACCGAAGGATGAGAAGATGGAATTTAGGCAGTTAATAGAAGTACGGCAGTTGGTGGACCGGGTAGGGAATATCCAGCAAAATCTAGAGAAAGCATCAATACATACAAAGATATGGGTGTTTCCTAGGGAAGAGCGGGGGAAAGGTCCTACGTAGTCTATAAACAACCGTTCCATGGGGCGAGAGGCTTGGGAAGATGACAGCAATCCAATTCTGTTGTTCAAGTTAGGCTTACTAATGCCACAAGATTGGCAAGATTTGATCATCGTTCTAATGTCATGATCCATTTTCTTCCAAATGAAAAACTGCCGGATCTTTTGCCTGGTTTTGTAAGTACCTAGATGGCCACCAATGGGTGAAGAGTGATAGTACTTAAAAATGATGGGTACAAGAACCTTTGGAACAACGATTTTTAGGTTACGGTCCTTCCGACCCTTACAACAAAGGACACCTTTAGACAAAGAATAGGGTTTTACTTCCGTACCATCATTAATTGCGTCTATGATCTTCAATTCAGGATCCGACTTCTGATGATCTTCGAACTCATGATACAATAGAGGAAAGCCTGAAAGGATTGCGCCGACACCAACAGCATTGACTTCAAGTTCTCCCACATTAGGATTCAGTTCAGACTCGTCATTCCCTTCGAACATTCTACTTAAGCAATCTGCAATGACATTCTCAAAACCCCTAATATGACGAACGTTGAACTTGAAAGAAGAAATACGGAGCGCCCACCTGGTTATCCTTCCGGTTCTTTTGGGCCTATTTAGCGCCCAAGAAAGAGCCTGATTGTCTGTTTCCAACTCGAAGTTCACATGCTCAATGAATGGTCTAAACTTTTCAAGAGCGAACAAGACTGCAAGACATTCTAGTTCATAGACTGAGTACTTACTTTCCAAACTATTAAGAGTTCTAGATACATAGGCAATAGGTCTACGCTCACCATCATACTCCTGCAAGAGTACCCCGGCAATAGCCTTATTGGAAGCATCGGTTTGCACAACAAATCGCTTGTTAAAGTCAGGAATTGCCAACACCGGAGCATTGGTCAAGGCAGCTTTCACAGAGTCGAAGGCTACTTGTTGGGCGTTACCCTAGGTGAACTTCACACCTTTGCGTCTAAGACAATTCAAGAGAGCAGCAATTTCTGCAAAATTTGGAATGAATTTCCGAAAAAAAATTGACCATACCAATGAAGCGGGCAACACCTTTAACGTCCCTAGGAGGTTTGAAGTCCCTGATACCTTGAGTTCTAGACTGTTCTATGGAGACACCATCTGAGGAAACTACATGCCCCAGGAAGGACATGCTAGGCTTTGCGAAGGCAACCTTAGATAACTTGACAGTAAGTCCAGCCTTCTTCAGGCGTACCAAAACTTCCCTAATATGTTCTAGATGTTCTTCGATGGTGTTTGAAAAAATTACGACATCGTCCAAATAATTATACACAAACTTGAACTTTATGTCCGACAGAATGGAATTTAGCAGCCTCGACAACACAGCTGCTCCACAGCTCAGACCGAACGGCAGTCTCAGGAACTCATACAGGTTCCAGTCGGTTATAAAGGCAGTTAGGGGAATGGATCTCTTAGAAAGGGGGACCTGGTAGTACGCTTGGTTCAAGTCCAGAACGGTGAAAAACTTCGCCCCAGAAAACCATCCGAAACAAGTGTGGAGATCAGGCAAAGGAATCGATTGGAGTACTATCTTACTATTTAGGGCTCGATAGTCTATCACAGCACGGAAACCGCCAGAGGACTTGGGCACTAAGAACACCGGAGAGGCATATGGAGAGGTAGAAGGTCGGATAACACCATCCTTTTCCATCTGTTCCACAATCTTCTTCAATTCTAGCATACGTGGTGGAGACAGACGATACGGAGGAGATCTGACCGGTTGATGATCTAACAACTCAATGTCATATTCTAGGACATCAGTCAACCCTAATTTACTTGTTAAGACTTCCGGAAATTCTTTACAGAGTTTTCGCACTTGTTCAGCTTCAATTTCCCCTAGATGCCCCAGATCAAGGCAATTCAGATCACTATCCTCGACAGGAGATGGTAACCCACACACGAAGGAATGGGTATCTTCAATGGAGCACCAACCAAAGCAAACTTAACGTCTGGAGAAAATTTAAAAAAGAAATTCCTACTCTGTAAGTCTAACACTAGACCTACGCTAGACAGAAAATTCGAACCAAGAATTACGTTACAAGTCAAATTAGGCGTTACTAAACATCTGACCTTCCAGGTGAATCTGCCAATCCTCAACTTAACCTTGACTGAACCTAAAATTTTCAAAAACTGAGAGTTAGCAGTGACGCATTTGACTTTCGTAGATTCCAATTCCGGCAATTTACATGGAGATTTCATTTTATAGTACCATGTCGAATTAATTAGCCACACCACACTTCCGGTATCAAGTAAAGCGTTTACCGGTTCATTATTGATTTCTACGGGAGTACAAGTACCTTGGGAGGGAACATGAACAGAAATCTTGTTACACTGATGCGGGCAAATAAATTTTTCAGACGTCCAAGGATTTTCAACGCTAGGCCTGTTACATTCTAACTTGTTGTCTTCTAGTCATTGCTTATTACTCTGAACTGACAAAGGGCAGTTTTTCTTGACATGTTGATTGGATCCACAGGAATAGCAACCACCAGAATGACGTTTAACAACTGGACAAGTGTTCCTCAAATGACCTCTAGATCCACAGTTAAAACATTTCCGAACATTTCCATCCTTAGCAACTGAAGAGACAGTAGGATTCTCAGGTCTAACAGGAGGAGGAAGGTTGACAGGTCTGGTAGAGTCACCATGTTTGACGTCCTCAGCGAATGAGCATGCCTCTTCCAGTTCTCGGAAATGGGTGGGACATCGGGTTAAAGAGAGGTAGAACCGATACGAGGGTGATATGCCTTTTAAAATCCTAGCCACCATCTCGCTTTCCTGAACAGAGATCATAAATACCTTGCAGTAATCTTCTCAAGTCCAACACATAAGACAACAAATTTTCATGTAAAAACTGAGTTCTGAAACAGTGTTTGGGAATTAAGCTCTGGAGAGCAAGAGATGGAATGAACTTCCCTAGTACTAGCTCATGGAAAGCATTGATGGATAGGTTCCGTGATATAGCTTCCGAAATCTCTCTTTTCAAAATCCCTTCACAGTGAGGGAATAGAGCACGAAAAATACCCAAATCGTCCACAGAATAAACATTAGCTGTCTCCGTCAGCTCCACAAGAAATCTTAAAAACCTGATGCATTCCTCAATAGAGTTAACAGAAAAATTATTTACTCCTTTAAAAATCTCCTTCAAACAATTAGGAGATGACGCAGAATTAACTCGAGTTAGCAAGTTTTCCAGAACAGAAGTTGTGATACCACAGTTACATGGGTTATGAGGAGAGGATACAATAGTATTTGGAGAAGGTTCAGACGAAGGCGTGATGGAGTTAACTTTCTCAGAAATTCCCATATTACTAACATCGTTGTTGATCAACAAAAGGTCAAGTTCGGCTGAAATGCCCGAAACAATAGTTATTAACTTGATACATTGTCATAATTTCGTCCTCAGGCTTAACAGCAAGAATGTCCTGGATGCGCCCAAGATAGTGATGAGCTCTGGCCTTTAACCTGTTCACTTGAGCTCTCGAAGGAGGTAATTCGGAAAATTCTTCCCTAATAACGTTAATTTCTTGCAACGAGTCACATATCACACTTAAAAATTCCCCACACTTAGTTCGATCAATAATATACAGGTCAATGGGAACATGAACATTTGCTGTCAGTAAGGCAGCACACTCTCCTATGGCACTAGGTACCTCTAAATTCCGGATCGATAGTTCATATATCAACTCAGCCTTTCGAAGCTGATAGGGAAAAATCACAGTACGAGACATAGTTTTTTGGGTAAGGAACACCGAAACCAAGATTACGCCCAATACACACTTCCTTTGCTAAGCTTATTTCCACTAAAGAACAGGCCGATCAACACCCCCAAAGAAAGGTTATGAGTGACGCATAAGAGCCTTCAGGCACCGAGAAAACAATAAGAGATCCAGTAACCTTTACTTCCCGGTTAATTTAGGGTATCCCAAACCCATTGAATCATCAAACACAAGACAGGAAGACACAGATGCACGCCAAGACAAATAACAGTGTGAGATGTTTTCACCTTTCTTCATGCAAATAAAATTCTCAATTACAAGACTGAGAAATTACTAAGAGAAAATCAAATAAAATAACTCACCGGTTGTCAGCCTTATGATTAGATCAAAGCAAATTTCCAGCAGCAAGCTAGCATACCAAGCTCCCAAGCCAAAGAATCAGGAATACATAACCCTCAGATACCTCACACAGCAGCGATGGGCTCCCCCAAGATGACAAAATGCACATGGAACAGAAATATATTTGCATCAACACAAGTCGAATCTTGCCTTCCTCTTTACAACTAAGCACTTTCAAAATGTACCTTGTTATTATTTTAGTCAAGATTCAATAATTCTCAAGATAGGTAAAAAAAACCACTAACAGTTTACTAAAAGGGAAATAGAATCAGAGAGAAAGTTAAAATTCAAACAAAACAAAAGAACCACGCGAACTGATACCAAAATACTGTCGCGAACTTACAAGCTAGGTATTTCACAACAGTAGTTGCACGATCAGGGAAACAAATTAAATAAATCAGAACTAATTTTCCCAAGGAAGATCGTAGCAAGCGTGGAAGCAACTAGGCTAAACAGAGGTCAAGTGGATAGAAAGAGAAATAATGCTTACTGACTAAAATCATAATTCATTTTCGGATTACACCAAACTTTATTGAGAGAAGGTTAAATAATAGTAACTAAATTTCAATTTCAGTCAGGCAAATAAAAGGGATAAAATTAATAGATGGTAATTAAAGCTTAACCTCAAATCAAGAGAGGAAAGTAAAAAGAAATTAAATTAATAAATCGTAATTAAAGATAAATTTCAAATTCAATGGAGTAAAATAGAAAGGAATTAAATTAATTATACAACCTTCAGGTTTGTACCGGGCGGTGCACCTCCATGTCGCTTATTTAAAATTTGCGCCAGTTGAAACTCCTCTGCTGGAGGAAGTCTGAACTTTATCTACGGTATTAATTTTCTACTTTCTCAGAAGATGTCACTACCTGGAAATTTTGGAGTTTTTGAACTGTGTCATTTTCGACGTATTTTTGTTTTGCTTGTAATAAGAAGTGTGAACTTTCTCTTCTAGAGGACACTACTGAAGATCAACAATAGTGCACCCTAGTGCGGAGTGAAAGAACTGTTTTTTTGGAGAAAATTTAATTTCAAAAGTTTGTTCTTTGCTAAATTTCTTTCAGTCATTGTTTAAGTTGGCAATATTAACCCTTTCTTTCCCCTTCTTTTGAATTTAGCCAATCCCGAAATTCTTGAATTAATTTTCCACCAATTATGTGTTTCTTCTTCATATTGTGTAGGGGTTTTCTTGGTTAGCCAATAAAGTTTTTGTGGGAGGGTGTTCTCATTCCCCAAACGCCTCGAACTTTCCGCGAGAGTATATAAACTGCTGATTTTAGGGTCTCCGGGCCACTTCTGTTCCATCTTTTCGTGTGTAAAGAACATAGCAGGGGGCGGGAAGCGCCTCTTTCTTCGGCGGCAGTCAACAACCAGGTAATGGCCGATTAATTACTTCTTTTCTTGCTTGCTCAGCAGTTTAACTCTCGGGGCGGGTCCGAAGTTTTTCCATAATGTAACCTTCCTTAAAATGTAAAGACACTTGGTATCTATTCTATCTTTAAACTGCATATCGGGATAGAGAGTGCTTAACCCTCTCGAGCTCCCACTCATATTGTTTTGAGGTGAACTTATTTTCTCAACCTATTCTTCCTTAACATTATGTAAATTTGTTTCTTTTCTAAAGTCACCTCCGTAGTATGGGATTAGCCCTTGCATCAGTGGCCTAGAGCCAAATTAGGTTTTGAAACAAATACATTAGGAGTGCAGATCGCCTCCTCTCAAATTGTTATTTTAGAGGTCATGTAATTACCCTTTTTCATTTAATAGACCTCAGTAGGTTGGGTATGTTACCCCTGTGTCTATGTCCTGAGAGGACAACTTGAAGGTGGAGTTTGGTGTGGCCTTTGAGAGGTTTAAAGTTTGAGAGCGTGTGGATCGTTCTTGAAAATTAAGTGTTGTATGCCTCGAGGAGGCTTTTCTGTGTAATTTGGAGCAAGTGCTCTTGAACATGAATGGGGTTTTCTGCCCCTCTGGTAAAACTTATTTTGGAGTAAAGTTGGGCTAATTGCCCTAGAAGTGTGAATTCGGGGCTCGAAGCCCAAATACTGTAAATACTGTAATTGCACCTTTTGTTGCCTTGCTACTCTGTACCTGCCGTACTTGCTATTTCTTAATTTTGGAAAGAAAATATAACCTTGTTAAATTTTAAATTAATTTTACTTTCGTAGCTTGAGACCTGTTCACCACCCCGCACCTTCTTTCACCTCTAACTACCACAAAAACACGGTAACAAGGTTCTTTAAAATTAAAAACATGGAAACCAATTAAAATGAAAATAATCTGAGCTCACAAACCAGTACTTTCAAGAAATCTTCAGAGAGGGTAAACTAGGAATAGGAAACAACCCAAAGAAATGAACCCAAGAATGGGGTACTTAATTGATCACTTTTCCCAAACCAGGTTTTCACACAACAAAATATTTCAGAGTGAAAAATGTTCCTTAATGACCACTTCAACTGCAGAACCGGAGCAGTAACATATGAAATCCACAATAAATAGATTCCACCAAAAACATTAGGAAGAAGAAAACAGATAAAATATTTAAGTGATCCACAGTTAGAACAAGTCGTCAAGGACCAAAATTATCCGCATTAAAATTTTAGTAAATCACAACAGCCAAGCATACGGAGAAATAGAGACGCATTACAGAATCACGTCTCATCCCAAGAGCCGAAATCAACAATATCACTCGAAAAACGCCCGTCAGCTGTCTGCACATAACTAAGGACAGAGAGGGCAAATGTCAAAATAACAGGGGCAACGCCCACACACATGTAAACACTGTTGTCATGGCGACGGGGTCACATGACGAAGGACCACAAAATGGCTACCCACCCAGAAAGAAAAAAACACACAGCCGAATGGTGACAAGAAACAATTTCCAACTCTTAATGACATCCCTGGGTGGGGATTTTCAGATTATAAGGAATTAACACGTTGAACAACATTACAACCAGTTACACCAAGCCCCAAATAATTGATAATTAATTTACAATTAAAAAGATCTAAATTACAGTCTTTCATTGGTAACGGCAGAATACTTTTCTTGTGCACAAATATGATTTAGACAGTAAAATATTATCCTTTGAAGTACTTCATTAAGCCAAACGAATTTAACTTGGGTTTATCTGGTTCCCTTCTCACATCGTTAGATTTCCTGGTAACAAAAGTGGACGCTTACTTACAGATTGTACTAAGGTCGTAGAGAAAAAAAAATTAATAAAAGGAAATAGAACGGCGATAAGGACATCGCCCCTTGGCAATGCGATCACCCAGGGTCAATTACAACCCACATCCTTTCTTCTTTCTTCACTTAAAACCGGTCAAAATCCAACAGTAATCACAGAAGCAGCTCCGTCGTGTCTTCACTTTTCAAAAACAAAACCAGTCGCCTATTATCGTGCGTGCAAGGAGTAAAAGTGAGTCTAGTTCCGTGGTTGCTCCTAGGTGGCAGCACAGACTCCACAGCATGCCTACCGAAAGCCGGCGCTACAGTGGCGGACAGCGTAACTATTATCTCAAGACATAAGACACTCCTAGATCAATTTCCATGAGTCGAAATAATTATTAAATTTATCCTTGATCAAAAGGCAACTTGACAAGTCTCCAGGCACACCACAATACGCGTCCGAATTCCGTGACAGTCCTCATGCCCATAGTCTCACAAAAAGACTCGTAATCGGACGAAGGGAGAGAATTACCCAAACCCTTGTAGCTGATCCATTTCATGAACCTTATTTGGACTCTTTCCAAGTTTTGTATTAAATACTCCTGAGAAGGCAGCCACACCTCGCAACAGAATTCTAACGATGGCCTGATTAGGGCGCAAAACAAAGTTATTAGAGTTCTAGGAGAAACAATTTCCTTTCAGAAAGCCAAGTAATTTAAATCCTTTCCTAGAAATCTTGTCTAAATGTTTCTCGAAGGGAAGACCGTAGCAGTTTGAAAGTGTCACACCAAGATCATTTATTTCATTCACACAAGCTATTTGGAAATTGCATAAATGGTAAGGGTAATTTACTGGTTCTAACTTGCGTGAAAATGTAATTGAATTGCATTTTGAAATATTCAAAGCAAGCAGCCACTTTTTACACCAGTGACTTAGTAGGTTTAAGTGAGACTGTAACAACTTACAGTCCAACTCACTATTTAGATCGTCAGCATAGAGAAGGCAATTACTGTGTTGTGTAACTGATGTTATATCATTTGTGAATATGACAAATAATAGAGGACCCCGTCACCTATGTGATTCGATTTAACTTGTTTACCGATCCATACGGTTTTATTTTGGATTTTGGTTTCTTTGACCAGTAATTGATTTTTTTTAAATTTGGGGCTCTGTTTTCGTGTGTTAAATATTTTTTCTTCAGTGTGGTTCTTACATTCTTATTACATTGGACTGCTTAATTTGATCTATGTTTTAAGTTTTGTTTTTCTTCCATGTGTGTTATCCCTCTACAAGAAATTGGTATAAACCCTTCACGTTCCTTCACCGTAGATATTCGTCCCACATTTAAATTTATTAAATTTGAGAAAGTTAAAATTTTGTTGAAAATTATGTACATTGGTGCACCATTTCTAATATTTGTTATTTGGGAAAAATAATTTTAAATTACTATATCCACTTTAGTTTCCCAGATTTACTTATTTTAACAAAGTTTTCTTATATTTTCACCTGTTAATTCCACGAACCTGCTATGCAGGCGTAGCAGGGGGAGAGGTGATACTCCCACGTGGCGCGTCCCAGGTGGCGGATAGGGGGGTCCTAACCGGCTTGCCGGCGGACTTGAGGGAAATAAAATACCTCTCGCGGACCAAACACACACCCCCTGTGGGTGGGGGAGGCTGACGAATAATACACCCACGGTATCCCCTGCCTGTCGTGCGAGGCGACTAAAAGGGGCGACCAAGGGATGAATGAATTAGAACCATGAAACTACTCTTGATTCGTACCATCATGCGGGGAACACCATGGGTTGCATGTACTTGCGAGTAGTATCACTAACATGGTACGACATATGTTTGTGATTCGTTGCAGTAAAAAGCCTGGCCTGGTGGATTCCAGTACCCGTGCGTTGTACCCATGTGGGCAACACCGCGGGTCTGGGCGTAGCCTGTGAGTTGTACCACTATATGAGCGACACCGTGGGTCTGCGTTGCCTGTGATTAGTACTCACTATGTGCGGAACACCACGGGGCCCTTGGGACCGGCACCCGTGACTAGTACCCTAGGTGAGGAAACTCATCGGTTTGCGTTGGCTGTAAGTGGCGCCATTGTGTGCGAAACACCATAGGTCTGCGTTACCTGTACGAAGTACAGTACTTGTGAGTAGTACCATCTTTTGTGGAACACCGTGAGTCTTCGCTACTTCTGATTAATACCCCAACATGACACATACCATGGTTCTATTTTACTCGCGACATGTACCATTCTGTGGGGCCTTAGACGTGGATTTTGCACGCCCTTTAGACACCAAGCATCATTGTGCTTTATAAGTGGTTCCTTGGTCGGTAATAATGTTATTTTCGTTCTCTATTGAATCCGATCCACTGGTTTTTGTTTGCTTGTTTTGTGTTTTGTTGGGTTCCTGTCCATCCATTCATTCTTCATGCCATATTTTATTTTTATTTTGGTCAGTGGATGCCTTTACAATTTTTGTTCTTTCATTTCGTACCATTAGGGGCCGATGACCTTTGATGTTAGGCCCCTTAAAACAACAAGCATCATCATCATCATCACCTGTTAATTCTTTCTTTTTGGGTAATCATTTCCTAAGATTAATTACAGTTTTAATGTAAGTATAGAGGTGTTTTTCATTTAGTAATCATCCTTACATTATCCTAGGAATCCTATTCCTTTTTTTAATGATATGGGTTTCCAGCTTGCTTCCCTAAATGTCTGCTTTATTTCTGGATAAGTTTTATTTCTTGATTTGGTTCATATTGGAATAATTTGTTTGTTCAACCTTCCCATTTCCCCCCTCTCACGTTACCCCAATGGTGTTTGTTGAGCGTAACGACATTCCTGTTTTCCTTGGGGTAATGTTGCAAGGCATGTATCTCATAGCGTATAGAGAGAGTGTTTCTGCTCAAGCATTCGGCTGTGCGGGGACATGTGTTTCAGAAGGATACTACATCAGGGTACATGGCGCTCCCACTTGACGATTTGTGGATAACGTCTGGGCTTTCTGTCGTTGTCACGCACGTACGAGGACCTTCCCCAGGCAGCACCCACCTTAAATTTTGAATTTTAAATATTTTTTTGTCTAGAACTAACCCTTGAGAGGGGACCGATGACCACATGAACCTTTCAGTCGCCTTCTTCGACAGGCAGGGTTTACCTCTGGCTGTATTCAAACCCTTACATCCACAAGCCAATTTGGCCCTTCTAGACGCCTCGTACGACAGGTAAAGGATACTATGTGTGTTAATCTACTACTCCCACCCACATGGGAATCACCTATTTGATGTACTCATCGTATTTCAATTACACCCTGTGGAAGTACCAAGAATTGTACGAAAGAAGGTTTCGCAAATGACCAGAGGAACTATCGACAGCAGAGCTACAGGAAACTATAGCAACTGTCACCGGAGTGAGAGTGAAAAGATGATGTTTGTTGTTTAAAGAAGCTTAACAGCTAGGTCATCGGCCCCTAATGGTACGAGGTGAACGAAATGAAAATTAAAACTTCAAAATGTATCCACTGACTAGAATCTAAAACGTCAAACACAATGGCACCACTGATGGGTAACACAACCCGTGGCGATTCCCACAAAAGGATACTACTGACAAGCAACGCAGACCCATTGTTCCTCACGTAATAGGACTAATCATGGGCGCCAGCCAAACCCTTGGTGTTTCTCATATAATATTACTAATCACAGGCAACGTAGACTCGTTTCTCAGAAAGTGGTACTACTCATAGGTAGCGCAGACCCGTTTTGAACACACGGTAACGACACATTTCAGTGCAGCGTTGCGGCACATGGACACTAGTCCGCGCAGCCGAATGCCCACCCCTCCACCTCGGTGGAATACACACGATAGTACTAGCTACAGGTAACACCCAGATCCGTGGTGCTTCTCACCTAAGGGTACGTAGATCCATGGCGCTCCGTGGTGGTACTAATCGCAAGAAAATCCAATCCATGGTAATGGTACTAATCACAAGTAGTTTCATGGTTCGAAAAATCATCATCCCTTGGTTGCCCCTTTAAGTCGCCTCTTACGACAGGCAGGGGATACCGTGGGTGTATTCATCATCTGCGCCCCCACCCACAGGGGGTGAAAGTGAATAGAGTTTATACGCATCTCATGACGTCTTTTTATTATTTTAATGCATACCATCTATCAAATACAATATAATGAACGAACATTATAATACATTAATTCGGACACAGTCCTGGATACTTGGAATCCTCTTTTGAGTTGCGACAAGTGTCTCGCGGGGAGCCTATCTTGTATACTTCTTGATCGATTATATTGCCACCCATTCCATAGTTACACACGTAGTACTGACTGCACTTCTTCTGGGAACCCTGTCCACCGAAGAAAGCCGTGTACCCACAGCCTATCTCGGACGTATTAGCCCAAACAATCTGCGTGTAGTGGCCAGTCTGCGCGGAGGTCGATCTGGAACAGCATGCCAGAGTAAATAACACAGATATAAAAGTATCGATTGATTGATTGATGATTGTTGTTTAAAGGGGCCTAACATCTAGGTCATCGGCCCCTAATGGTACGAAATGAGACGAAATGGAATGACATATTAAAAGTCTAAAATTCTCCACTGACCAGAATGTAAAAACGTGAGAACGAAGAATGAATGGATGGACATGAATTTAAAACAATCAGTGGTTGCGACCCGCAATGCCTCACATGCACATAAACAGACGTGACAATATAGTATTACTGACCAAGGGACTACTGCTACAGCATAACACTGAATGGATTGTGCGTGCAGTCAAAAGGGGGTCCTAAATCGAAGTTATCGGCCCCTCATAACGGTACTGATCGCTAGCAAAATAGAACCATGGTATTTGTTCTGTTGCGGTACTAATCAAAAGTAGCAGAGACTTGCGGCATTCCACACATTATTGTACTACTCAGAGCTTATGAAATTCGACATATAATACAGACCTATGTTTTTCTCACTTTGCGGCGCCATGTACAGGCAACGCAAACCTATGGTGTTCATCACATAAGAGTACTAACCACAGGGACCTCTCCCTATCCCGTGGTGTTCCTCATATAGTGGGTACTAATCATAGGCAAGGCAGAACCATGGTAGCTATCATCCCATGGTCCTGCTCATATGGTGGTACTAATCACAGGTACTGCAAAAGCCGACCGCGCGGTGCTCCTGTGTGCTACTGATCACAAACCAATTTCGTACCTAATGTAGTAGTACTACGCACAAGTAAAAGCAACCCTTGGTGTTCTCCGCGTGGTGGTACTAATCACAAGTAGTTTCATGGTTCTAATACAATCAACCCTTGGTCGCCCCTTTTAGTCGGCTCTCATGACAGGCAGGGGATACCGTGGGTGTATTATTCGTCTGCCTCCCCCACCCACAGGGGGTGTGTGTTTGGTCCGCGAGAGGTATTTTATTTCCCTCAAGTCCGCCGGCAAGCCGGTGAGGACCCCCCTATCCGCCACCTGGGACGCGCCACGTGGGAGTATCACCTCTCCCCCTGCTACGCCTGAGTAGCAGGTTCGTGGTATAAAAGTATCTTATACATACAAACCATATATACATCTATATAATAAAAGGAAGTGTCTGTGTATTTTGTGTGTGTGTGTCAGCCAAATCTACATGCCCATAGACCTGAAATTAACATAGGTAGATGGAAGAGGATACGAATGCACCTCGAAGCCGGATTTTTCATTTTCGCTTTCGTTGGTGATTTCTGAACGAAAAACAGTCGGAGAACGTGTGTTGGGATATGATAATCCAACGTGCTGTCACCGAGTTTAAAAATGCATAGATTCACTGTCGCAAGGCAACATACATAAGATAGGTAATACAGGTCAAGGAGCCACTTTAAGTCCATGGTGTATGAAGCCATTTTCAATCCCAAACACGAGGAGCCATATTCAGTCAGTCCGTGATATTCGAAGTATTTGTCTGTATATGTGCGATGCGCAGCCAAAACTACGAAACGCGATCTAAAGATGTATTTTCATAACAACGTAAAAAATATAGGCGAACAAACGCTTATTTTCACTTAATATGCCGTAGATAGGATCTGGAGAAAGTGCTGCGATCTGCAATATGTTCTTTGAGAAAGCGTATAAGGTGAAAATGCATACATAATAAATACATACATACTGTTACGATGGTTTGTGGATTTGCAGAGGTGAAAGAAGGTGCTGGTTGGAATAGGTCTCAACTACAGAATTAAAGTTAATTTAAAACTTTGACAAAGGTTATATTTTCAACAGACAACAAGGTTTAACAATTTTCATATAGACTTTCAAAACTCAAATAACAAGTCAGTAACCAGCCAAAATCAGGTACAAAGAAATTACAAGATTTCGGGGGTTATTACCAAAATCTGGGCTTCAAGCCCCAAGTATAATTCCTGAGCTCTCAGCTCACAACTACCATTGCTGAAGGGCATAAAACCCCTAAGTACAAGGAGCACTTGCTCCTAATTACAGTGTTAAGAAAAAGAGCAGTCCCGCTCTCAATTTGACAAGCCTTGCGCCCGTTTTCAATACGAGCTCATTGAAAGCGTATCCTGGCATCAATTAGATTTATTCTCTAAAGAATGGACAAGGAAATAAATCTTATACAGCGAACAGAGAAAGAACCCTGGGTTGACGTGCAAGTGTTTTCGACGAGAGGTTAAAATGCCAACCCGGCCATAAATTCTCACAAGGAATGACCGGGAAGGACAACAGGCGAGCTGGGAGCGAGGATAGACAATTGACCACGAGGAAACAACACACTCGATATCCAGCTTCACGGTTAAAAGTAGTGTGACGGAAGTGTCATAAAAACAATTGAAAAGTAACGCAATTGAGCCCAAGTGATACATTCACAACAGATCTGAACTAACGTCAAAAACATTTGTAAACAGTGTTTGAATATTAACGATAGGGTTAGTGAACAAGAAAAGGTGTTTGGATAACATAATAGTAGATAATTTTAAACACTGGTTTAAAATTTTAATAAGTAATGAGTGGCCGTGAGGAAGAGGAACTGTTGGGCTGTTTAGAGATGGAAAGGATTGATAAGTGATGTGAGGAAACAAGGAAAAGACAGATCTGATTTGTGGCAATTCGGTGGTTTAATATGTAAGTTCAACTATTAAAAAAAAATACAATTAGGAAGTAGCTTTAGTCTAAGGAACTGGAAATTGTCAACAAGTACGTTTGTATATAGTGTATAAATATTAACTATACGGTATAGTGGATGTTTATCTGTAAAAGTTAGCGAATAAGTATTATAAGAGAGATGGACAGAGGCAAGGAAGAGTAAGAGGGGAAGACTGGGGATGGAAGGGGTAGGGGTATAAGAGACAGACGGGTGGGATGGTACAGTCCCATCCCTAGGTGAAAGAGGAAACATGTCCGCTCACAGAATAACAAGTGAATCAAGATGGTGGCAGGAATGAAGTAAGACGACACGATTATAAGCGGAGCAGTAGATAAATGCGTGACGGATCGTATGATGGACCGGCATCCGCCTCTACGATTCGCCACGTAAAATGAGGAGAGAAGTACGAGTTATAGGTGGGGGTAATATCTAACCCGGGAGGAGTGGCTGATAGCGGTGCTCTGGGTGGGATGGCTCTCTCCTCACAGGGAATGCCGCGTGCAGCCAAAGTTTCTTTTTCTTTATGTTTAGTTAGCTGTAGAGAGTAGATATGGGTTAGTATATTAGAATTAAGGTAGGGGATGCCCTAACATGCGGAGGTGTTCCTCGCATGCCAGAGGCATCTCAATAGTTTTAGACAAGTTGGTGCAGTGCCAGGCTGGATATCGCCGGCATGGACACCACTAAATAAGTAGAGTAGTTAGTAAATTGTTTTGTTTGGTTTATATTATTTTGTGAGGTTTTTTGGGTTCATAGTTAATAGTTTTAGTGTAGATAGTTAGAGCTTTACATTATATATAATAGTATGTTAGTTTATATTGTTTTGTTTTGGTTTATATTGTTTTGTTTGGGTTTTTTTTGGTTTATGTGTATATTATGTTCTTTATTGCCTGTAACCGATGGTGCAAACTCGGGTGGCAATAAAGAGTTATCTTATCTTATCTTAACTAACGTCAAAAATACAAAGTGGAGGCCTAGAAAATATGACCAAGCTCGTACAATAGTAGAAAGTTTAACCCAAGCCCGCACAAACAGGGGAAGAATCGAATTCAGTGCAAGGAATCACCACAAACCAGCCAATGAGGAAAAGCGTCATGTAAATTATCCCTGTAGGATTGGTTAAAGGCAAGAGAAACCAAAATGAAGAATATACTGGAGGGAGAAAAACGAGTTGATAAATTTAGCCACGCAGGACATGGAAAGGCACCCTTTAATCCTTAGTGGTATCATAATCGCAGTTGTAGTCTTATCGACATCAGAATTCTTAGTACTGTCGGTCTTAGCATCATTCGTCGAACAGTTTATTTCTCGTTCATAGATTGTCAGACTCTTGTACTTGTGAATCGGCACGCGAGTTCGTGTTACTTTGAACGTCTCACTGGTACACTCTACATATTGACTGGTGACGTTCGTATTTACAGACAGATGCATTGAGACACTGTTATATCGTAGTAATATTTAGATATCACTTTACCTCGTGTCAGAGAGTTGTCTAGGCACTCTGAATCAAAGTTCGGGAACGCAGTTATCTGAACTTATAAGAAAATAATAACCAGAGAAACAGTTATTTTAATCAGAGTTATCATTTTACAATCGAGTCCATTGGAACATGCGCGACGGTGGAAGGCTATTGTTCACCGCATAAAGTGACTAACGGGGCTTGACCGACGTCGAAGTCCAAATCGTGTCCCGGAAATACAGAACAGTGTTAATTGGCAGTGCGGGAAATGTTCTGTCGGGCGACCGCGGCGCGAACGAGAAGGAAGACCCATGAACTGTGAGCAGAGGGAGAGATAGACAATGTTAGCACCGACATTTAAAACCATTACAAATTCTAGGATGCTATAGTAGCCACACAAACTCAGGAGCTCAGTTACACATAGCTCATAAGGTGACCGTAATTTTATAGTGTCACTAGGCTACCGACAAGACAGCAGTGCACGAGATATTCCGGAGACGCAGCCTCAGGAGCAACCTATCCAGGACGAGGGCGCGACAATGGAGAACAGCAGCTGGACCACAGGGAAGACGGAACCGAGATCTGGACATCCGACGCCCACTACAATGATGGCTTAAACAGGATGGGGCCGTCCGATCCGAAGCAAGGAGTGACCGCAAGGCTGAGTAGCAAATATACCATTTTAATCATGTAGCACTTTACGTAGATATTTAGAGGGATTTGTAAATAGTAGTTTTAATTTGTAGAATTTTGTATTTCTAAAGAGGCAATAGCCAGTAACGTAAAAATAAAAGCTAGAAGTGGTAAATGATTCGACCCATTTCATCACATTTCATCTTGTTTGTGAGGGAACTTAACGTAAGAATGCATGTCATTTGGAAATAAAAATGTAAATAAGGGTCAAATCAATGTGGAAAATTACATTTCACTCAGTGACAGTTTTGCTTTCTTAATAAACGCGCAGACAAGCCTCAAATATAATGTCAGGCCTAGTGTAATCTAGTAGTATGCATGCTTTGAAACGAATGAGGACATGCGTGGATATGTGTGATTTTCTACGTATGCTAGAGAATGAATGTGATTGTTACATGCATGTTGTCAATTCGTCGATCATAATTAAGAGGAGAATCATCGAGAGAATTCAAAGTGTTAAATTAAATTAGTGAAATGTTCGGCCGTCAAATGTGTGTTCAGGAGTGTTAAATTCCAGCATCCAGGAATGAACCAGGTAGTAAGATGTAAATTCAAGGAATAATTCCTGTTGTCGTAGGAAGAGTTCATATTTACAGGTCTTCGTATTAATAGAACGGTCTAACTAAACGTGGATAGAGTCTTCATTGTAATGACCCGATAGTCATGTGAATCAGATTATAGTGTACAGACAGGCCTTGGGAAGGTAATAGTAAGATTGAGAAGTGTAATTCCTCAAGTTATAGTGATAGTGAGATTGAGAAGTGTATTTCCTCAAGTCATAGAGATAGTGAGATTGAGAAGTCTAATTCCTCAAGTTATAGAGATTAGGGAGCGTGGGTGATCTCCCAGAGTGTAAATTTCCGCCAGGGCTAGTGTGGTCGGGCGAAGTGAATAGTAAATACCCCAGGGATTGTCATAAACGAAGGCCCATGCGCATTCATCACCCACAGTTTTATTTGATGAGCTAGACAGTGCTTCCGGTAAGTGACCTGGGAAGGGCATATGCTAGGTTCATTTCAGATATAGTCATCGTTGGTATGAATGACAGGCGAACAGTGTTCATGGCTGAAAGTTAATATTATGTATTTTGGTTTGTATGTGAGACTGACATTATGTTTACAGGTGTTGTGAGTGCGTCATGTGTTTAATTTATGTTGTAAATAATGTGTGTCCGTGGTAAATTGAAATCCACGTGAGGGATGATATAAGTGATTTATAATACTGTTTGTGCATAAGTAATTGATTATTGCGATTCATTTTACCAAGCTCTAGAGTTAGTGTTAGTCATCCCTTAAATATTTACGTAGAGGTCGGATAGGATTTCACCACAATGTTTAGTGGGCATGAAATTTGGCTACTCACGCCATTCAACGAGAAATAAAATACAAGCACAGTTTCCGTTTTGCGTCAACATTAAAGAATTAAATCCGCGAGTGTAATATGGTATATTCGTGTTCATTATATATAGGATTTTGGACGTTCATATACGCAATGAATTTTACAGTTATTGAATCCAGGGATGTTTACTTTGTTTTGTTTAATTTGCCTTACAATTTATGTGTTTATTTTGAATAAATTAGGATCTGTTTTAAATCAACTGTTGCCCATTATTCTGTAGATAGCTTCACCCATTATACAGTGTCTGTTTATCGAAGTATATGTTCCCAAAATCTGAAATAGCGGTGAAAGTTCGAATTTTTCATAGAGGGTTAGGACCGGACACGCCTGAGTGGCTGGCTAGTTGTGGCATCACCAGATTTTGGTGGCTATATGGGGATATATAATTGGCTTATCCCAACGTGTGGCTTTATTTTGACGGATTACCGCTTTGTTTGATCGTATAATACACTTCGGCAGTGTTAGTGAGCCACGTCATTAGTAGTTATCGCCGCAATATTAGATAAACCAGGAGAATGTAAGGCGCACTGTGACCATAAGATGAGATTGTGTTCACTGTTTGGCGTCTATTTATAAAGGTAGAGACCCACAACGAGCTAAAAAGTAGTGCACGCGCGGAGATTAATCATTAGAGAATTTTGGAACAATCGTTGTGGCATCTTAAATTATAGGAAATTATCCACGCCATGCGAAAGGGAGGACCTACTTATGTTGTTTAGTCTAGGAGTAATTAATTGTGTGTGACAGAAAGGGTAGAGTCCCGTAACCCGTTTGGAGATACACGTGAAGTGAACCGAAGGAGGAGCGAACATTCAGTTGTCAGTTAGGCCAGATGAAAGAGTTAACGGTCGTGGATATTCAGGGAAAAGTAGGATGACCGAATGTCATGCATATACTTATTACACCTAATCGGGAGGTCATAAATCGGAAAGTGCCTAGTAGGTAAGGACAGGTGACGTCCATTCCGATAGCGGCATTGTGGGGTTTAGCTATTGGGGCACGACGAACAGTTGGTTCGGCGCCCAAAATAACAGACAGACCTAAGGACTAGGATTATTATTATTATTATTATTATTATTATTATTATTATTATTATTATTATCATTATTATTATTGTTGTTACGGAGTTTTCCGTGGTAGTTAGAGGTGAAAGAAGGTGCGGGGGGTGAACAGGTCTCAGGCTACGAAATTAAGGTGAATTTAAAATTTAACAAGGTTATATTTTCTTAGCAAAAACAAGAAATAACAATAATGGCAGGTACAGAGTAGCAAAACCACTAATCGAGAATGTACAATTACAGGATTTGGGGCTCCGAGAGCCAGACACACAATTCTTGAGCAATTAGCCCAACTTTACGATATACAGAATTCAACAAAGGGGCAGAAGACCCCAATCAAGCCCAGGAGCACTTGCTCCCAATTACATCATAAAGCCTCCTCGAGGCGCGCAGAAACAAACTTCAAAAGAGCGATCTGCTCTCAAAGGTTAAGCCTATCAAAGGCCACACCAAACTCCACCTTCAAGTTTTCCTATAATGACATAAACACAGGGGTAAAGATACCCAACCTACTGAGGCCTATTAAGTGAGAAAATTTAATTACCTGGCCTCTAAAATACCAATTTGAGAGGAGGCGAACTTGAGCTCCTAATACACTTTGTTTAAAACCTACTTGGCACTAGGCCGTTAATGCAAGGGCTAATCCCATACTAAAGAGGTGACTTTTAGAAGGAAACAATTTACATCACGTTAAGGAAGAAACGGTTGTGAAAATAAGTTCACCTCAATGCAATATGAGAGGGAGCTCGAGAGGGTTAAGCACTCTCTATCCCAATATGAAGCTTGAAAGAGAATAGATACAAAGAGTCTTTACATTTTAGGGAAAGTTACATGGTGGAAAAGCTTCGGACCCGCCCCGAGAGTTAAACTGCTGAGCTACCAAGAAAAGAAGTTATTAATCGGCCATTACCTGGTTGTTGAACTGCTGCCCGAAGAAAGAGGCGCTACCCGCCCCCTGCTATGTACTTTACACACTGAAAGAAGTTACTGAAGTGGCGCAGAGACCCTAAAATCAGCAGTTTATATACTCTCGCAGAAAGTTCGAGGCGTTTCAGGAAGGAAAACACCCGCCCACAAACATTTTATTGGTGGATAAAGAAAACCCCTACACAAGATGAAGAAGAAACACTTTATTGGTGGAAAATTAATTAAAGAAATTCGGGATTGGCTAAATTCAAAACAAGGGGAAAGAAAGGGTTAATATTGCCAACTTAAACAATGACTGAAAAAATTTAGCAAAGAACAAAGTTTTGAAATTAAAGTTTCTCCAAAAAGCAGTTCTTTCACTTCGCACTAGGGTGCACCGTTGTAGTTCTTCAGTAGTGTCCTCTAGAAGAGAATGTTCACACTTCTTACTACAAGCAAAACAAAAATACGTCGAAAACAACACAGTTCAGAAACTTCAAAATTTCCCAGTAGTGACATCTTCAGGATAACTTAAAAATTAACACATAACACAAAGTTCAGACTTATTCCAGTAGGGGAGTTTCAACTGGCGCAAGGTTTGAATTAGCGGCGTGGAGGTGTACCGCCCGGTACAGACCTCCCCCCCCCCCCCAAAAGTCCCTCCAGGAGTGACACATGAAATTCGTTAAAAACAAGGTCCGAGTTATGATGTTGATCTGGAGATTAATTGCAGAAGAATAAAATATTTCTAAATTTATTCTGATCCAGTTTCAAAATTCTTGTAGTAACTGTTGAAATAATGTCTTTATGTTTGTAGAAGTTGAATTCAGAAGGAAAATTTTAGTTTTTGAAGTTGAGGAAAAAAAATCTTCTAAGTCCACCAGATATTGCTATTGAATTCCCAAGTGTAGTAATTGCTGATAGCAAATGTCCATGTAGTTGATTAAATATTTCGATGTTGATTAAGTTGGATGGCCAGACCGGCCGTTGCAGCTTGTGTCCAAAGGCGGCCGCTCGGACCCCTCAAGTACCCTGAGATACCGCTCGCCCGCACTATGAGAGGAGCAGTGGTGTTGAAGCACGCCGCGCCCGCGGTGAACATGCAGGTCGCGGGCCAGTTACAGGTTGTGCGCCGCACATCAGCCTTGGCCGGGGGGAGGGCTCCGGCTCGCCGTGCACCTGTCGTCCTCGCTGGAGAAGAGGGGGCCCTTCCTCTATCCCAGTCGCGGCACGGCGCCGCGCGGCTGCGGGGGCACTGAAACATTAAAGCTAGGCGGCAGAATTTTGTTGGACCATCATAATTTTTTTTGAGGGCACAGGCTTTGTGGAGAGGTTGAGGGGCCAGCGGCGTGCAGATATCCATGGCATTTTTATAAGCAAGCCACTGTGTGTAGTGGAGCAGGAGACGGGAGCGTGGTAATGGCCGTGGCGACGACAGGATGGCAGTTTAACGGTTCGGGGAAGGTTTTACAAAAATGCTTACATATAAAACAAAATATTATAGAAAGGGCAGAAGGCCTTAAAGGTGAAAACCTCAAAAAAAATATAACCTTCATATTTCTTTCAAGATTATATGAAGCAAGTTAACACAGAAATTACACCGGTTTCACCTGTGACAGGTGAACCCTAAATATCCTCTCGGTGGCTGGATTACTTAATAACAACGTAACCGGCGTCAGGAAATCGAGAATGATACACGGCCCATGAAATCTGGGGGCAAGCTTGATGATGATGATGATGCTTGTTGTTTTAAGGGGCCTAACATCGAAGGTCATCGGCCCCTAATGGTACGAAATGAAAGAACAAAAATTACAAAGGCATCCACTAATCAAAATAAAAATAAAAAATGTCATGAAGAATGAATGGATGGACAGGAACCCAACAAAACACAAAACAAACAAAAACAAAAACCAGTGGATCGGATTCAACAGAGAACGAAAATAACATTATTACCGACCAAGGAACCACTCATGAAGCACAATGATGCTTGGTGTCTAAAGGGGGTGCAAAAACCACGTCTAAGGCCCCACAGAATGGTACATGTCGCGAGTAAAATAGAACCATGGTATGTGTCACGTTGGGGTATTAATCAGAAGTAGCGAGGACTCACGGTGTTCCACAAAATATGGTACTACTCACAAGTATTGTACTTCGTACAGGTAACGCAGACCTATGGTGTTTCGCACACAATGGCGCCACCCACAGCCAACGCAAACCGATGAGTTTCCTCACCTAGGGTACTAGTCACGGGTGCCGGTCCCAAGGGCCCCGTGGTGTTCCGCACATAGTGAGTACTAATCACAGGCAACGCAGACCTACGATGTCGCTCATATAGTGGTACAACTCACAGGCTACGCCCAGACCCGCGGTGTTGCCCACATGGGCACAACGCACGGGTACTGGAATCCACCAGGCCAGGCTTTTTACTGCAACGAATCACAAACATACTTCGTACCATGTTGGTGATACTACTCGCAAGTACATGCAACCCATGGTGTTCCCCGCATGATGGTACGAATCAAGAGTCGTTTCATGGTTCTAATTCATTCATCCCTTGGTCGCCCCTTTTAGTCGCCTCGCACGACAGGCAGGGGATACCGTGGGTGTATTATTCGTCAGCCTCCCCCACCCACAGGGGGTGTGTGTTTGGTCCGCGAGAGGTATTTTATTTCCCTCAAGTCCGCCGGCAAGCCGGTTAGGACCCCCCTATCCGCCACCTGGGACGCGCCACGTGGGAGTATCACCTCTCCCCCTGCTACGCCTGCGTAGCAGGTTCGTGGGGGGCAAGCTTGCCCGCGGGAACAAAGTTCTTGACCATCACCTGGTCACCTACCTTCAAATTGGTGGGTCTCCGTCCACGATCATATCTTTCCCTAACCTTTTCATGAGACACCTTAAGATTGGCTTTAGCCTTCTTCCAAAGATCTTTGATATTATCCGGATCTATTGTCTCGGGTAGAATGTCACTCAGAGACCAGAGGTTAGAGAGCGGCGTGTTGGGAACGAACTTAAACATCAAAGAAGCTGGAGTAAACTTGTGAGATTCATGAACCGCCGAATTCAAAGCAAAAGGTAACCAATGCAGGGACGTGTCCCACCTAGAATGATCTTCATGATAATAGGCAATAAGCGCGGACCTGTGATTACGATTAACCCGTTCAGCCAGAGATGGTTGAGGGTAATAAGCAGAAGTCGTCACATGAGAGATGGACAAGTCAAAACAGAATTTACGAAAAAGATTTGATGTAAACGCCTTAGCATTATCAGACACAATATATTGGCAAGGACCAAAAGAAGCAAAAATAGAATTTAGGCAAGTAATGGTGGACTGAGCGGTAGCCAGCTTAGTCGGAAATAACCAGGAAAATCTTGTAAAACCATCTACGCATACAAAGATGAACTTGTTGGCATTTCCCTTTGACTGGGGGAAGGGTCCTACATAATCAATATACAGGCGTTCCATGGGGCGCGAAGCCTGATGCGAAGACAAAAGGCCTACCTTGGTGGACATGGTGGGTTTACTAAGCAAACAAGATTTACAAGCTTTTACTAGTTCACGGATTTCACCGTCCAAACCCTTCCAGATGAACCTTTCACGAATCTTTTCACGGGTTTTAAAGATTCCAAGATGCCCCCTTAATGGGGTCTCATGATAGTACTTGAAGATCATAGGTACAAGAACAGCTGGAACGACCACCTTCATCATCTTATCATGCCTTGATGGGCAACATAAAACACCATTCCTCAGAACATAAGGGACGACATGTTCCCCAGAAGAAAGGGTTTCCATTATCGGAGCCAGCGTCGGATCTTCAAGTTGGTATTTCTCGATATCCCTAAAGAGCATGGGAGCATCTGTTAAGATGGCATTAACATCAGATAGCATGGACTCGGAAGGTGAAGAACTATCGACCGGATCATGGGTCTCGACCTCGTTGGAAAACATACGGCTGAGTCCATCAGCAACAACATTTTCGGTACCTCGGATATGCCTGACATCGAATTGGAAGGCAGAAATACGGATGGCCCAACGGGCTATACGACCAGTACGACGCAGCCTATCTAAGACCCAGCTTAAGGCTTGATTATCTGTCTCCAGGTCGAATTTGACATGTTCCAGATAGAGGCGGAACTTTTCTAAGGCGAATAAGACTGCCAAACCCTCGAGCTCATAGATGGAATACTTGGCTTCTTGAGCCGATAGAGTCCTAGATGCATAGGCGATGGGTCGCCTCCCTAGTTCAGTCTCTTGAAGAAGGACTGCAGCTACCGCCGACGATGACGCGTCGGATTGGACGATGAATTTTTTTGAGAAATCAGGCATAGCAAGTACAGGGGCATTACAGAGAGCTAATTTAAGATCTTCAACAGCGGCTTGTTGAGAAGGTCCTCACTCGAATTTGATGCCTTTCCTACGAAGAAGGTTTAAGGGCGCCGCTCTATTAGCGAAGTTAGGAATAAACTTCCTGAAGAAATTCACCATACCAATGAACCTGGCGATACCTTTGATGTCATTGGGAGGTTTAAAATCACGGATGGCCTGTGTTCTAGAATGATCGACGGCAACACCCTCAGGTGACACAATATGCCCTCGGAATGACATAGAGGGCTTCGCAAAGGCAACCTTGGACAACTTAACAGTTAACCCAGCCTTACGAAGGCGATTAAGAACTTCTCGCAGATGATCTAGATGTTCTTCAAAAGTCTCCGAAAATACGACGACATCATCCAAGTAGTGATACAAGTACTCAAATTTGATGTCGGAGAAGACCCTATCTAGCAGCCTAGTGAGTACAGCTGCTCCCGTGGGGACCCCGAAAGGCACGCGGTTGTATTCATACAAATTCCAATCCGTGGCAAACGCTGTAATATGTTTAGACTTTTCCGCTAGGGGAATTTGATTGTAGGCCTGATTCAAATCCAAGATGGTGAAGAACTTGGCCTTACGGAACCATGAAAAACAAGAATGAAGGTCGGGAAGGGGCACAGATTGTAACACCACCTTCCGATTGAGAGCGCTATAATCAATGACAGGCCTGAAGCCCCCTTGGGGTTTCGGGACTAGAAAAATAGGCGAAGAATACGCCGGCTTAGAGGGCCTAATAATACCATCCTTCAACATCTGATCGATGATTTCTTTCAGAGCCTTCATTTTAGGTGGAGAAAGCCTATAAGGTGGAAAACGGACAGGAATCGAATCCGTGACCTCAATTTTGTATTCGATAAGGTCAGTAACACCAAGAGTATCAGAGAACACCTCTGGAAACGACTGACACAACATACGAATACTATCAGCCTGCTCCTCAGGTAGATGTCTAAGGTCTAACATCTCATCCTGGGTAGGCGAAATAGATGAACATGACGCAGAATTACATTTTAACAAGGGGATTTTACAATTGGAAGCAA